>NC_067149.1:5889178-6202928 GCF_903995435.1 Acomys russatus
CCTTTTTTTCTTTCTTAGTGGGTTCCAAAAGTATATAAGTAGTTTTATTTTGTCTTACAGCTCTTGGGTGTCTTGATATTTTAACTTCTCTCAATCCTTTCTTTCTTTGAGTTTCAATTTTAAGTAACTTCTACTGATATAATTTCAAATTCATTGATTTCTTTTTTTTAGCTCTCTTAAGATTACTGGTGAAAGGCAATAAATATGAACAATAAAGTACTTCTCTTCTTCTGGGGTTAGTATTTATTTTACTTTACTTTGCTTAGAGATCCCATCTTGCTATTGAATTCCTTAATGGTAATATATATCTATCTATCTCCAGGATTTTCAACTAGGGTGCTTAAAATTATTAATAATAGTTATTTAAACTTGTTAGGTATCTCTAATTTCTACATTCTATCTAAATATTGCTCTATTGTTTATTTTCCCACAGACAACATATATTACCTTAATGTCCTTCATGTTGATAGACATACTTTCATGCCTCTTTCTCCATTAATATGATAAACCAAACATCAAACTTAAAGCCTCTTTTGTGATCCATTAATGTTTTTTTTCTTCTCTTTTTTTTAAATTTTTTATTATTAATTTATTCTTGATACATCTCAATGGTTATCCCATCCCTTGTGTCCTCCCATTCTTCCCTCCCTCCCCTTTTCCCCTTATTCCCCTCCCCTATGACTGTTCCTGAGGGGGATTACCTCCCCCTGCATATGCTCATAGGGTATCAAGTCTCTTCTTGGTAACCTGCTGTCCTTCCTCTGAGTGCCACCAGGTCTCCCCCTCCAGGGGACATGGTCAAATGTGAGGCACCAAAGTATGTTCTTAAATGAGATTACTCAGTATTTAAAAACAGGCCATTCTCTTTCTTCTTGTGAAAGGGGTGCCTCTACAGTACTATTTGACTAGGAATGCCTACAGTTCACACTGACTAAAATTATGAAAGATGAGAAAAATTATCTGAACCAAGAGTTTCTAAAATGGTTACTATTGTGATCAACAGCCAGTTTTCTGTTTGTTTCAGGCATGGAAGTTGATGTGCCATCAATACAAGAATGGTAGAAGCAGAAACTGTGGTGCATCTTAGAAGACAGAAAAAAATAAGGGTTCCCATCTGCATAACATGACTGAATACATTATGGTTTTCTCAAATTCCTTCTATTAGAGGATTTCCATCCTCAGTTTCTCATTTTCACATTTGATTCATGACATATATGTGACTTTAGGCAATGTCTTGCTCAAGGTTATCTGCTTATTTACCTTACAAAAGTTTTGTAAGATAAAGGTTTATAATTTATGGAGAAATGAGATGTATAGTGCAAACAGTAGGAGGAATTTCCATCTATTTCTCCATTTCTAAATAGATCAAAGATTGAGCTAGTAGCACTGATGCAGCCAAATCTTTTGTGTTCCCAACAAAAAATAAGATGAATAATGCAATCAAGATCTGAAAACCACAAATGAAATAACAATGGATTGTAGGATGAGTGGGGAGAGAGAGAAATTTTATCTAATAAAAGTATAAAGAAATAAATTAAAATATATATTAAATTATATACATATGTAAAAAGTAAGATAATGAAAAAATTTAAAATATATTTCTTGACTTGAAATATATGAGTTATTAAAACTATTAAATTATAAGTACAAATGACATTTTATAATATTCAACATTTATGTGCCTAAGCCCACATCTTCAATGAATATATAGGCTTATGGTTTTCCTTTCATCATCTACCCTTTTTCTCTTACTCAGGATATTATTAGTATAAAGAAACATTAGCAACATTTTTATACTTTGTGGGTTGTGTCCTGTACCCTAATCTATCTTCTGAGAGCTCCTGAAACTAGTTGCACTGTGAAGTAAACGGTGTCAGAGGAATATGAATTCATTAGTAAGTCTGGAAACTTTTTTTTTTCTTTTTAAATTTTTATGTTCTTGTCAGTGTCACCAGGAAATTTGAAATAATAATTAACATATGAAAAATGAGAGTAGTTATTTGAGGAAAGTTAATACATACTGGCCATAAACAGTAAATGTCAACTGTTATTATTGGCAGAGAGAATGTGTCTCGTTATTAGCAGAGCTGAATCTTCAATTAATAATTGTGCTTATGTTATATAAGGCAAATAACATTTGGAGAGCATCAGAAAACATCATCAGTTCACTGATTAGAACTGATGGAATGGTAAGTGCAATCTTACTAAGTTAAAATGTTGGAGTATACAATATAAGTAATCCATGTCCTAAATTAACCTATATTTTAATCAGGTAAGAGGAGCAATGTCAAAGTGTTTGAATTGTATATCATCAAACAAGACTCAATTTTGCTTTTTATATTGTACATATTATTCCTATTATGATCCTGTTCCTTAATAAAGTGCTCTATATTTTTCAAGATCAACATTTGAATACTGCAGTGGGAAAAATATAAACAGATAATGTAGCTTTTATTTCAGTTCTTTGTTTGTGATGTTAAGTTCAGATACAGTGTTCTCGCTTGTCTTTCAGCTTCAGCCATTTGGAGTGTTCAAAATCCCAAGTGCATGGAGAGGTGGGAGCTCTCTTTCTGTTTTAGCTATTTTCTATAGTTCTCAGAATGGCCCTGTGACTCTCAAGTGGTTCATTAGGCTGCAGTCTTCTTCTAGTGCTCACAAGAAAATCACACATCTTCATCAGTACATTTCAACTGGCCTCCCATTCTGATGACAGAAGATAGGGCAGATTTTATCCCATGGCATTGTTTCTACATGCAATTTGCTGTGGTGGGTACATGGTTCTACCTTACTCCATCAGCTTCTTTTTTTTACCTTTTTCCAAGGCCCCAATCAGATGATATTTACATGAAAATAACTAACCAGAATCTCAATGCAAACACGGAGAGTTTATGAAAATGAATTAGGCTATATACAGCTAAACAAATAGAAACATATATGTTCTCCTCACTTCAAACCCCACTGGGCTCTGTGTAATTTTCTGATATTAATTGAGAACAGAGGATATGTTGGCTATTCACACTGACTCAAGCAGAAAAAAAAAAAAAAAAAAAAAAAACTTTTCCCTGGACTCCTTTTGCACAAATACCCAAGGCAGGAAAGTGGTCAGTACTCACCCTCCCCATACTCCCCTCTGCTGCCGCCCCCTCCATCATCTGACTAAGGAGCTCCACCATGCATGCCCACACCCCTAAATTCCGTAATTATTTTCTAAAGGCTGTAACAATCATTCCCAGCCCAGAGGTGGGAAAGTACCCAGACACTGAACAGGAAATCCTACCAATCCCTGAGTTGCCCCAAGCTCAGAACTTAAAATCCCAACAACCCTCATTCTGGAAAGTTCTGCCCTGCAAAGCTCCATCCCCTAAGAAATCCTATGTAATTCCAGCCTACTGTTCAGCTGCTGTCTTTTCCCTGGGACAGAGGTAGCCACCCATGGATTTGTCCTTCCAAGGCTTGGATTTGTTTCTCCCAATTAATCTTTTGTGAGATTTGCTGCCCACTGTGACTCTCTCATTGGGAAAAGCCAGGAGGCAAAGAAATGAAGATGAGAAGTGAGGAGGTGGAGCAGGGCTGATACTTCTGAGCTCCTCGGCTCATCTGGAGAAGCCCTCCCCTAGGAGCTGCAAAGCTAAAGAAGAAGAGTAGCAAAGCAGAGATGTTACATTGAACAGATCTGAGCCAAGGATATCCTGCAACATCTCTGCTAGGATGCTTTCTCTGAGAGCTGTGTTGTTCCTTGGATACCCCGGTCTCAGGATATCCTTCCATTCATACGTTGTCCCACCAGGAAGCTGTGTGTTTTCTGAGCTTTCAAGTCCCAGGATAACTTTCTATCTGAGCAGGAATGCCAACAGAAGCACTTAGCAAACACAATGTGTATATAGTCATCCTTTGCTGTCTGTGAAACTATATACATAACCTCTATGCGTAAAACCTCTATGCATACGTGATCAAAAAATTTACCTAAATTGTCATACTATTTTCTTTTTTTAATTTAAAAATATTTTAATAAAAGAATACTTATGTATGGTATTTGTCCAAAATTAAAATGAATCTGATTTTTCCAGAATATGAAAGATAAAGACTAAGCTAGGAAGCCTAAGAAAGTCATGGAAGGTCTTAATAAATTACATAGTGTATTTAAATAATGAAACAGGTGATGTGAGTAATATTAAAATGTCTAAGGTCAAAGCAGAACATATTAATATCAAGGTTTATTTAAATAAGTATAATTATTTTATTGATCTACTCTTGGTAACATTTACAAGGATATAAAAAACTAAAAAACTGTCTAATCAAGATAACTATTTAAAAACTATTTTCATATTCCCTTTTCTAGCTTAAACCTACATTGGTATTTATAATGCCTCAATGTAAATACTACTGCACAGCTTGTTGTACTTCATTATTCAGAAAATAAGTGCAGAACAGACACAATTTTCATTTTAAATTATTTTGAGATTTGTTGCTTGAATCTACAAATATAGAACCATTTTGTATAGAGCTGTGTATGTGTGTGTGTTTTCACTAATTCACATTTTATATTTGGTATATTAATGCTGTTGTAGTTTTGTAAAAATCCTCTACCAAGTAAGGATGCTATAAATATACTCAATATATACTTAATAATATTACACGTGTATATGTGTACATAATAATAAAATATTGGCTTGCCATTCCATGCTGAGACTAACAGAATCAGTAGTCTAAGTTCCACCTGTCCTGGCCACCTGTGTCTACTTGATGCAGTTGAGAGTTATTTAAGAGGAAAGCCCAGAAAGAGGAGTAGCCCAGATTAGATTGGTGTGTGGACATGGCTATAGGGATTGGACAGTTTGTTAACTGATATGGAATGGTCCAACCCACTGGTGTCCCTGGTGGCATCATTTTCAGTCAGGTGGCCCTGGGCTATTTAAAAAGATATCCAAACATAGATAAGGTAGTCAGCCAACAAGAAGCTTCATTTTCTGCTTGAGTGCCTGTTCTCTGTCTTCCCTCCATAGTAAGCTATGACCTGGAAGGATAAGCCAAATGAATAATTTCCTCCCTTAAGTTACTTTTGTGAGCATGCTTTATCACAGTGACAGACTAGAACTAGGACAGTCAACAGACTGGTTTATTTTTTTAATATTTTTCTTTTTCTGATTGAATTATTTTGTCTTTTATAGATGGTGATTATCTTTTAATAAATGTAGTACATGACTAAAATCTTCAGAAGAGCTTTCAATTTGATTATGCTTAGGATAGGACTTTGGGGTACTAACCTAACTGAACTCATAAACTCCCACATAGAATATAGTACATTATTA
The DNA here is from genome assembly GCF_903995435.1 of Acomys russatus. Lineage (NCBI taxonomy): Eukaryota > Metazoa > Chordata > Mammalia > Rodentia > Muridae > Acomys > Acomys russatus. The sequence continues at coordinate 5,894,488 of NC_067149.1, forward strand.
GACTCAACGAACAATAGTAATGTAAATTTATGAGTAATCTAGAATTGCAATGAACCTATATCATATAATTATAATGTTTATCATTTTTCAACACACATGATTCACTGCTGAAAACTTACTGAATGTTCATCTTGCTAAATGATTCTTTTCTACCTGGCTAGCAAAAGTCTGCAAAAATTGACTCCCCACCTATTTTACCTATAGTATCATATAAATGTAAAGATTCAAGACTTCCTTTTTACATTAAGTGTATGAGAGAAATGTCCAGGCTATCAGGAAGAAGCATATCAGAAATCTACATAGGCCAGAAAGTGGAGTTGAACAGAAGAGTAGTAGCCTCCAAAACAGTGCAGATTGTTTGCTTCATAGGCTTAAAACTCCATAGTCCTGTGGGATATCAGAGGTTTGGTGTGTATTCTCTGGCCACTGAGCATATCTAACAGCACAGATCACTCAAGGTACTCTGTGAGTTCATAATGCAATAGCCACCCAGGATCTTTAAGCCACCTTGAGAGAGTCCTTAGCAAACAGAAACAAATTGCTCGCGAAGAGGAGGTTGTGGAGAAGAAAATTATAATGGAAAAAATGTAACATAAAATATGATACAAAAATAAACTTGCATAAATGATTTTAAGAAAATCACAAACATTCTTCTTTACCAATAAAGACACTGGAGCTAGGTGCTGAGGTGAAAGCCTGCTAGCTCAGAGAGGCAGAGAAAGCACCTCGATGACCTTCTTCCTCTGCTAATGCCCCAGGCAGAAAAACAAAGCAAAACAAAAACAAAAATAAAAATAAAAACAAACACAAACAAAAAACACCTTCTTCCTCACATGGTAAAAAAAATCCTGAAACTTTATGTTTCTCCCTTCTACTTTGTGTGCCTATTGGTCCTCCTCACTTTCTCCTACTCTATGTTTTTTTTTTTCCTCCCTGTCAACTGATAGATTACCCTGCCTCATGACCTAAGATTAATATTGCTTAATCCTGTTGAAACAGAAAGTTCTTGTATTAAAGGTGTGTGTTACGGCTGAGCCATACCACTAGTAAAAGTAGCACGTAAATAACACAATCTCAGGGTTCACAGTGTAATCAAATATCTGGCAACACATAAAATAAATGCAAATAAAGGGAAAGAAGGGTAGAAGGGAGAGATAAAAGCAGCCAAAAACAGATGGAAGGAAGAGGAAGGGGAGAAGAAAAGAAGGGAAGGAGGGGAGAATGGAGGACAATTGAAGTTGTCTCTGAGGACATTAAATGACTCTTTTAAAGGGCATTAAAATTTTAAGGATTAACCAGGCATTGTGTCTCACAAGTTTGATCTCAGCCCTCAGGAGGTTAAGGCAGGCAGATTTCACAACCAGCCTGATTTATATAGGGAGTGCTGGAGGCCAACCAACGATGCACAGTGACACTCTTAAAAAATGAGGACGTTATACTGGTCTCATTAAGTTTTAAATCCTGAACAGGAGTTATATAAATAGTATGACATCTCCATTAATAAAGTTTTTGCTTACTAACTATTTAGTTCTAATATATATATATAATTGTAAAGAGTTTCTAAATAATGTCTTGCTTATGAAAGCTAAACCAATAGCAACAAGTTTCTTTGATGTATGGAATGTTGTTTTGGAAATGAGAAGATTAAGGTACAACGATGTCATTCAACTCAGCCACTGGCTTTTATAAGAACAAAGGGAAAAATGATCTGTGAGACTGTAGACAACATTGGGCATGTGTTTGAATATGACCCACATCAGACCTTGCCATTAGTCATGTGTGTCACATAGAAACAGAAATTTAAAGCCATTGTTCCAAGATTAAAAAAGGCTGAGAAGGTGGTCTTGCCTTCGTCTTATTTATAAACTCAGGAGACTAGCTAAATGAGAAGTAAATGAAGCTTTGTTTTTTTCATGCCGACACACCAGCACTCAGTCCTATGGCAAGATGATATATCACCTTCTGTGACTTAAAGTAGTAAACACTAAGCAAGACAATTATATCTTAAGAAACTCCTTTGTCCACTGTAGTGTGGTTATTCTGTATTATGTGGTTAATATCCACTTATAAGTGAGTATATACCATGCATGTCTTTTTGGATCTGGGTTACCACACTCAGTATGATCTTTTCTAGTTCCATCCATTTGCTTCCAAGTTTCAAGATTTCCTTGTTTTTAATAGCTGAATAGTGTTTCATTGTGTAAATGTACCACAGTTTCTTTACCTATTCCTTGGTTGAGGGACATCTAGGTAGTTTCCAGATTCTGGCTATTAAGAATAAAGCTGCTATAAACATAGTTGAGCAAATGTCCTTGTTGTATGGTGGAGAATCTTTTGGATATATACCCAGGAATGGTATAGCTGGGTCTTGAGGTAGCACTATTCTCGTTTTTCTGAAAAAGCACCAGATTAATTTCCAAAGTGGATCCTAGGGCGGATACTTAATTCTCATTCAGAAGGGCAAATACAATAGACAATGGAAGCTGTTAAAGAGAAGGAACAGGACAGGAGCCTACCATAGAAGTCCTCTGAAAGACTCCACCCTGAGGGGCATCAAAGCAGATGCTGAGACTCACAGCCAAACTTTGATGAACCACGGGGAGTCTTATGGAAGGGTTGGGAGATAGAAGTCCTGGAGGGGACAGGAGCTCCATAAGGGGACCAATGGGGGCCAGAAAACCTGAGGTGGGGTAGGTGGTGCTACAGAGACTGATGCACCAAACAAGGACCATCCATGCTGAGGACCTAAACCCTCTGCTCAAATATAGTCAATAGGCAGCACAGTCTCCTTGTGGGTCCCATAACATGGGAAGCAGAACTTACCTCTGACATGGCCTCTGGTGCCTACTCCTTGATCACTTCCTCCTGGTGGGCATCTGTGCCAAACCACAGATAAAGAGGATGCCGGCTTTCCAGAGGGGTCAGATGATAGGGGAGGAGGGCTCCCCTGTCTGAGGATTGCAGGTGTGAGGTGATAGAGGGAGAGTGGAACCAGAAGAAGACTAGAGAAGTGGCTATAACTGGGATATAAAGTAAATAAGTTAAAATTTAAAAATAAAAATTTTTAATTATTTATTTTGTAAAATAATCTTACTCATCAGCTGTAACTCTAATCCACATTAAACTATGTTGGGGGGTTGGTCTATAGTTATGTATTATGATTGCTCATTACTGGACCTCAAGATCTGGTTGTCTTCCAGACAATCACCTTCTCACATACACCTGTCTTTGTTGTGTAACCTCATTCTACCTATTTTAAGTTGATTGATTAATAAAAATGCTGAAGCTTGGGATTTGGCAGAGGAAAGAGAGTTTAAGTTTGAGGTGTTCTTACCTAGGGTCGGGGGACCAGCGCTTATAGGGAGAGAAAGAGATAGGTACAGGAGGAGAAAGAAAGAAAGAAAGAGGAGATCACGATGGATTAGCATAAAGAGAAGCACATGGCATGGATTGAAGAAAGCAGCCTAGATGAAGAACATTAGCAAGTATTTTGAGATTATGGACAGGAAGTAGCCCTGATAGGAATGATTAAAGCACATGGTCTATGGTGGGGGCTAGGAAGTGATCAGGATAGTTTAAAGGGTTTATTCTGCCCAGTCCCAAGTTAAATGAGGCTATTCTAAAATACCACTGTTGTCTTTGTCTTTATTGTTTATAATAGTGAGTTAGATCATACCACCATAATAATTATGGGTTTTTAACAATAAGCATTATTAGATATTTTTTACTTACTACAATAAAATTAGGCAATCCATAAACAACCACCAAGCCTATGCATCTTTCCTGACACTTCCTTTTAATTGTGTGAAAGAGAAGTATCTATCCTTGATTAATAGAGTGTCTCTGAATTTGATCCCAGAGAAATCTCTATATTAATAGATTCAAATGCATTTGGATGTTTTGTTGTTGTTTATGGCCTTTTATTTAAAAATAACATAGACAGAATTTTTCCCTCCAAAGAAAGGAAAAAATATGAGCTTAGAATATGAGATTAGAAAAGTGGAACACTTTCATCCTGACGAAAACTTTCAAATTGTTCCTATAAATTAATAAACCCATTGTAAGAACACTGAACAAGTACATCCATGTCAGTAATAAAATTACTCTGCAGAGCAAAAAGTTAAAGGACAAGTAATTTTCAGTGCACCAAATGCTTGCCAGCTGCCTCCAAAAAGATATGGCTAACTGTGAAATCTTAACTTATTCCAAACAAGATGGTTTTAAGCCAATATTCCCCGAGAATGCAATGACTACATTGTGTGTCTGGTAACAACATTTAAAAAATCTTGAGACGTAGTCCGATTTGTGTCATCATTTTGAAGTGAATCCTGACGTCCACCAAAATGTTTGATAGCATTCTAATTTTGTGATAATGAATTTTTTGTTGAACATTACATTTTTTAGAAATGGAGACAAAGTATAGTTAATGAAGTACTTCTTGGATGAGTATTTATTTGTTTTAGAGATTCATTTCATGATTTTTTTGCGTGCATGTCATGTGTATGTATGTATATGTGTGTCTGTGCATGCATGTGTACATGCCTTTGTGTGTGTGTATGTGTGTGTGTGTGTGTGTGTGTGTGTGAGTGTATACATGTGTGATGGTGCCTGTGGAGGTGAAAAGAGAGCTCCAGGTGCTCTGGGACTAGAGATTCAGGTGGCAGTTAGATCCTTGATATGGTAGCTGAAAGCCAAACCTAAGTCTCCCGGTATAGCATCAAGCACTGGTAATCAGTGAGCCATCCCTCCATTCCCTTGATGAACATTTAAGCAAAATGAAACAGAAATTTAGGACACCTCATGTTCTCCCACTTTCTTGAGTTTTAAGACTTGCTGGGTTTATGTAGCTTTTTAAAAGTGTAGATGGTCAATGACTAGGCTTCTGAGAGGTGAGTAAGACACAATGGAGTGGAAAATTGAATGAATATCGCAAACTGGTGGCAGGATAAAATATCCAACAGAACGTCTTTCCTTATTTTGTTCATGTGGTTTATAAGGTTGAGAAATATTATTTACATCCTATCACTATTCTATTTGTTTCACTCAAGATAAAAATAATAAATAGCTTGCAGTGTAGGTTTTACCATGTGTAGAGCATTTCTTACCAGGCATTGTCAACATAATGGCCACAGTCATAGGGGAGGGGAATAATGGGAAAATGGGGGGGGGGAGGAATGGGAGGATACAAGGGATGGGATAAACATTGAGATGTAACAAGAATAAATTAATAAAAAAAATGGTTGAAAAAAAAAACAACCAAAAATAAATAAATTAATTAATTAAAAAAAAAAAAAAAAAAGCATTTCTACCTATATGATAAAATCATAATGACCAAAATAGATACGCTGGAAAGAGAAGGCTTTGTAATGAAGAATGCAGTTACTCTATTAGGACATTCAAGGGCCTGAAGAAACTTAATGTTTAACAACAGGTACTGAGATGAGTTGGGCTCTAGGTATACGTTGACCCAGTCACCATTTCTTTTTAAAATAATAACCTATTTGAGAATTTCATACATACATACAATGGATGAGACAACCAGGGAAAGATGAGTAATCCACCAGAGATTATACTGCCAAAGAAAATGGACTTTTCTTTCTCTTGATGCCTTCACTTGTCAGTGGTTCCTCTGTTATCAATGGGGGTTCATGAGCCCTTCTTACCTCCATACTGGGAAGTTGACTGACTTGATATTATTCAGGATTCATGCAAGTAACCCCGTCTGTGGTGGGTTTATGAGCGCAACAGTCTTCTGAACACGTTCAGAAGACACGGTTTTGTTACAGTACTCCTCACCTTTCGGTCTTGCAATATTTCTATCCCCTTCCTAGTGTCAATCTGAACTTATAACTGTGAGTGCCATACACCAGTTTCTTGTCTTTGAAGTTATATCTTTCTCCTTATTAATTATGTTCTGTATTCATATGACTACTGCTGCACCTCTCCAACCTTATTACTATTTTATGTATGTGTGCCGGTAAGTTCTGAGCATATGGAATGCAAGTGTCAACTTTATTGAATGTTGTATTCTTAGCTCTTACAGCAAATGTTGAAACAAAACTTAAGAGAACTTAAGAGAGGTATAAATTACCCATGCTGGCATAAGCTCAGGATATGATAAAACAGTAATGGAAATGAGAACAATGAGATTTGAGGCTTGTAGAAGCATCTAGAAGATCAGAAATGACAAGCTGAGTCAGCAGTGAAAAACAACTACTGCTTTTCCAGAGTAACTGCAGCACTATGTAAGCAGGGTGCGGTGCTTCATAGATGTATTCCCAGTATTCAGGAGGCAGACAGAAGAAAATCCCTGCAAGAGCAAGGTCAACATAGTGAGCTCTAAGCCAACCATAGCTCCATCATTAGATTCTGTCTCAAAGAACTAAACAAGAAAATGAAAGCAACCTACAGAGAGTGAAAGAAGACATCATAAAAATGGGAGCACTGTAGAAACCTCTAGGTAAGTCCAACTAGAGGTCTAATTAAGTGAATAAAGGAAGAAAGTCAGTCTATATATCAGGCAAGCACTGTGCACGAACTCCTCAAACAATAAAAACAGCAATCAGAAAGGAAGAAATTCAATGCAAGAACAATCTCTCTGAGGTGTAGGCTTCATGCTCCTCCTTACTAAGAGGGAATGGAGATTCTGTACAAGTTGTTTGCTGTGACATTTCAGAAAGCAAATTCAGAAATAAACGTTCTAATAAATGATTTGCCATTTATCCTGGATACTTTTTTAAAAAATAAAAGTATCAACTCTGGAACACACTGAAGAGGTTCTATGTCCTATATTATGTAATATTTAGTCAAGATTTAAATAGGTATATATGCATGAAAATCTGCTTTTGTCTTTAATAAGTGGTAAAATTAAGTGGTGAATTATATGTTTCCAAGAAATAAATAACATTTTCAAAACTGGCAGAATCCACAAATGGTTTTAACCTTTTATCTTTCTATAATGCCTATTTTGTCAGCTCCTATACATAAATGTAATCAATTTCCTCATTGGAAAAAAAAAAAGAAAGGAAAGAAGGAAAGCATTTCAATGATGTTCAGTTATATTAAAAGCCTACTGACAATGAATGAGGCCATGCATTGTCAGATAGGGGACACATGGAAGCATTTGCTGCTGGACTTGTTAAAAGAGGCTTTAGACTTTATTAGAGGGCAGTCATGAGGAAATTTTTAAAAGGAAAAGAAATAGGCATATTTCAACAGCTTCTGTGCTTTTATCCTGTGTGAAGGATGAATTTGAAGTGAATAACCCTTGAGACCAGAAACCCAACTGATAGTGGTTTTTATTATCCATGTGTGAAACTGTGGGGTGCTGAAGCTGGGTGATAATGGAAGTGAAGAGACAGACAGGGCAAGCACTTGTTTCTCCACCGTGGTTTCATATTAGAATGCATAAGGAGCTTTGCAATATCCTGCTTTCCTGGCCCCACTTCTCTCTCTAAGACCAAATAAACATTAAATGGAAGCACTAGCCCCCTCATCATGTTGCCAGGTGATCCTGCTGTGTAGCTGATGTTGTAAGCTGCTAAAATAGAGATACTTTTAGGGGGCAAAATTAGCTCACTTTGGTGATAAGTTGAAAAAGGGTGCAGAAAGAGATGAGTGACCAGAATTGAAAAGGATTTCTAGCTTAGATGATAACAAAGATTCTAGTTCTAGACAGAGAACCCTCAGAAGGATTACCTCTCATCAGCTTAGTTACCTGTTTGAAGAAACTACAGAGAACCACTGTGAGCCCAGACATGACACTCTGCAGAAAGTGCAGAGAACACAGAATCTCTTTGAAATGCTCAAGAATTATGTGATTAAAGGAAAGAAGGACGGGGGGGGGTATAGAAAAGGAGAGAAGGAATGAAATGAACAAGAGAGGAAGGAAAGGAGAGAAGGGCAGAGGGACAGAAGGATGACAGAAAGGAACTCACTAAATATTGACCACATGCCGAAGCTCTGTTTGTACTATTCTTGCCAAACAAGACACAAAATATTTACATGGTGCTGAAGCAGGCACAGAGATCAAAGAGGGACTAGTATCTTCTCACAGGTAACTGGCTATTGCATGTGGAACTATGGTTAACAAGGAGCATCTGTGTCTGGCCAGCTTACTCTTAGAAATTGTTCAACAAAGCAACTGTCATTCTTTGATTGGCTATCAATACTATTGCAGGAGTAACTTTTTCCTAAGACTACTGAATAACTATTATCCTTAGAGAACCAATGCTTTTTGGCACATCTTCCTGAATATTTGTTTCCAATTCTATTCAATTAAATTTTTATTTTTCTAATCTATTCAGATCTCTTTGTTCTGTCTATATCCAATTGTCTAACGTTGATGTTATACATGTCCTGTAAGCCTTTGTCCTAAGCTCCAGACATTAAAATTGATAGAAGTCTCACTAATTATCACTTCCTATAGTAATTCTTGCGCTGGGTCAGATTTATTGAAGTCCAATTTGTAAACAGCACCATTCACTCTTTAAAGCTGTGTCATTTGAAAAGCTTTGAGTAATGTACTTAGTTATATATCTCCACCAAAATGATGTTATAGGAGATTTCTATTAAGCATCTCTGTAATTTCCTATTGCATACACTTTAAAATCCATTTTCTATTATACACATTGAAAAATACAATGCTTTGTATATAAATGTATTGTTTTAATTTTCACTCACATTTCCTTGTTTGTTTTGTGTTGTGACTTTTTAAAACACTGGGCTCACATTATTTGAACATTGTGAAATGTTTAGTTTATCTATTAGAATTTTGTTCCTTGTGGGAATAGCTTTGTCTCCTTCTGTTTGTTACCATGAACATTACTTGCCTGGGATCACTTCAAATAATTATCTCTTTGACCATTTTAAAATAATTTGGTGCCATGAAATGAGACCATGAACACAATGCAAGGGAAACTTCAGTATCCCCTCCCCCAGCATAAACTTTATGAGCTCATTGTCAAGGAAAAATATTCTAACCAGGTCTTCCCAAGAGTACATAGACAACCAAATGATAGAAGGCTGAGCCAGAAGGATCACTTGGGACTTTCTGGCCATCAGATGATTTCCAGGTTCAATAACAGATCCTGACAAATGAGAGGACAGAAGAACAGAGGAGAGGAGAAGAGAGGAGAGGAGAGGAGAGGAACACACAGAGAGACAGAGAAAGTCAAAAACAGATGAACAAACAGAAACAATGAGGGCAGAGATAGACAGAGACAGAGAGAGCTCAGGCTAACTGACATCTTCTACTTTCCTTTGACCATGAATGGCATTTACATTTGCACTTATTACTTGCCAGTTCATTGATCTTTCACTCTATAGTAAGCGTTTGCAATGGTTTCCATTTATACTACAAGACATGCTACCTCCATGTTCTTGCCTTCCATAATACTATCAGAATGAAAGTGCTTTGTTAAAGTGTTTGCCTAGGATATATGGCTCCTTAGGGTTTGATCACCATTCAGAATGTCTATAACTCTATACTGTAGGGGTTTGAATTGGTTTCTGTAGCTTGAAATGCTTCCAGGAGCATCTGTAAGTACACCTGCATCTTCCAAGCACTAAACAAAACTGTGTAATGTTTATCACTAAATGCCTTTGTGCAGAGTAGCAAGAATTAGAATAGAAAGATGAAAAACATTCTAAAACATCTTAAAATGTCAAATTCAAAACAAAACACACATTCGTTTAGGCAACTAGAATCAATTTAATATGAATAAATAGACGAGCAACTCCTCAGCATTAACTGTGATTGAGGAAGTTAAAGAACATCATTTATGATTCTTGAGTTCCATTACTAGTTACAAAACTATTATAGATAAGTACATATGCTAAAAACTGCATATCAAATAAATAATGCCCCAAGTCTCTGAAATAAAAGATGTTCAGTCTGGAAAGTAGAGTCACTCCCTCAACCCAACTTTATTTTTCTTTTTATAAAGAAAACTCTGTTTTCTGGTAAGTGAAGGCTTTCGTGGGACATGCCCCTTGGGCTAGTATGCAGATATAAGTGAGTGCCTCACATTTGACCATGTCCCCTGGAGGGGGAGACCTGGTGGCACTCAGAGGAAGGACAGCAGGTAGCCAAGAAGAGACTTGATACCCTATGAGAATATACAGGGGGAGGTAATCCCCCTCAGGAACAGTCATAGGGGAGGGGAATAATGGGAAAATGGGGGGAGGAGGGAGGAATGGGAGGATACAAGGGATGGGATAAACATTGAGATGTAACAAGAATAAATTAATTAAAAAAATAAATAAATAAAAATAAAATAAAATAAAATAAAAATGGGAAACCTATCAGAATTACACCTGACTTCTCAAAAGAAAACTCTGTATTCGAACTCTCAGAAACTGAGCATTAGAATATGGTTGGATTCTGGGTAAGGGTAAAAGTTTGATGAAATTTCCCAGCACTGACAAAAATGTGTAAAATTCACTTTCTGGCATTATGGACGGCCCAATATGGTGTATGGATGAGGAGTCAGAAAAGCTGGGCCCCACCTAGTTGAACTATGTGGGCAGCACCTTCTGGTAGTAGTCTTTTTAGTTACTTGACCTTCTCCTCACCGAGATGATTTACCCCATTGCTGCTACAAATAATTTTGTTGATATCAGAGACAGCGATTCCAGGCTTCCATCTTTAACTAAGAACCAGTGTCTCGCCAGAAACCTTTCAAGTTATGCATTGAGCAATTATTTGGTTCTCAGTTTCTCAGTTATGAGTCAGCTGTTGTTGCTATCTTCAAAATAAATGATTTAATAAATTCACATACACATCATCATCATCATATTTGTTCAGTGCCTCTAAAGTAGAAGTTCTCAACTTGTGGGTCATAATCCCTTTGGGTGTTGAATATTACATATCCTGCACATCAGACATTTGTAACAGTAGCAAAATGACACTTATAACATAGCAACAAAATAATTTTATGATTGGTGTTCATCACAACACGAGGAACTGTAGTGAAAGGTCTTAGCATTAGGAAAGTTGAGTACCATTGCTCTAGAGAATTCAGACTAACACAAACACTAAGAAACTAACTCTGCAAGCATATAGATAAAACGAAAACCCCAACTCTGAAACATCAACTCAGAGCAAGGAAGATTCGCTGAGGTATCCTGAACTCAACTGCTATGTATGTATACTTATATAATCCCTGGCCCTAGAATGGTTTCTAAGCTTTAATTGTATTTAATTTATTTGTTGTGATAGTACACACATGACACAGGGATCCTGTGTGGAAATCTGAGGGAAAGAGAGGCAGTTCATTTTCTCTTTCCATCATATGTATTCCAGGAATCAAAGTCAGATCATTGGTTCAAATGTCTCCACCAACTGAGCCATCATGACAACCCTAGAATATGGTTGAATGGGGAAGTAATTATGACTGCTTAGATGGGTGTTGTATCTAATGCATAATATAATAAACGGTGGTATTTGAAAAAAAAATTGGCTATGCACTTTCTTGTGTGTTTGATCAATGAGATAGGCTTTAAGTGTGAAAAAGAATTATGAATGCCATGCATTTCTAAATAATGAGCACCACATTATTCATTGGTATTATTACTATAAGAAAGCAATTGATAAACTAAAATGCAAGTAATTAAATGACTCAATATATATTTATATTTAATTTTATAATGTTTATATATTAATGTATCTGTATTTTCAAATAATATGTTATAAATATGTAAATAATGTGTTTTTATTATTTAATTTATACGTTATATTAATATATTGCTATGACCATATAATATTACATATTAATATGTTTTATAATATTTATAATTTATAACACATACTTTTTCCTTTTATATCTTAGTAAGCTGCTAAGACACAGATGCATATACATTTATTCTGTAATTTAAATACTCTGATTATTGGCAGCCTTCATTTATCAATAAAGTGGAAGAGAGGCTGATGGGGAGGATGCTGTAACTACTAACAACTTATTAAATAATCATCCTGCTAGGCTCTCTGCAGACATCAATTATTGCTAGTATTAATATAAACACCACATAAGCATTTACACACTCACCGTTTTGAGGCTGGGTTATGATGAGGGGTTTGAGCCAAATGTCAGGTTCTTTAGGCTCCTGTAACTAATTAGGCCCAAGAACTAATCATGATGCTTTCAATGATGAACATTTAACACTAGAATTCAGTGGGAGTGTTATGTATGTGCATAAGTGTGATTATGCTGTTTCAGGAGCATGGCATTGCTTCTCTGTGTTCATTTAAGATGCATATATAATTTATATGAATGACAGATCTATTGTATATAATATAATAAATATGTTTTCTTGCTACATGACATGTTTGGGCTCTGAAGATTGTACAGAATATAAGGTCTTTTGCCTATTGTAAATATTTTAAACTGTAGGAAATTGAAAACATTGCAGAACTTGCAAGTCATTATCATAGTTGCAGTGAAATGTCCCTCACAGGCTCAATCGTCTGAAAACTACTCAGTCTCCATCTAATGAGCCTCATATTAGAGGCTGTGACATTTTGGGAATGTGTGTAATGACATCAGTGAGGTTGGCCACCAGGAACAGGTCTTTGAGCATTAGAACCCCAAGGGCGGGGCTCTCACACGTGCCTATACCTCCATGCTTTCTACACCCTCTGGAAGCTGAACCAGTATAAACCTTTCTTTCCTTGAGTAGCTTCTGACAGGTACTTTTAATGTATTCCTTTCTGATCCTCTGAAGACTTGTGAGACAGTTGTCATGTGTTACATGTATAAGAATGAGCACAGGGAAGCCAAGAAGAATCACTACAAACTACACTTTCCAAGTTACTGACACTGTGTAATGCCCCAGGTTCTTTGACCTCCAAACATAATCTGAATGATTTTCATAAAAAATGTAAGGTTAAGGGGGCTGGGGAGATGGTTCAGTCTATAAAATATCTGCAATAAAGTATTAGAACCTGGATTCAGATCCTGAATATAATGGAAAAATCCAGATATGATAGTCCATGATTGCAACCCCAGCACTGAGGAGATGAAATAAGGACACATTGGCTAATGAGACTTGCTGAGTCAAAGAGCTCCATCCAGGTTCAATGAATGGGCCTGTCTTGAAATTACAGTAGAGAGGGAACAAGGAAGAGACCCAGTATCAAACTTCTGGCATCTACATGCATACATGCTAACACACCCCCACAGAAACAAGGGAGGGAGGGAGAGAGAGAGAGAGAGAGAGAGAGAGAGAGAGAGAGAGAGAGAGAGAGAGAGAGAGAGAGAGAGAGAGAGAGATGAGACAGACAGTGACAGACAGAGAGACAGAGATCGGGAAGGAGGGAGACAGAGACAGAGACAGAGGGACAGAGAAATACAAAGAGACAGAGAGAAACTGTGTTCCTAAATTTTTTTGTTTGTATTTTTCATTTTCAAAACTTTCTGAGCCATAGAAAACTTTAAATAAATTATTTAATTTTTTTCTACATGGTCTTTATTATAGAAGTTCTAGACATGAACACTTAAAAAGGTCAGGGAATAATCACTAAATCATATATTCTCTTATGCACACATATATGAACATTAATGTGTATATGTATATATATGTCAATAAATGAAGGATATAAGAGCCTATGTATGAGCACCCTAGTTATCTTTTTTTGTAAAGTTAAATAAGAGACATCAACAACACTGAGGGACAGAGCACATACAATGAGGAAGAAGTGAGCCCATTGTGCTGATCTGGTGGGAAATCATGATGCTCCATAGGTCAGGGATACCACCAAGGATGCGAATTTGCTTCTTGAAGATTCCCTGCATACATGTGATTCGGCCATTGAGTTAGGCACCCCAAGATGAGAACAGCTCCACAAGCCCTCTACAATACTAGAGCCTTGTCGCTACAGGCCACTCCCATAAGGAAATCCCAAAGCATGTTTCTCCCACTACTTGATAGAAAGTCCTTATGCTACTAACACCAATCCCTGTATCTGTTTTCACTTTTGATTCTTTCCCCATATGTACAGCAAAGGTTTCAAGCCAACATAATAAGACTATAGAGAGTGGACTGCTTAGAGGAAAGCTTGAAAACATGACTTCAAAACGGACACCCTGGAGAGACTCTGCTACCCTCTCATTGAAGCTGAACAGCTTCCATTTATTTACATAGATACTGAAGTGCTGTAGCGTATTTTAGATTAAAGAAAAACTGACTCTAAAATTAGTCTGAAAACAGCTGTGCTTGTAGACAGTGAGTGGAAACGGATTAATCAGATACGGTCAACAGTATTGATTTTAGTGCTTTGGTTTTTGGAGATTACAGAAATGATTTTCAAATTGCCACGGCAGACTGTATCACACCCTGGAGACAGCCATACATGTTGCTTAAAATAAGACTGGCTGGTGCTGGGGCAGACAGTTGGTGTTCCTGGATTTAGCTTGCAAGCTTCCTTTGTGTGTAGTCTTCTGGCTCCACTCCTAGCTGTGGTTACCTCACTAGCTACCTTCTTTCTTTAGAGTTTGAATAGGGCCTCTTTCCCATGAAGGCAAGCCATGTTTCTATAAAATACAACCTGATGCATTCTTTTTAAATAATTCTTTCTCTTCTCTCTCTCTCTCTCTCTCTCTCTCTCTCTCTCTCTCTCTCTCTCTCTCTCTCTCCCTCTCTCTCTTTCTTCTGTCTTTGTCTCTCTCTCTCTCTCTCTCTCTCTCTCTGTCTCTTTCCCTCTCTCTCTCCCTCTCTCTCTCTCTTTCTTCTGTCTTTGTCTCTATCTCTCTCTCTCTATGTCTCTCCTTTTCCTCCCTCTTTCTGCCCACTCCAATGTGTGTGTATACATGCATGTTTGTGTGGTTGTGTGTGTATGCATGTATGCATACATGTACATACCAACAAATAGGGGTGGAGGTCAGAGAACAACTTGTCAGAGTCTATTGTCTTCTTCTGCCATATGAGTTCTGGGAATTTAACTTAGGTCATCAGGCTTCATAATAAGAACTTCTACCCAGCAAGTGGTGTTACCAGTTCTTTCACACATTCTCTAGGGATGTTTATCATAAGTCGTGTTGTTTTTAGGTAGTATATGACTAGATAGCAAAAAGTAGAAGAGGGTAAAAACAAATAATAAAACTGCTTCTTCACTAGCTCACCCAGGATCACAACTTTCTTTTCCAGGAAGCTTCTTTCAGTTCTCACACCCAGGTGAGGCTGGATCTATATCTGATGAGTTACCATACAAGTGACCTGTTCTTTTTCAGAATATACTTTGCTTTGTGACACATAATATTTACTATGACTGCTCTGTGCAAAGGTGTGATGATCTTCACTTCTTTATATAGCAAAATAATTTATTGTATGAATGATATGTGACCCATTTACCAATATATGCCTTAGAATTTGTTAATGCTGTGCCTTGACAAAGAATTCTAAAATGAATAACTGTACTCCTTTATTCAAGCACATCATTAGAATTAATCCTTTTAAATGAAATTAACTGCCAATGTGTTTCCATAAATGTTGTACATGTTTTAGCCACAGAAAAAAGCAAAACTATACTCTCACCCACAAAAAAAAAATGTTTCAAACATATTACATTTTAGTCATCCATAATATTATCCTATTTTATTAACTTTTGCCTATAATGATGAACTTATTTGAGAATTTTTGTATGTGGTTAGAGGATATTTTTATCTGTATATCGCGGAGCTAAATCTTTGGCCATTTAAAATAATTTTATTACTTTCTATTTCTTTATTAGAATTTGTCTTATGTTCATTTGAAAAAATCCACATGCATGCACGCACACACACACACACACACATGCACAAGCACATGCACATGTCTGAGTGCATGAGGAAGTCAGAGGACAACATGAGGGCTTGTGTACTCCTTCTACCATGTGGGTCCTGAGCATTGAACTCTTCATAGTAGGCTGCTGTCACTTCTCAAAATAACCTGTATGATTTTGAAGAGATTAAGTGACTCTAGGTCAACATTTCAGTATGTAAAGGTTATTGATTTTTGTGTTTTTTAACCTCACAATCTTGCCGAATGCTTAGAATATTTATAAATATTTTATTTTCTATTTTCCTGTATTGAATTGAAATGACACAGAAATCATGTTGAACAATCTATTTAAATAAATAATTTGGAATGAATTTAGCCAAATGTAATTATTTATTATTATTATTATTATTATTATTATTATTATTATTATTATTATTATTATTATTAGTGGTAGTAGTAGTAGTAGTAGTAGCTGTATTCCATAAAGTTGATAGTGAAGAAATAAAATAAAAACCTCAATTGTGCTTATGTCAATCTAAATTGTAGCTTAGTTGCCTGTATTATACAACTGAACAAATTCTGAAAGATTATTGCACATATGGGCATGGATGAGAATCACACATAGATTATAGTAAGAAACACCAAGGTTTTCTCATTCTTATGGATTATATTTTACTCTACAGAAGATAAAGTCAGGTTATGGATGTTTGGTGATTTGCCCAAGGCTATCCCAGCACAGGTGCCCATGAGTTAACTCAGCACCAGATTGTATCACTCTATACTGGTTCACCCTTCCTGTCTCATTTTCTCTTTTTAATATTTTATTAATTTATTCATATTACATCTCAATTGTTATCTCACCCCTTGCATCCTCCCATTCCTCCCTCCCTCCCATTTTCCCCTTACTCCCCTCCCCTATGACTGTGACTGAGGGGGACCTTCTCCCCCTGTATATGCTCATAGGGTATCAAGTGTCTTCTTGGTAGCCTGCTATCCTTTCTCTGTGTGCCACCAGGCTCCCCTTCCAGGAGACATGGTCAAATATGGGGCACCAGAGTTCATGTGAAAGTCAGTCCCCACTCTCCACTCAGCTCAGGAGAATGTCCTGTCCATTGGTTAGATCTGAGGAGGGGTTCGAAGTTTACTGCATGTATTGTCCTTGGCTGGTGCCATAGTTTGAGCAGGACCCCTGGGCCCAGATCCTCCCATCATAATGATCTTATAGGTTTCTAGGTCCCTCTGGATCCTTCTATTTCCACATTCTCCCATGCTTCTCTCACCTAGAGTCCCAATTGGATGTCCTCCCTGCTGTCCCACTTTTCTGGCAAGTGAACTTTCATGGGACATGCCCCTTGGGCTAGTGTCCAGATTTGACTCTTTCTGCTTCTGGGTGAACTCACTCATTATTATCATTTCTAGTTCAATTCATTTGTCCACAAATTTTGGGAATTCCATGTTTTTAATAGAGAATTCTCAACAGAGGAATATTGAATAGCTGAGAAACACTTAAAAGAAATACTCAACATTGTTAGTCATCAGAGAAATGTCAATCAAACAACTCTGAGATTCCATCTTACACCCAGCAGAATGGCTAAGATAAAAAATTCAAGTGACACCACATGCTGGCAAGGATGTGGAGAAAGAGGAACACTCCTTCATTGCATGTGGGAATGCAAACTAGCACAACCACTTTGGAAATCTATCTTGCACTTTGTCAGAAAAATGGGAATAGGGCTTCCTCAAGACCCAGCTATTCCAATCTTTGGAATATACCCAGAAAATGCCCTACCACACAACAGGGACATATGCTCAACCAGGTTCATAGCGGCCTTATTCATAATCGCCAGAACATGGAAACAGCCTAAATATCCCTCAGTACAAGAATGCATAAAGAAACTGTGGTACTATGGAATACTACTCACCTGTCCCCTTTTCTTTCAAGGAAATAAAATACAGGAGAAGGGCTGGAGAATGACAAAGAGTCTTCTGATTCCAGGCAGCACATTAGTCCTTTCGTTTCAGCCACAATAAAGGCTACCAGAAGACTACACACCATTCTGGAGTTAGATATGACTGAATATTGCTAATGTTAAATCTAGAATATTAGGAGTCAGTTGTTGAACTTCCAAGCTGAAGGTCTAAGGCAAAACTAACCATAGGATTAATTTATCAATCTTATTTAACAGAACTGTCAAGCAAACGTGTCCCTGTTGCAGCCCCAGGGTTGCATAAAGCTGAGTGCAGCTCTAAATGCAGCATCATGCAAAATCACAACTTTACTCAAAACATTATGTGCTTCTTAGAAATGTGTTTTGTTACCACAATTATGTGGTCTTTGATAGTAAACTCTCTAGATGAACAGTGTCAGTATCATGTTTAAGTTAAAGTTTGGACCCACCCAAGAGGGGAGTTAAAAAATCATTAGTGATTCATAACTGAAAGAGGGATGAAAAGATGCTTAGTGGTCACTAAAATTAATTGTTTTACAGTCATCATCTCCTTTATTAAGTCTGCCATGACTAAGAGTAATGCAAGTGTGGTGTGTATATTAAAGGGCTTTTGGGGCTGTTTTCTCTAATAGTTTAAACTCTATACCACTTAAAAATGGCAACTCCTCAGCAAGCAATAGTTTGAGTTTACTAATCACCTTATTCAATGCTTTAGAAACTAGATCTTAAGTTAGCAGAATGTAGTTAGTACGAGTAGTTTTATTTTTCATTTTATAATATTTGTTTTAATTCATTGAATATTTCATACAATGCATTTTGAACATATTCATCGCCTTCCTCCAACTCTTCCCAGATACAACCAGCTCAAGTTTAATTTGTCTTGTACTTGTCTATAACTCATTTTTACCCAATAGTATCCAATTTGTGCCATCCAAATCTCTAAGTATAAGGCCTATCATGGAGTCTGGTACTGACTGGGGATAACACCCTCAAAAAAGACTGATTCTCTCTCTGACGACAGCTCTTTGTGTGTGTGTGTGTGTGTGTGTGTGTGTGTGTGTGTGTGTGTGTGTGTGTGTGTGTGTGATTTTTAAAAAATTTTTTATTATTAATTTATTCTTGTTACATCTCAATGGTTATCCCATCCTTTGTGTCCTCCCATTCTTCCCTCCCTCCCCTTTTCCCTTTATTCCCCTCCCCTATGACTGTTCCTGAGGGGGAGACAACAGCTCTTAAAATCCAAATACAACTTAGCAAGTGGTAGGAGTCTATAGATGGCTACAGAGTTCATGATTTAATGAACCAAGAATAGCACATGACAACACTTTGCCACCATTATGGCAAATCTAGAAGTTTCCTTTTCCTGTTTATAATATTATCCTCTTAATGAGATGGATGTAAAGGTGACTCTGCTTCTCTTTGGCCTGTACTTGAGGCTGCCTACCTCCAGCCACCTGTCTTAATCCTGTTTTAGGGAAACATTCTCTTCTTACAATTTTTAATGCTTAGAAATAGATACATGAGGAAGTGATAATATGTTCAGCAATGTTTTCTAGTCCATACTGGCAGACAGGCTTGGGCTATAGCTCAGTGATAGAGTACTTGCCTAACACAGAGAGTCTGAGTTTCATCCAGTACCACAAGACATAATAAGATAATGGCTGTAATGTCTCCAAACTGAAGACTAGACCTTGTGTAGCAAAGCTGTAGGCTCAGGATAGACAAGACTCTCCAGAAAAGAAGAAAAAAGTTCTAGGATAAGTCCTTTTGATGGTGGACTTTTTAATTAAATTATTTACTTGTATTTTTCTTTCTAATTATTGCCATATGTATATATCAAATAAACATATGAATATAACTGCATCTATACATTGCTTGCATGTATATGTTTTGAGGAATATCCACTTAATATTACATTTCAAAGACAAGAATTTCAGTGTTGCAGCCTTGTGGACATTTTCTTGTTCTGATAATTGCTGTGGTCATGGGCATCACAGGTAGGTAGACAACTGAATGATTTTCCTTCTTGGCAGATTACATAGCACCTTTCAGTACCACAAAAGCTTTTCCTTGGGGAGGAGGCTTCTGGGTCATATATGGCTCAATTTTTTCAAGTCTTATATTTATAGTTGTTATGTGACCAGACTTTTCCTGAGGATACACAACATACAAATTTACTCAACCCAAAAACAGAACTCACAACAGACCAAAGTATAGAGGCCACCAAAGTCCAACTTGGTGAACCAGTAAGTTTTACTGGGATTACATACAGGAATATCTGTTATGTGTTACTGACAGGAGCAAAAATGACTCAAATTCAGCTGTACCACCAAAGCCCACTCCAGCATGAGCAACACCTTAAACAAACTGGGAACCTGGAACACACTGCACAGCCTCCAAGCAATACAACAGTTTGGAGAGTGCCTTTTCTAAGTGACTCAGTTGGTCTAAACTTGTTACAGGCAGGATATCTCATTTCTGTTTCTAGCTGCTTCTAAGCAGCTAGTCTGGTCTGAGTCTTTATTCCTTACTCTGGAAGGTCAACTTCAGGGACTTCCTGAAATTAATGTGAGTTGCTTACCTTCTGTCTTAAGGAACTTCCCTCTAAGGTAGAATGTCTCAGTCTGAGAGAAAACTGCTATACAACTGAAATGCATGGTGTAAAGACAGATTTTTTCCCAAAACCCCCTTTATTTTTTTATAGCACATGAGCCATACTTATAGGAATAATTCATATATTGGTGGACACTGTTGACATGCATACTTCATACAAATGAACACAACTGTACACAGATACATAATTGCTCTAATAAAAATAAAATGATTGAGGAGATCCAACATGGCAGCAAGCAGTGTGGACCATATTTGGAAGCTCCAGTGAACAATTCAGGAAATTACACAGATTTCTCAGCCAGAAACACTGAGGTCCCCACACCACCGCAGCAGGAGTGCTTCATGGTTTGGAGGGACCAGGGTGTGGAGGACCTGTGTGCCTCTGCACACGGGATGTAAGTGGATTTTCTCGGATCAGAGCAGCAGTGGCAGAGGCAGCAGCAGCAGCGGCTGCACCAGCAGCACCAGCGGCAGTGGCTGAGGTTTGCAGCTCAGAGCCTTCCAGTGGAGGTGATTGGTGTGCTGGCCTGTGGGAGTTGCTGTGGGAGAGGGGACTCTGGGCAGGATTTGGGTCACGTGGTGCCTTGAGACGCAAATTGGACTTGGTGGACAGTTCAGCCCCAGAGTCCCGGGTTCAGCTCAGTGCACAGTGCCATAGAGACGCTGGCTCAGTTCAGCAAGCAATTCTGCCTGAGGCACTAGTTCAGCTCAGCCACAGCTCCCCTGCTGTGACGCAGGCTGGGCGGAGCAATCAGTTCCATCCGAGGTGCTAGCTCAGCTCAGTGAGCAGTTCTGCCCAAGACACTATCTCAGCTCAGTGTGCAGTTCTGGGGCATTGATGCAGGCTGAGGTCAGCACGCAGATTCGGCCCAGAGTCCCTAGCTGGACTTGCCGGGCAGAATGGGCCCAGAGATTCTAGCTGATCTTTGCGCACAGGCTCAGCGGCCCTCAGACTCTAGCTGGACTCTCCACGCAGTTTAGGCCTGTAGTCCTGGGCTGAATTCAGCGTGCAGTGTGGGTCCAGTGTCCCTGGCTGAGCTTGGTGCGCAATTCTGCCCCGAGTCTCAGGTGGAGTTCGGTGGGAAGCTTAGGGCCAGAGTCTCTAACTAAGCTTGGCAGACAGATTGGGCCCAGAGACTCTAGCTGAGCTTTTGGCACAGTCCCGGCTCTAAGACTCTGCTTGGACACAGTGCACAGTTTGAATCCAGAATTCCTGGCTGAGCTTGGCGGACGGTTCCGGCCCTGAGTCTATAACTGACCACAGCATGCACTTTGGACCAAAAGCCCCTAGCTGAGCTTTGTGCACAGTCCCAGCCCAAAAATTCTGCCTGGACTCTAGCTGCATTTTGAGGCCAGAGTCCCTAGGGGAGCTCAGTGTGTGGATTAGGCCCAGAGTCCCTAGCTGAGCTCGGCAGATGATTCAGGCCCTGAGAATCTACCTGAGCTCGGCACGTGGTTCAGGCCCAGTATTCCTGGCTGGACTTGGCAGGAGACCCAGAAGGCTGTGGATACTTTGGCCTGACCCAACGCTCATTCAGAGACCCAGAACAATTGCAGGACCCACAGCACAGGAGAGCTGAGGATCACTGGCTGTGAGAGTGCAAAAGAACAGGGCTAACCTCTTACTATCCACACCACTGAAGCATCAGAGCTTCTAGCCTAGGGAAATCATGAGAAAACAAGTGAATTTATCATCAGACTCCCTCCATCCAACTCTGGAAGCTACCCAACAAAAACAGAGGTGGTAAGATGTCTAAAGGACAGCATAAAAGCATATGCGAAAAAAACAAAAACAAAAACAAAAACAAAAAAAAACATGGCATCTCCACTTTCCAGCTATGCCAAAGAAAATGACCCAGAGAATTCAAACACAATGGAAATACAAGAAAATGACCTCAAATCCTTAGTAATAAGGACGATAATGGAGGAAACAAATAAAATTCATAATAAAATGCAGGAAGATGCAGCCAAACAGGTGAGAGACATAAAAGAAGCACATAGAGTGGAATTGGAAACTTTTCAGGAAAATGCTAATAACCAGATAAAAGAAATCAAGAAAACGGTTCAAGCTCTGAATACCTATAAAGAGGCAATGGAATAAAGTCAGGAATATACAAACAATCAGATGAAAGAAATCAAAAAATCAGTTCAAGATCTGAAGATGAAAGTGGATTCAATGATAAACACACAGAAGAAAAATGAGAATGTGAGAGCTCAGAGAAGAAGGAGACCAACACAGAGGTGAGCTTTTCTAACAGAATCCGAGAGATGGAAGAACAAATCTCAGGACTATAAAATACAATCACAGATCTTGAAGCAACCATTAAAGAAAATGCCAAATCTGGAAAACTCCTGACACAAAACATCCAAGAAATCAAGGACACCATGAAGAGAAGAAATCTGAGGATAATAGGCATTGAAGAAAGAGAAGATATCAGATTCCAAGACCAGAAATTATTCTCAACAAAATCATAGAAGAAAATTTCCCCAATCTAAAGAAAGAGATGCCTATAAACATACAAGAGGCCTAGAGAACACCAAATAGAATTGACCAGAAAAGAAAAACTGTCAATCACATAATAATCAAAACACAAAACATACAGAACAAAGAAAAAATATTAAAAGCTGCAAGGAAAAAGGGCCAAATAACATTTAATGGCAAACCTATCAGAATTACACCTGACTTCTCAGCAGAGACCATCAAAGCCAGAAGGGCCTGGACAGAAATCCTGCAAATCCTAAGAGACCACAGATGCCAGGCCATACTACTTCACCCAGCAAAACTATCAATAACCGTTGATGGAGAAAACAAAATATTCCATGACAAAAACAAATTCAAACAGTACCTATCCACAAATCCAGCTTTACAGAAGGTACTAGAAGGAAAACTCCATCCCAAAGGGTCAAGCTACAACCAAAATTACTCAGGAAATAGATAACTATACCATAGCAAAAACACAACTACACAAACGCTCCACTGGAACCAACTTCAAAATTAAGACTCTTAACAGTCACTGGTCATTATTATCTCTCAATGTCAATGGTCTCAATTCTCCAATAAAAAGACACACACTAACTGAATGGGTGAACAAACAAGATCCAAAATTCTTCTGCATTCAAGAAACACATCTCACCCATAACGATAGGCATTACCTCAGGGTAAAAGGTTGAAAAAATATTCCAAGTAAATTGTCACAAGAACTAAGCAGGCATAGCCATTTTAATATCTAACAAAATAGACTCTCAAACAAAATTAATCAAAAGGGATACAGAAGGACACTTCATACTCATCAAAGGTAAAGTCAACCAAGATGACATCACAATTCTGAACATCTATGCTCCCAATACAAGGGCACGCACATTTGTAACAGATCTGCTAAAAAAGCTTAAACCAAACATTGATACCCACACAATAATAGTGGGAGACTTCAACACCCCACTCTCACTGAAGGATAAGTCATTGAAACAGAAACTAAGCCGAGAAATAACATCATTAACCAATGCCATGGGTCAAATGGATCTAACAGATATCTATAGAACCTTTCACCCAAACAAGAAAGAATATACCTTCTTCTCTGCACCCCATGGAACCTTCTCCAAAATTGATCACATCCTGGGTCACAAAGCAAGCCTCAATAGATACAAGAGGATTGAAATAATACCTTGTATTCTATCAGATCACCATGCTCTTAGGCTGCAATTCAACAACAACAGAAATAACAAAAAGCCTACACATGCGTGGAAACTAAACAACTCTCTGCTAAATGACACCTGGGTCAGGGAAGAAATAAAGAAAGAAATCAAGGAGTTTCTGAAATTCAATGATAATGAAGGAACAACATACCCAAATTTGTGGGATACATTGAAAGCAGTGCTAAGAGGAAAATTCATAGCACTAAGGGCCTTTAAAAAGAAAGTGAAAACATCACACATAAGCATCTTAACGACACAACTGGAAGCCCTAGAAAAAAAAGAAGCAGAAACACCCAAGAGGAGTAGACGTCTGGAAATAATCAAACTCAAGCCTGAAATTAACAAATTAGAAACTAAGAAAACAGTCCAAAGAATCAACAAAACCAAGAGCTGGTTCTTTGAGAAAATCAACAAGATAGACAGACCGTTAGGCTAACTAACTAAAAGGCAGAAAGACAGTATTGAAATCAACAAAATCAGAAATGAAAAAGGAGACATAACAACAGACACTGAAGAAATACAAAGAATCATAAGATCCTACTTTGAAGGCATATACGCCAGAAAATTTGAAAATCTAAGGTATATGGGCGATTTTCTTGATCAATTTCACTTGCCAAAGTTGAGTGAGGAACAGATAAACAAGCTAAATAGTCCCATTTCCCCTACAGAAATAGAAGCAATCATTGATAGTCTCCCAACCAAAAAAAGCCCAAGGCCAGATGGTTTCAGTGCAGAATTCTACCAGACCTTCAAGGGAGAGCTAACACTGATAATCTTCAAGCTACTCCAAAAGATAGAAATGAATGGCACATTACCAAATTCATCCTATGAGGCCATAGTCACATTGATACCTAAGCCTCACAAAGACTCAACAAGAAAAGAGAATTTCAGACCAATTTCTCTTATGAACATAGATGCAAAAATACTAAATAAAATACTTGCAAAACGAATACAGGAACACATCAAAGATATCATTCATCATGACCAAGTAGGCTTCATTCCAGGCATGCAAGGATGGTTTAATACACGGAAATCCATTAGTGTAATCCACCATATAAACAAACTGAAGTTAAAAAAACACATGATCATCTCTTTGGATGCAGAGAAAGCATTTGATAAAATTCAACACCCATTCATGTTTAAGGTTTTAGAGAGATCGGGGATACAAGGCACTTTCCTCAACATAATAAAGGCTATATACAGCAAGCCAATAGCCAAAATCAAAGTAAATGGTGAGATACTTAAGGAAATTCCCCTAAAATCGGGAACAAGGCAAGGCTGCCAACTCTCTCCATATCTCTTCAATATAGGACTCAAAGTTCTAGCCAGAGCAATAAGACAACAAAAGGAGATCAAGATTATCGAAATGGGAAAGGAGGAAGTCAAATTATCCCTATTTGCAGACGATATGATAGTGTACATAAGTGACCCTCAAAATTCCACCAGAGAACTCCTACAGCTGATAAACACCTTTAGCAAATGTTAATTTTATTTAACTGTGTAATTCCATAGAGTCTTAAAAGTACATGTCCATGACCATAAAATGAAAGCAAAAGACAGGATGTTAAACAAAACTACACATCTATTAAAATTTAAATAAACCACATTAACTAGATAGTGACATTGTTTTCCTAAACTTTAATTTAAATTGCTATAGAAATAGATTTTCAATCAAATGGTATATACTCACTTATATCTGCATACTAGCCCAAGGGGCATGTCCCACGAAAGCCTTCACTTACCAGGAAACTGGGACAGAGGGGAAGGCATCCTATTGGGACTCTAAATGAGAGACGCATGGGAGAACAGCAAAATAAAAGGATCCAGAGGGTCCTAGAAATCTACAAGTAGAACAATATGATAGGCAGATTTGGGCCCAGGGGTCCCGCTCAAACTAAGGCACCAGCCAAGGACAATACAGGAGGTAAACTTTAAACCCCTTCCCAGATCTAGCCAATGGTCAGAATATTCTCCACAGTTGAGTGGAGAGTGTGATATGACTTTCTCACGTACTCTGGTGCCTCACATTTGACCATGTCCCCTGGAGGGGGAGACCTGGTGGCACTCAGAGGAAGGACAGCAAGTAGCCAAGAAGAGACTTGATACCCTATGAGAATATATAGGGGGACATAATCCCCCTCAGGAACAGTCATAGGGGAGGGGAATAATGGGAAAATGGGGGGGGGGAGGAATGGGAGGATACAAGGGATGGGATAAACATTGAGATGTAACAAGAATAAATTAATAAAAAAAAGAAAAAGAAAAAGAAAAAAAAACAAAACAAAACAAACAAAAAAAAAAACACAAAGTGGAGACTGTACCGCCTTGCTGTGCAAAAAAAAAAAAAAAAAAAAAAAGAAATGCAACTGGACCCATATTTGTCACCATGCACAAAACTCAAATCCAAGTGGATTAAAGACCTCAACATAAAACCAGAGACACTAAGTCACTTAGAAGAAAAAGTGGGAAGAGCCTGGAACATATTGGCACAGGGGACAACTTCCTGAACAGAACACGAACAGCCCAGGCCTTAATGTCAACAATTAATTAATGGGACCTCATGAGGCTGAGAAGCTTCTGTAAGGCAGGAGACACTGTCAAGAGAACAAAGCGACAGCCTACAGACTGGAAAAAGATCTTCACCAACCCTACATCTGACAAAGGTCTAATATCCAAAATATATAAAGAATTCAAGAAATTAAACACCACCAAGCCAAATAACCCAATTGAGAAATGGGGTTTGGCGACACTACATGCTGGCAAGAATGTGGGGAGAGAAGAACACTCCTTCATTGCTGGTGGGAAAACAAACTCGTACAGCCACTTTTTAAATCTATCTGGTGCTATCACATAAAAATGGCTTCCTCAAGACCCAGCTATTCCATTCCTTGGAATATACCCAGAAGATGCTCCAGCACAAAACAAGGAAATTTGCTCAACCATTTTCATAGCAGCCTTATTCATAATAGCCAGAACATGGAAATAGCCTAAGTGTCTATCAGTAGAAGAATAGCTAAAGAAACTGTGGCATACATACACTGTGGAATACTACTTAGCTATTAATAACAAGGAATTCCCGAAATTTGTGGACAAATGGATTGAGATAGAAATGATCATAATGAGTGAGTTAACCCAGAAGCAGAAAGACTCAAATGGTATATACTCACTTATATCTACATACTAGCCCAAGGGGCATGTCCCACGAAAGCCTTGACTTACCGGGAAACTGGGACAGAGGGGAGGACATCCTATTGGGGCTCTAGATGAGAGAAGCATGGGATCCAGAAGAAGGATCCAGAGGGTCCTAGAAACCTACAAGGAGAACATTATGATAGGCAGATTTGGGCCCAGTGGTCCCGCTCAAACTAAGGCACCAGCCAAGGACAATACAGGAGGTAAACTTTAAACCCCTACCCAGATCTAGCCAATGGTGAGAACATTCTCCACAGTTGAGTGGAGAGTGGGATATGACTTTCTCACGTACTCTGGTGCCTCACATTTGACCATGTCCCCTGGATGGGGAGACCTGGTGGCACTCAGAGGAAGGACAGCAGGTTACCAAGAAGAGAATTGATACCCTATGAGAATATACAGGGGGAGGTAAAAACCCCTCAGGAACAGTCATAGGAGAGGGGAATGAAGGGAAAATGGGAGGGAGGGAAGAACGGGAGGATACAAGGGATGGGATAACCATTGAGATGTAACAAGAATAAATTAATAAAAACTTAAAAACAAAAAAATCAAATGATTGATTCTGCATATTTCTGGGTAGTAAGATTATAGTGGAATATTTTTGTCGGTTTTTTGTTTTGCTTTTTATTAATATGTACATTTACATTACTAAACATGAATAAAATAAAATACATACAGCAGGAAGAACTAAGAGATAATCAGGAATTATATAATTGTTATATTTGTAATGAGTTGGTTATTTGTATTTGGCAAACTTGAAGGAAAACAGCTTTCCTATCTTGTTGGGTCTAAATTTCTGAATGAAGAACAATATCTATCATATGTCATCTCTATCAACTTAAAACATCTATTTTCATCTAAAAACATCTTAATCCCTGACCAACTAAGCTTAATTGTAAGATTAAACTATTTGGTTTTGAGAAGAAATAAAACTTAAATACCCAAGTGAACTGGCGGTGTAGGTAAGCAGCTTCCAAAATGAAAAAAAATGACTGAGACAGTTCACTGCCTGGACAGTCAGCCAACATCCTCTATAACATTGGAGCATCATCTTTAGCCCAATATATCTGATAGACATAATTGCAAGCAGGAACTATTGAAGACTTGTTATCCTGTCTTGGCAGAGTTCTGCTGTCAATTCTGCCTGCATCTGAGTTTGCCTATTTTTAGGCAGAATTCTGTCTGTGGCAGAAACAAGGACATTTTGCCCAGTGGCTTGTTTGCCACATTTAAAGCCGACTTCATAGGGAGGTTTTTGATGCTCATTATCTTCTTTAAGGTAGGCTGGGTGTTGCCAGGAGTTAACTTGTTAAAGACAATTTTTTTTAAAAGTACATTTTTATTACATTTATTTATCTATTGTGTGTTTGAGATTGCAATGTTCACATTTTATGGCATGTATATGAAGGTCAGTTCTTGCCTTCCACCATGTGGGACATGGTAATAAAACAGATTTTCAAGCTTGGCAGCAAGCATCCTTATACCATTGGTGTCCTACTTTCTATCCCCCCTATTTTTTTGAGTCAAGGTCTAAGCTGATCTTGAACTAAATTTGTGCCTCCAAACCCCCTTGGCTTCTTAATTTGCATGTACCTACATTCCAAGTACTGAAATTACTGGCATCTACCTCCCACAATGGCTCTTCAAGATGGGTCTTAAAAGATTATTAATAAAGACATATTCATTATCATGAAATTTGTAGTCACAGAAATTTTCTGACTCCCTTTAAAATCTTCCAGGCACAATTTCTTCATGATCATTTCCCCAGACCTATCACTGTGGGCAGAAAACTGCTTCCTAGCTCTAACACATAAACCAATAATTTTATTGATTGCACAAGGCATTGCATCAGTGTGGGTCAATTTCTATACTTAAATGGAAAATTTAACACTCCTCTCTAAGTGGAACTCAGATCAAATAAACTGAATTAGACAATGCTGTAGAGAAAACAAGAAAAGATGGAGTGCAGGAAATAAAATAGAAGTATGAACTAGTCCATGAAATGTCTCCAGAAAAATAATGAAGCTTCACTGGTTCATGTGTGGCTGAAAGATAAGAGAATAAGCTGAGGGCTGTACTGGGGAGATTCCTCAGTGGAGAAGAACAAGCTGGGCAAATATGCAGACCTAAATTTGGATTTTATCAACAGTTTAAAAATGCTTGTAGCTCTAATGTGTTGTACTGGGAGGCAGATGAGGGCTGAAACAGAATCTTTGGGGCTTGATGGCCCCCAGACCAATGACAAGTTCAGTGAGAGAACCTGTCTCAAAAAATAAAATATATATGAAATACTACCCAAGTTAAAGTTTCAAATCCTTTACAATGACAAAAACATTTTGGGAAAAAAATGTTACAAAGGTTCATCCTGCTATTTTTCTTCTTCTAGAAATGATCAGAACTTAACATGTTCTTCTGCAAAATTGAATTGTTATATGACTTGTGATTTTGATTCCTCTAAAATATTTTCAAAGAGTAGATAAAATGTAGAAGGTTAGTGGGATCATAAGTAGGGTCCAAGGCTCAGCAAAAGTGTTTGAAACATGGAAAACCAGCACTGGATAACATGAGGTCTTGAGAGCAAGCTTCACTCTTGCCTTATTGACTTGCCCTTGACTGCATTACTTGAAATGTCTGCAGGTAGAAGTATAATATGTAGCTAGGATTAACCAACAAAACTGCAAAGATCTTTTGTCTAGTAGAAAGCAACAGCTTAAATGTTGTAATTTATTATTCAAGAACTTTAAATCACTTCATATCAAATCCAATTGTCTTTTCTTAATATTCCTTTATTTTTTTTTCATTCCTGTATTAAATTACCCATGAATACCAGGTGCTTGAAATTTTTATTTTGTCTGGCATCAGCATCATACAGTTTACTTCATTAAGTTCATATGTTCATTTTATATTGGCTTGAGAGTCATGATTTTATGTCTTTGGAAATGAGTCTATAACCAGGAATTGTCAGTAATTTATGGCTTTGATAGATGCTTAAAAGCCATAACTACAGTCAACAAACCTTCTAAAGATTAATTTTTGCTAACTTGTCTGAAAAAAGGCTGATAGGGGTGTTCAATAACCAGGGTATTCAATGATTTTTATTGTCGTTTATGTATGTTCATGCCTATGTGTATATTCCATGTATATGCAGGTGACTATAGAGGCAAGAAGAGGACATAAGGTCTCCCAGAGCTGGAGTTACAAGAGACTGTGAGTGGCCTGACAGTGGAACATAGTCCTGAACTTATGTCCTCTGAAAAGACAAGAAACACTCATAATCACTGAACCATCTCTCCGGCCTTATGAGCAGTTTTTCCCCTAACAGCAGAGAGTATGTTCTTTGATGTTTAAAATACTTGCATTGTCTAACTAGACATTTCTATCAAGACACATAAAAACCAAGTTATCCATCAACATACTCCTTAGATGGGAAAGAAGGGCTGAGGAAAAAAAGGGAAATTAACCTGATGACATCCTTTCACTGGGGAAAATCAAGGAGGTAGGGGTACAATACCAACCACTCTGTATAACAAAATAAAATAAACACTCCAAAGGTAGGAGAAGTTTAGGTCATTAAGAATCCTTTCGAGATATGTCACTTGTCTTTGGAAATGAGCAAGCTGTCCTTCCCAATGCATTGTGTACACCAATCACAAATCAATGCCCTTCTCCCCTTCTATCATTGCACCCTGTTCTATGTACCAGGAAGGTGGTTCTTCTTAACTGAATTATATAATAGCCTTCAAAACATAAATCAATGGCAGGACCCACCAAGAGTCTGGAGAGCAGGTTCCTGCCTCAAGTCTCTCTAAGGTTTCCTTTCTCCTTGTAGTTACAATAATTGCCTTTCTAGATCCAGAGATCTAGGACATCTGAAGAAGCCCCAGCTACTACATGTTGAAATATATTTCATAAAAGTATTCAACATGTGATAGCCTAAACATATTCCTCCATTCATTTTACCATCACTAGACTAACTCATTGGATCCAGCATGGTGTATGTGCTATATTCTATGAGGTGACAAACAGCAACAGGAAGCTCCGTACTTGTTTGAGACACCTGCAGTTTTGTTTCTCAAATATTTTCATTCTGAGGTTGGTAGAACCTTCAACACAGTGAACATGATTATGTGGATTCAGTGGTATTTTCTTCTCTGTGGAATCACTAGGTGTTAAAGTTTTAGGAGCTGACTCTGAACTACCGCCCAGTCCTTTAACCTAGAAATTGCCATAAACCCATAGGTAAATATTTGCTGATTCAGTTTTTATGTAAACTCACTTTTCTCCTTAATTAACATGCCACAAAAACACCAAGCTCTCATCTTTATCCTTCATCTGTAACAACTTTTGTAATCACCTTCTTCTTTCCGTCTTAGCTTCACAAACTGTCTCCCACATTTCCAAAAACTATTACCTCCTTCTTCAAAGCATGTTCTCACTAGGTACCCCACTAGCATTCTAGAGCTTCTAGGTTCAGTTTATTGTCTTCCGGGAAAACCCTTTTTCCTGTTTTCCCACTAGAAAGTAATTCATCCTTGTTTCAAGACAAACATACAATAAAGTTGGAAGAAGATATATATTAATGTCTTCTATAGTTTGCTCTCCAAAGTATACCCATATTTCAACTTAATGTCAAATTCAATAGCACTTTATACCATGCACAATAGGGTACTACCTACATGCATTGTCCTTTCCCAAATATTAGATTCCTGCCTGTTTCCCAGTCAGTAATATTTCTAGTATAACTGCTATTTTTCTTTTACACTAGTCAAATGTTACACCTTCAGATTTAAATAAAACAACTTTGTCACAGCAACATTCTTTCTCACTGCCCTTTATTTAAAAACAAATAACTTTGTACCATCTCTCAGTGAGTCAGTGTGCATGTGGGGGGCATGTAAATGTGTATACACATATACATAGATATAGTTTTATATTCTTCATGGTCACATTTCTATTTCTTCTTTGGTTCATCTAATCTTTGTTCTCCTACTTGATGATAAAACACAATATTAGAACCCATCTTCCTTATTCTTGAAATGTTGAGGAACCTTGGACTTTCTTTAATGAGAAACCCAGAGACCAGGTATGCTTTCCTAATATACAGATTCAGAAATGATTGTTTTTTTCTAAGCCAGACTCATATTTCTTTTCAGATGTATATATCACTATTTTTAGCACTGTTGTTTCTCCAAATCATTATTTTTTTAATAGAATACAAACAATTATGAATTACTTACAGTTAGGTATATGTAAGTAGAGTGAAGGAAAAACACTTGAGTATAAGTATTTTTATTATAAATTTGAGTTTAATTTTTTCATTTATCCTTTAGAAAAAACATTATTTTATTTATTTATTCATTTTCCCACCCCACATAATTCTCTATACAGGCTAACTGACTAAGGATCACTAGTTTTTACTTAAGAATAATGGCTAATTTTTAAATTATTTTAATTTTGTACATATACATTTATATTATTACACACATATATATAATAGAATACCTATGGTAAGAAGAACAGTGACACAAAATGGAATTATATAAATGTTACATTCTTAGTGTCTTGGCTATTTGTATTTGACAGCCTTGAGGAAGACATCTTTCCTATCTGATACATCTAAATTTCTGAATGTAAATAAGCTTCATCACATGTTGTCATTATCAACCTAAAACATCTATCTAGACCTAAAAATATCTTAACCCCTAAACAGTTAAGCTTCATTGTAAAACTAAGCTACCTGGTCTTTTCCCTCTGTCATCTTTTCATTTAGAAGGCTACTAACTTGCACTCTTGGCATACTCAGATAATCAAGTTTATTCCTTCTCAAAAAATGACTAATTTTGATACAAAAAGTTAGTACTAGTAAGAATTCTGTACCATATAATTTTTTCTGGAAAAAATGTAATCGTTATTTGATCATCTTTCTACCCAGTACAATTAATAACAGGTATTGATTAAGCACTGTGAGTTCTCCAAGAAGTATACAGAGAAGGAAAAGTAAGTGAGAATCTTATTAATTGAATTTCCTTTGGCTCCAAAGGGCAGCATAAGACACAACAGAATAATGCAGAGGCAGCAGTCACTTTGGGCAGACCTTCATTATGGATCAAGTATGTCTGCACCATTCTCAGGCTGAGCTTACCTTTTGTTTCCCTTGGGATTATAAGCAGCATTCTACTTGTATCCATCCTTGCTCATAGACACTGGTGTTTCAGCCACACTCTTCCAGAAATATAAACAGACATGTTTGTATCATCTACCACATCAGAACATATGGAATAGCAATAAATTTGCAAACTATGTGGGTTTCACTTGCTGTAATTTGCCAAACCTTCTCAATTTCCTGTAATTGATAACCTTTGCAAACATGGGTTATTTTAGTCCAATCTCAATATAAATATAAATATTAACTTTTAGGCCACCCTATCTACTACCTAGATCTATAGATAGATAGATAGATCGATAGATAGATAGATAGATAGATAGATAGATAGATAGATAGTGTGTGTGTGTGTGTGTGTGTGTGTGCGCGCGCGCTTGTGTCCCTTCTTCGGCAGCAGACACTGCTCTTTGCTGTTTGTGGAGATTAAAAAGCTTTTAGGAAATAGAATCTTGCTGGAGGAATAATGTCAGCAGAGCTGAGCATTAGAACTTTATAATCTGGCTATATTTCTAATTTCCTTTTTTTTTTTTTTTTACTTTTTTTTACATACACATTTATATTATTACACATAAACAGCATACAGCAAGAAGAACCATGAAACAATCAGAGATTATATAAATGTTACATTCATAGTGTTCTGACTATTTGTATTTGGCAACCTACACTTCCTGTACATAGGAGAAATGTGACCACTCTGCCTTGCTAACTTCAATTTAGTTATCATTATTGTTCACAGTAATAGACTTTATCCCTCTAGAACTGTAAGATAGAATAAGCCATTCCTCCTCAAAGTATATTTTGTTGTATTGTTCCATCATAAAAATTGAAAAGTAACACCTAGTAATATCTATTCATATGCATATTTGCACGTATATGTGTGTATATACATATACACATGTGTTATCTGTCTCTACAAAAGAGGATAGAGACCAGAATAGAGTTTAACATATTCCAAGAGGCACCATTGAAGGCAAAAAACTCATCATAATGCAAGGGGAGTTACTGCAGTGTTTATATTTTAGTCAACTCAGAAGAGAGTTGCTGTGGTGTGCAGAACCATGTGTGTGTTGCTGTATTTCACACTGAGCAAGGACACAGTGTTGAGTCAAGATGCAGGGGCAAGGTGCAAAATCCATGTCTAGAAGGACTGATGGACATATGGCAATTCAATCAGGCTATATTAGCCATACGGTCTGAGTAAAACTAATGCCTGAAAAACAGATTGATTTTTCCCCCTTAGTCCATTGACATTCCTGGGTAGTCAGATAACAGGTTGGTGGGAGCCACTGCCATCACAGTGATAAGTGTTCCCTTTAGTGGCATCTAGCTGAAGTTGTTGGATATTTCCTTAATGTGTTTTTCCCATAAGTTTGGAGGTGTCTCCTTTTTAAAATATGATTCAATACATTCTTGTGCTCATGAGATCACGCTATGCTAGTAAGTGTCTAGAGTGAGCCCTTTTCACTTTGGGAATACATTATTTATCATTCTGAGCTTCAAGGGTGTTGTGAGACAAGTGGGAATGTCTAAATGAAAAAAACAAGATACAGGATCATCATGCCCTTGCGTTTGCAATGAAAAAATGGAAACTGCGGCTTGCCAAACAGTCACTCAAGGCAAGACACAGCCTGATCTCTGCAAGTAGACAGCATAAATTCCAGTCAGCGTAGCTGATGTGGCTCACTTTGAACACACATCTTGGCACACCTGGTTCTGAGCCTGGTGAGCCAGGAGGGAGACAACAGAGACTGAGTTTCTAGATCTATGCCTTTGACTCCAGTAGAAAAAAAGAGACACCAATGTGGAAAGGACAAGAATGTGACAGAATAGTGTCTGGCAGTAGCAGGACCTTCAGTGGCTGGAGAGGCAGCTCAGGTGTAGAGTGCTTACCTGTCCAAAGGCCTGGATTTGGTCGTGGAGGCTCACAATCACCATAACTCCAGCTCTGAAGATCTGAGGATACAGCTACCTGGCCTCTGTGGGTACCCACTCATACATGGCATGCATACACATACAGATACACAGACAGACACACACACATACACACATGCACACACACACACACACACACACGGCATGACCTTTTAAAAATAAAAGTTAGTCACCTTTTAGCTTTAAATACACTTGATCTTTCTTATCTATGTCTGTACAGAGAAGACACTCTTCTCAATTTCTTTTTTTTTTCTCTTTTTTTTATTAATTTATTCTTGTTACATCTCAATGTTTATCCCATCCCTTGTATCCTCCCATTCCTCCCCCCCCCCATTTTCCCATTATTCCCCTCCCCTATGACTGTTCCTGAGGGGCATTACGTCCCCCTATATATTCTCATATGGTATCAAGTCTCTTCTTGGCTACTTGCTGTCCTTCCTCTGAGTGCCACCAGGTCTCCCCCTCCAGGGGACATGGTCAAATGTGAGGCACCAGAGTACGTGAGAAAGTCGTATCACACTCTCCACTCAACTGTGGAGACTATTCTGACCGAATCAAATGGTATATACTCACTTATATCTGCATACTAGCCCAAGGGGCATGTCCCACAAAAGCCTTCACTTACCAGGAAACTGGGACAGAGGGGAAGGCATCCTATTGGGACTCTAAATGAGAGACGCATGGGAGAACAGCAAAATAAAAGGATCCAGAGGGTCCTAGAAATCTACAAGTAGAACAATATGATAGGCAGATTTGGGCCCAGGGGTCCCACTCAAACTAAGGCACCAGCCAAGGACAATACAGGAGGTAAACTTTAAACTCTTCTCAATTTCATGAGCCATTTTTTGTAAATATGACCAGATTGAATGTTCCTCATTGGTATCTTATTTTGACATTTTTCCTTCCTCTGGAATGTGTCTGCCCACTCAGCAAAACTGTGTTCCACAGCATTGGACTGAATGCACAACAACTATGTGCAAATTGATATAAATTACTATCAAGCAGATCATTTCCAGCCATCAGGAGGTAGTGTATCTTTCTCATCGTATTCTTTTTGTCCCAAGCAGAGATATCTGTAGTGATTTAGAGCCTGTTCTTTATGTCTGGCTTTGAATTATCATTTGCTTTTGGTTTCTGCTTCTTTTGATGAGGCAAAAACAAAAACAAAAAAACAAAAATCACATTTGGAATAGATTCTTTGTTCCACATGAATAATTAAAGATTTAAGGCATATTCATTCTCATGAAGGCTTTGGCAACTCAATTAAAATGTCAAATTGCGTGATTCCGCATTTGTACACCTAGTGCTTATTTAATTTTCAGGTAGAGTCATAGATTCACTTAGCGATGTTAAGCCAGAAGATTAATACTATCAGAAACTATGGAAGTTTGGGTACAGAAAATAAAACAGGCTTACTTCAAAAGCATGTGCATTTGGATCTTTATTTTTGAAGCCCGTTTCCTTCTTTTCCTCTTGGTTCCCACCACACTGGCTTTGAATGTGAGAACATAACCTGATAAAACAAAAACAAAACAAAGATTCTCTTTGGGTTGTTATATACAATCAGCCACAATCTAATATTCTTGTTGTCTAATACTTGTTAGAACTGGCTTCATGCATCTCAATAGAATGATGAAAATTCACACTGTCACAACCTTTTGGTGCCAATCAGCATCTGTGGTGTCATTCTCCAAACACCCTTGCCCAGACATAGCCACAGTCATCCTCCAAGCTTGGGACTTGTCTCAGGGGTAAGTCACACACCTGCTTTTACTTCTCATGGGCTTGTCCTACCCCTCGCTATTCTACATGGATACCTTCCATTCAGATTATAATTCTGAACCCAAACACGAGTAGTTCTGATGCTGTTCCTGATGTATTAATGTGTTTTGAGCATTATGTAATAGCTCTGCTGTCTTTCTTCATAACACTTGCTCACGTTTTAATACAATGTTTATCTGTATACATATTAAGTTGATATCTGCTTTCTGTACTATGGTGCAGCAGAAACAATATCTGTTTTGGTCACAACTATTCTACCAAAGCATAAAGCAGTTCTTAGATACAGCAAGCACCAATCATTATCTGATTTGAAAATGCAATCTACAATCTCTTGCTGAGTGAACTCAATTGCCATCTATAGGATTCTGACATGTAGCTTCCATAGGTAACTCTTCTTCTTCTTTTTTTTTTTTTTTTTTTTTTGTCTGTGCATATTTCTGCATCTAGAAAGAATGGAATCTGTGGTGGAAGAGATGGCTCAGCGGGAAAGAGTCCTTTGCTGAGCAAGCATAAAGATCTGAGTTGGGATTCCAGCAGTAATGTAAATAACGAGATATGGCCACATGCATAGTGATAACCCTAGTACTGTGGGAGTCAGGACAGGAGGATTTCTAGGACAAACTAGCTACTAGCCTATCTCCATGTTCAAGGAAAGGCTGTATCTCAAAAGGAATAAAAAAATAGAGAGTAGAGCAGGACATTCAGTAACCTCATCTGGTCTCTCCACATCCCTACATGCATATATACCACACACAAACACACACATACAGAGAGAGAGAGAGAGAGAGAGAGAGAGAGAGAGAGAGAGAGAGAGAGAGAGAGAGAGGCACTACATACATAATTTATTCTGGGCTATCTTTTAAACTTGGTTTGCACAGTAGAAGGCTGAGTTGTGGCAGTTCAGTGTAGCCCTTAGGAGATCTCATATCTCATCTTCCTTTCTTTTGGAAGCCAGTCATATATAGAAAAGATGATAAGGGAATATGATTGAATATTGAGACACTAAGACTTAGAACGTTAGGTCAACTGTCTTGAACCAGCTAGCCTAGTTCAGTCTGTATAGCTAAGTGCAGCCAGGTTGCTTACATCAGCCAGGCAAGAATAGAAAATAAAGGCCCCACATAGGCCTGCTTAGACTTCATGATGGATTTAAAAATAATAAGAAATACTACATTTCTATTTTTTTTAATTTGGGAAATTTCATTAGAAAGTGATAAACATCTGAAACAGAGGCACATAAGAAATCTTCAATTTTACAGATGAGATAAGTAAATTTCTGTAAACTTCAGGCAATTTTCCCCATCACACAATTAATAAAAGTTAGGATACAAGTATACCTAAACTTTTTTCATTTGCTGTCTAGTGATTTTTGTCAATACTGCATTAGTTCACAGGCAAATGTATCCTTCAAGTCCATATCCAACTTTAATGATGCGAAGTGTCAGAGATCATCACAGAAGGACTCTGGAGTTAGTGCACTGACACTGAAATGCCCTCAGCCCTCAGCACAACTACTTTGTGCATAGTAAAGATGGCAAAATTTTATTTCTAATACTTTCAATTATGGTGTCCTAAATATCTGTGTAAGCTGTGAAGACCAATAAATATACTAATGAATAATGCTCTTGAAATATGGGAATCTGATGCAGAGCACTGGACTATCTAATAGTGCCCAACTTACAATTGACTCCAACTTCCAAGGTATTGCATTTATGATAACTCAAAAGAATAAAAGAAGATGTATGTTTTAAAAACCAGTTTTAATTTTTCCATCCACTGGAGTGCCTCAGAAATGAATAGAGCCAAACAAATAATATAATTTTAATAGTCATTGGCTTTCCCTAAATTATTTTGACTTTCCAAACACTTATAGCTAACTGAATGTTTCTGCTTTTTTTTTCAACCACCATACAAGGTACAGTGAATATAGTCCAGCCAATAAAGGGAAACTTTGCTATCCCTAGTACATGCATAAAGAAAGCTGTATATAGTGCGGGCATCTGTAGTCCCAGCAATGGGGAGGTATGGATAGCACCATCCCTGGGGCCTGTCTGTCATCCAGTCCATGTGAGTTAGCAAGCTGTAAGTTCAGTCTAGATGAGATGGTAAGCTATAGTTTCACTGAGAAATCCTGTCTCAGAAAATAAATTAGAAGCACCAGAGTTAAGAGAGTTTATATTTCCAAAGAGCCCAAGTTCCGTTCCCAACATACATGTCAGGCAGCTCCTACTACCTGGCGGTCCAGCTACAGTGGGTCTGATATACTTTTCTGGCCTTTATAGGCACATCTATTTGTGTGCATAGACAAACACACACACACACACACACACACACACACACAGTTAAATAAATAAAATAAGATAAAACTTAAAAACTCAGCTGAAGAACAACTGAGAGGGTTCACACATTTTCCACACACATGTACACACACACGACCACAAACACTCATATACACATGCATAAGTGTTACACACATTGCTGATTGATTTTTCTGATAGCAAAGCCAGAGAATTTGAAAACAGTGGGAGCTGACCTTGACACTTTGCCTGAAGATTTGTGCACTGAAAACTAATGGCAGCAGCTGTGATAGACTAACTGTTCTTCCACGATATGAATCTCTGTAGATTTTTATGCCCCGCAGCCATACATCACTTCTGAAACCAAACTAATCCTACTCCTCTTACTCCTGTCAGCTCAATGAGTAGTTCATCTTCCTCCATAACATTAGGGGAGAGAAATCTTCTGGATGGGCAGAAAACAATTTAAGCTCAGTGACACCTAAGAGAAGAAAAACAAATTGACTCTCAGCCATTGAGACTGCAGCCCAGAGATGAGGAGGACTTGAAATTAATACAGAAACTTCAGACCGTGTTTTATTTCATAAATATAAGTCTCAGGTAAGGGTTTCAGGGAAGGAGAGCAAACCTGCCAGATAACAGATAAAGTCCAAAGCCAAGCTTTATTTATTCTCCTCTGGTATGAATGGGACTGTAACTAAATACCAACTTCCTGCCAACTAGGTCATTCAAGAGTCTTTAAAGCAAAGCCAACTTTATAGTGCCCAAAAAGCTCTGGTCAAAAGCACAAATGAAGTTTGTGAAATAAAGGCTTGTGTTCTTTGACACTGGTATTCTTATGTGTAGCTATAAGAGCCACTGAATTAGAGAATCTTCAAGTTCCATTACAAGCCACAAATGAATTAGAGGCTACAATCAATTAAACTCATTATATCTGCACCCCATTAATTCTATACTATTATATAGAAAAGCAAAATGCTGTAAAGCCTAGAGGGTAAAATGAGAGGGTATTTAAAAAAAAACCCTCACCATCTTCTTTTCATTTATAGACTTCATTTCCATTTACTCTGGAAGAAAGGCAGTACTTCAGAATCGTAAAAGGAGATTTGAAATTGTATTTACTAGTAGAAAACATGACAAGTGGTGTGCACTAGGAGACTCTGAAATGAATTGTGACTGTAAGATCTACCAAGCCCACGTGCCCGCACACACTCTACTGCATTCAGAATCACGTTCATACAATGCAGCTGCTTGGGAAGAAGAGAACTTTAATAAAATAAGGAATCTTTGATTTCCAAGCCCAATTGATATTATAACACAAAATCTCCCTGCTTGCTACTGTGCTGTCAGCCTTCTGGAGGATCACTGCTTCTCACACTTCAGGAACTGCTAAGCCTGCTAACTAGTGATCTGCTCTGAAAAGGGATGTGGAAATAATTGTCATTTCCTTAAAACAATAGGGAGACTGAGAGAAACAGAAAGGTGGGGAGCAAACAAGACCTAATACTACAGAGTGACCCAGAGAGAGTTTATTCTTACTGTTCTTACATAACTAGAACCGTGTGAGGGTTTACTTTTCCTGACACCCATTCTTTTGCCTTTCTGCAGTCACGGCTGTTCCAAGTCTCAGCACTTTAATTTTTACTTCCTGTCCTAGAGAGATGCTTCGGTGTACTGTATTCGTAGAGGACCTAGGTTTGCTTCATATCACCTGCATAAGACAGTTGACAATCCATGATCTCAGTTGCAGAGGATCCAATGCCCTTTTCTGGTGTGGCAGTAGGTGACTCCCACACACACAGGTTAAAAATGAACAAGTCTTTCGTGGGACATGCCCCTTGGGCTAGCGAAAGCCTTCACTTACCAGG
Source organism: Acomys russatus (assembly GCF_903995435.1). Classification (NCBI taxonomy): domain Eukaryota; kingdom Metazoa; phylum Chordata; class Mammalia; order Rodentia; family Muridae; genus Acomys; species Acomys russatus. Next base: position 5,935,733 of record NC_067149.1, read on the forward strand.
AAACTGGGACAGAGGGGAAGGCATCCTATTGGGACTCTAAATGAGAGACGCATGGGAGAATAGCAAAATAAAAGGATACAGATGGTCCTAGAAATCTACAAGTAGAACAATATGATAGGCAGATTTGGGCCCAGGGGTCCCGCTCAAACTAAGGCACCAGCCAAGGACAATACAGGAGGTAAACTTTAAACCCCTTCCCAGATCTAGCCAATGGTCAGAATATTCTCCACAGTTGAGTGGAGAGTGTGATACGACTTTCTCACGTACTCTGGTGCCTCACATTTGACCATGTCCCCTGGAGGGGGAGACCTGGTGGCACTCAGAGGAAGGACAGCAAGTAGCCAAGAAGAGACTTGATACCCTATGAGAAGATACAGGGGGACGTAATCCCCCTCAGGAACAGTCATAGGGGAGGGGAATAATGGGAAAAGGGGGGGGGAATGGGAGGATACAAGGGATGGGATAAACATTGAGATGTAACAAGAATAAATTAATAATAAATTTGAAAAAATGAACAAGTCTTTTTTCTTTAAACTTCTGTTTTCTTGAGTGAAATGAATTCACCCTAAGCTAAAGTATTCCAGAATCATTTGTGGTGGTTGTATGTATTGCTATTACAAAATACCTGGAATAAGCAAAGGAGTGAAAATTGGCTCATGGTTTCAGAGATTTCAAGTCACTCTGACAAGGAGGATATTGCACAGGAGAGCAGGGCAGCACCATGCACACCAGGCAGGAGATAGAGAGAGAATGGTTATGCTGTGGGCTTTCTCTCTTCCTCCTTTTACTCCCGTTGGGCCTCTATCAATGGCCAGATAACATACAGTCAAGTCAGACTTTTCCACATGCAGTTAGTTAATCCTCACTGAACATGCCTTAACACACACACACACACACACACACACACACACACACACACACACACACATGGGGAGAGAGAGAGAGAGACAGAGACAGAGACAGAGAGACAGAGAGGCAGCTTTACTGATGACTTAGGCACTTCTCTATGCAATGAGGTGACAGGATTAACCATCAAAATGTCACAGTCAAATTATTTCTAATTTAAAATAATATAGCATGTGAAATCCTTACCCCCCCTTCCCCCAAAAAAACAGTTGCTGAAATTTGGGTATTAAGAAATCACATGTGTAGGGATGGTGGCTGTAGCATGTGAGTAAAATGTTTTTCCAATATGCCATGCAAATAAAGCATCCATAACTAGTATAAAATCACTTGTTCAAAACAGATTATTATTTTTAATCTGGAGAATTTCATCTCATACTCATAATTTTTGTGAAGCATATGTAATTCTAAGTTCTCTTGACTAAGACCATCAGTGAAAGAGTCAAATCCTCCTGAGTTATCTATCAAGATGGTAATGAATTACATTATAAGAAAGGAATAGGAAGACTCCCTGATGGTCAAGGAATATTACTGAAGATAAGGCAGAAAGCATCTAAGAGCTAGAAGATATGAAGAAGGGGCTATGGATGCTATCTTTTGGAAAAATACATAACCCTACTTACGCCATCAATCTCACAGCAGCTGCTGCTATACAGGAGAGCCTGTTGACAGTCATAAATCATTAGGGGACCACTAAGACCCTATCCTTCACTGGTGATCTGTTGCCTATTGATGGATTCTGCAGAAGGAATTCATTGTCTCCTCCTGTGTACCCACTGATGAGCTCACCAGCCTCAAATATATCATTCCAGATCCATGCCACACAAGTTTCCCAAAAGAAAAGAAATAGAAATAAATGTGAGATAGGCGTAGGGAGGAGAAAGTAACAGAGAAAGGGAATATATGAGAGGGTATAAGTGCTGGGCATGGTTGCACATGACTGTAAACTCCAAACTCAGGGAGGCAGAGGCAGGTGGGTCTCTGTGCATTTGAGGCCAATCTGGTGTACAGAGAGAGTCCAGGACACTGAAGAGAAGCCCTGTCTCAAAAAAACCAAAAACCAAACCAAAACAGCAGAGAGAGAGAGAGAGAGAGAGAGAGAGAGAGAGAGAGAAGGTATATCCTAAAGTAATCAGAATGCAGCATATACATGATGTATGAACTGTCAAACAGCAGAATAAGTACAATGTTCTATCAAGGGATGTTGACCAGCTATAGAGCAGATAGGACAAACTTTGGGAGAAGTAACTACAAGTAAATTATGCTATAATCCTTTCCCTAAAACCTGAACATCTTAACACACAGCTGTGTAAATTAAAGTAACAGGAAATGGGATGAAGATATCATTCATAGGGCAAGGACTTTTGTCACCAAAACTAATGATCTGAGTTTTATTCAATGAAGAGAAATTATTTCCACCATTTTGTTTTTCTTTTTGCTTTTTGTTTGTCTAACTTCTAACACACACTTTAGTATGTATGAGCACACACACACACACACACACACACACACATAAGAAAAATTTAAAAAGCAATAAAACGTAAAATATACAAAGGGCATGATCTGAAACAATCACAAGAGATACTGGAATGGGGTCACTTTTATTCCTTCCCTCTATCAAGAATCAATAAGATTATTTTATGAGATGAATTTTTAAAATTTTATCTATGTTTGTGTAGGGAGTGAAGTATATGTACCACAAAGAAGTTATCTACAAAGGTATTGTAACTCATGGAGATGAAATTATGGACAATGGTGAGCTGCCTGATAGGCATATCTGGAAAATAGCATAAGTCCTTTAATTGCTGAGCTATCACTCCAGCTCCTGCAAGAAGATTCTGAGATAGAATCAGTGAGGTCATAAGAATAAGGCCTAGTGGGTGGAGGCTATCTTGTGTGATAAAACAACATCAAAAATAACAACAACATAACAAAAACCTTAGATTGGTTTTTAAAGTAACTTCTCAATAGGATGGATATATAATCTGTGGCTTCTATGTAGAGCAGTATTTTAATTATAAGTTAACAAAACTCTGAAACACTATTCATGATTCTCCTGGTTTCCTGTTGGCCTGCTACCGAGGATTGGCCTAGTAAGTTTCCATATGCTTTTCCTGTTACACTGTGTTTAAATTTACTGGCTTAATAAGAAAAGCATTTGTTTCCATAACCAGTGGTATAGCTGATAAAGCTCCTTTTCTATGGCCAACAAGGACCCCAACTTCTTATGTGCTATAGGTTGGAGATGGGGCTTGAGACTCCTGGAGTCATCTGCAGTTTACAGTCATATGATCCTCCTTATATATCATTTAAAATAGCCACTCATTTAAAAAGGGCTGGCAGAAGATTCTCTCTCAATTTGGCTGAGATGGGGTCTAATAAATGAAATCATACTTGAATATACTTGAATTCCAATGACTGTCACTTAGAAAAGAGCCACAGAGTGGGTAACCTGTCATTACCTTTTCCAACCATAGTCTACAGGTGAAAAAAATTAATTTTCAGCCAAATTTAAGGGCACAAGAACACAATGAGCTAGCCTAATGCTTTGGTGTTACCTTAGGTTTTGTCTGTCAAATGTGATGCCAGGCCTGAGAACATGTACCAAGAGATTCTTACCTGAACATTTTAATTTCTTTATATTTACTAAACATGTGAAGAGTTAGTGCTGATCAAAATAAAAGTGGAAAGTTTCAGCCAACTTTCTGTGGCAGTAATGCCAATTAAAACTTAAGAACTGACTAAAATCAAGATAAGGATTTATGAAAGACACACACGACATAGAGGTACTGCTAATGTAGGAGAAAGATTTAATTCACATTTCAAATTTCATTTTAAATATTAAGTTATTGGTGGGTAATACAAAAGTGGAAAAATAAGAGATAGGAGGACATACTATAATATCATGACCTATTTCAAGGGAAAAGGCTATAGGAAAATGTTAAGTAATGCCACAGTTGACAGAAAGAGAATCAAAATTTTAGAAAGTATCATAATATAAACATAATAATAATGTGATAAGCAGTCTTATTGTGACAATTGAAATAAAAGTCAAAATGTCCAATATTTTAATTCTGTTCATGAAATCATATGATAATTTTATCAGTGTTATTAAATAAAGATTTTAAAAAAATAAAAGGATCCAGAGGGTCCTAGAAATCTACAAGTAGAACAATATGATAGGCAGATTTGGGCCCAGGGGTCCCGCTCAAACTAAGGCACCAGCCAAGGACAATACAGGAGGTAAACTTTAAACCCCTTCCAGATCTAGCCAATGGTCAGAAATATTCTCCACAGTTGAGTGGAGAGTGTGATACGACTTTCTCACATACTCTGGTGCCTCACATTTGACCATGTCCCCTGGAGGGGGAGACCTGGTGGCACTCAGAGGAAGGACAGCAAGTAGCCAAGAAGAGACTTGATACCCTATGAGAATATATAGGGGGACGTAATCCCCCTCAGGAACAGTCATAGGGGAGGGGATAATGGGAAATGGGGGGGGGGGGAGGAATGGAGGATACAAGGGATGGGATAAACATTGAGATGTAACAAGAATAAATTAATAAAAAAAAAAAAAAAAAAATAAAAACAAAAAAAAAAAAAAAAAAAAAAAAAAATATTTTAATACTAAAGTATTAATATTTTAAATGTATCCCTAATTAAAATGAAAGGTAACTTGTAGTTTTATGTTTTTACTATTTTACTTCAGGAAAAATATTCATGACATAGACAGTATATATAAGGGAAAATAAGCTGAGAAAATGGAAAACAAATTAATATAACTGAAATATCAACCTAGTTTAATGGGAGTTACTTTTCTTTCCAAACAAAAAGGTACTTTAAATAGGGTTTTAAAAAATAGAATTGGTAGCCAGGCATGGTGATTCACATCTGTAATCCCAGCACTCAGACAGACAGAGGCATGCAGATCTATGTGAGTTTGAGGCCAGGCAGGTCTACAAAGAAAGTCTAGGACATCCAAGGCTATCCTGAGAAACCCTGCCCTTAAACAAAATAAAACAAAACAAAATCCAGAAGTCATATACGCAATAATACTATTAATCACCTATCACCACTAAAACTGGGACACAGAAATTTTTAGTCCATTTACTAAGCTCTACACATTTCAAATTTAAGAAAGCTAAATGTCATCCTCTTTTCTAATAAATGAAAATATTTTCTCTTTCAGTATCCATAATAATCCATAAGAACATTGCATGCTTCCAAAAATCTGCCTGGGCATGGTGTCACTATGGCCTGAAAACCAAAACAGGAACTTGAAATAGTTAACATCTTGTGGCCTTGAATGTGACCAAAGGCCAAAAAAAAAAAAAAAAAAAAAAAAAAAAAAAATAGCCAATCCATTTACAATTACTAGCAGACCCATGAAAATTTGAGATGATTTACCATTTTGCACCCCATTCAATACTTTTGAAAACCTTTCCTAAAAGGTTTCTGTGTGTTCTACCATGAAACATGTAGCAAAGATGAAGACGAACAGGATTTAGCTTTCTAGAGAGGCTCTCAAATATGAACTCTTGGTCACCATATGTACACCAAAGCTTTGTTCAAGCTATATGCTTTCAAACTGGATTATTCTTCTCTGGCTCTTTGGGGAACTGTGATGTCTATGAGGATAGATGCCATCTGGAAAGAGTTATTCTAGACAATGTTGAACTTCAAGACTGTACAGTTCATTCTTGTCCTTACCCAAGAGTACTTAGTACTTGAGATCTGTAGATCAGTCATGACATCCTAACTTGCTTGAGAACATACACCATAATACATGAGTCCAAGTAGATAGATTTTTTTCCCCATCACAGCACCATTCTATACAAGTGTCCTTCAAGAAGCCTGACCATAGTTCTAGCTTCTAAATGTCACTTTTTCAATCAAATAAATGTCAGAGAATTTAGTAGTATATTGTAAAACTGCTACTATTTTCTTATATTTGTGTTGTTTCTTTTTTATGGTGTTATTTTTTATTAATTTGTTCTTGTTACATCTCAATGGTTATCCCATCCCTTGTATCCTCCCATTCTTCCCTCCCTCCCATTTTCCCATTATTCCCCTCCCCTATGACTGACTGTTCCTGAGGGGGATTACCTCCCCTCGTATGTGCTCATAGGGTATCAAGTCTCTTCTTGGTAACCTGCTGTCCTTCCTCTGAGTGCCACCAGGTCTCCCCATCCAGGGGACATGGTCAAATGTGAGGCATCAGAGTACGTGAGAAAGTCATATCCCACTCTCTGCTGTGTTGTTGTTTCTAACAGGATTAGAATTGAGAGAACAAAATGACTTTTAAAAATAATCATTATAATTTTACTATTGATTTGACAGTTGTCCACCCTTTAGAAGAAAAATACCTTTCATAAGAGCCTGTTTCAATCACTGGAAATTTATTCCAAAGCCATCTTCTACACTGTCTAATCTCCTGAAGGAGAATTGAAACTTTCATCTAACATCTTATGGGTTTCTTGTCCAAATACTTGTTACATTAGTGCTATCATACACATCTTCTTACTGTCCATGTCTACCACATGGTGGGTGGTACAGCTGAGTTCTATAGAGGTTGATTTTACACTAGAAATAAATGTCATTTTGGATGGCAGACCTAATGCTTGCATACCACTGTCTGTTCTTTCCCTGCCTTTACTGTGTGACAAGCAAAGCCAGCCTGCATCCTTCCTTCAGAATCTGGAGTAAGAAGCTACTGGTTTCTTTGTTCAGATATGTCCCTAAACATCCCATGTTTCCTGTAAGTTTCCCCAATTTTTCTTTACCACACTTCACAATCTTATGGATTTAGTTGGGGTGGGAGACAGAGAAGGAAGCCAAGTAGATCTATATTTGTAAAGAATTCATTGCAATTTTCTTTAAAATTCTTAGTCTTTGTCAAATGTTGGAGGTAGGTGACGGTGATAGAATTGAAGCAGGAACTGTCTGATAGACTTTTTAAGGTCTGCATGTGTGTGTCTAGCACTTATCTTTAAAATATATAAAAATATCTCAGTTATTATTCCAAGTTTCATGGTATAAGCTGGCAGTCTGCAACACGGTCTTAAAATTTCCTATTATAATATGTAACGATGATGTGCCTAAAACCATATTTTATATATACAAAATAGCTTTTTTAAAGTAGGCATTAATACTGTGTCAGTTTTACTGTTTTAAGTATATATGGTTGGTATTAATTGTCAATTTAACACAACATTAGAATGACTTAGGACATGAGTTGGCTTGAGGGATTGTTGAGATCAGGTTGACCCACGAACATATCTGAAAAGTATGGTCTTGATCTTTGTGGGAAGATCCAGCCAAAATCTTGGTAGTGCCATTCCGTGGTTATGTGCCCCAGACTGTGTAAGAATAGAGAAATCAAGCTGAATACTAAATGGTGTGCATTCATATCTCAGCTTTTGACTGTGATGTGATGTGACTACCAGCTCCTAATTCCTGCTGCATTGATTTTTTCCATGAGAATGGACTGTGACCAGTAACTATTAGCTAAATTAAATCATCTCTCCCCTAAGTTACTCTATGAAGGGATAGTTTCATCATGTCAACAGAACTGAAAATAGAACAGTAGAAAAAGCCAGAAAACAGAGTCAGAGGGAATGCTGTCAGCTAGAGCTTTCCTGGAGCAATCTCCCAAGAAGGATGCACCTGAAAGTGAGTTTTGTAATGGTGACAAGAACAGGAAGTCAAATGATAAAGCAAAAGCAATTGAGAGAATTATCCCCAGAGCTGAACTTCACTTCAGACATGTCTAAAGCTAAAGCAAAAAAGAGGACTTTGTGTTTGCTCCTTTACCCCTCATTGGGCCTACATGCTCCCTATGGGTAAGTTAGTGTCTGCAAAAGAACTTGGCTAAGAATGATAGCCGAGAAGATCTGGTCTCAGTCCTGAAAACTCTCTCTGTGCATATGTATGATAACAAGTTGCATTTACTAATGACAAAAACTGAGATGCCATGAGTCCAAAGCCAGAATTTTCAGCCTGCACCAGAGAAGATACATCATGGCCATTGTGGGAAACAAGATGATGGATAAAAATCTACAAATGACCAGAGAGAGGGCCCAGCAGTTTAAAGCATTTCCTGTTTATCTAGAGCACCCAACTTAAGTTGCTAGCACCCATGTAGGGCAGACCATAGTTATCTGTAACTCCAGCATCAGTGGATCCAACTTCATCTTACAACCTCCAATGACAGCCATACGTATGTGACATGCATACATATAGAGACACACAAATGTAAATAAAAACAAAAACATCTGTATATGAAGACTAGAGGGGTTTATATAAATTTCATCTAAACTATAAAGATTGTAAAATATAAAATAGTGACAATATCAAATTCTGATAAGGATGTAAAAAGACACACTCACATGATCTTTTTAGAAATTTGAGACAGCACAGCTGTTCTGGAAAATACTGTGGAAAGGTCCTATAAAAAAAAAACAGGTACTTTTTATATAACTCAGCAATCTAAGTGGTGGGTGAGGCAATAGAAATTTAGTTCCACACTGAAGCCTACAAACATTGTAAAATGTTTATAAAGCTTTATGTATAAAAGCCGCAAAACTTAGAAGTAATCGAAGGGCTTTCTGTGGGACAGTGTTTAAATAAACTGCCCAACCTATACAATGGAATGATTCCACTAAAGAAAAGATACACTGTGGATAAATTATCAGTGCTTGTCATCCTTAAAATACTGGGTTCAATATTTTGTTAAGTGGACATAATGTCAAACTGCCTTCTAAACACTTACTTTCATATTCATAGATTAGTGCAGCTCAGAACTCTCATCTAAGACCACTCTTTTTGTATGGGATGTCAGTTAATATAGAGACTCGCAACTGATCAGAGGGCAGAGAGCAAGAGACAGTGGAGTCATCAATCCTAAGTACAACGTCTACATCATCCATTCTCTCTGCAGAGCATGGGAAACATAAAAGAGAGGCAGAAAGATGGTAAGAGACACAGATTGCCTGAGACTTCTGCAAATCAGTGCCTTTTAGTCATGAGAAAACCATTGCCCTCAGGAACTCATACCACAGGTGAGTCTTGTGAACAAAATATGCACAAGATCAAACTAATTAAATTTCTAGCATGAACTGGAGAGTGGCTCACTAAACCCAACACCTAGATGATGAGCTAAGGGAAGCTGGAAAAAAAAAACTAATTTTTCTTAATGAATGTGGTCTCTGATAGGATGATCATGTTTCAAAAATTGTGTAAATATGAGGTCAACACTAACTGAACTCAGGGATTAAAGACAAGAAATGAATGTTGGGAGAGAGACATGAGGAGGGGGTCTCAGAAGACATGATCAGAATACATTAGATACATATATGAAGTTATTAGAGCTAAATAAAAATATAACTTGTTACATAGGATGATATAAATAAAGTCTTGAAATCATACAAAATAAACATGATTTTGAGAAATTATTCATTGACTAATTACTTTTGCACTTTCAGACAAATGAATGACTGGAAATGAATTTGCATGTGTTATCATTTTAGCATTTTCAGATGATATTATAGTTAGGTAACCTACATTTCCTGAGAGATTTTCTTAGAAATGGCTACAGAATTTACCAGATGGCCCTTGGGTACCTGTCAGCAGTATGTATGTTTGGATATGTGCATGTGTGAATCGGTATCATTTTAGATAATTTTGTATTGCTAGAAATATTAAGGGATGAGGGATGCATCTAAACGTTAAGGGGATTCTTAAAAATAAAACAAGCTTTTGACAATAGGATATTTCTGTATTTTAGATGTAGTGGTGATTTCATAAACCTATTCTGTAGCTAACACTCTCATAAAATGTAAATTTCATAACTATAATATCATCTGAAAATGCTAATATGATAACACAGATAAACTCAATTCAAATAATTCATTTCTCTGAAAGTTTAATAGTAATTAATGAACAATTTCATAAAATTTCTTTTTATTACAATATTTTGCTGTGCACCAGTAAACTAACTTAACAGAATGATGTATTAGTGGCTAAAATGAAATAAACAGAGAGATGGCAAAATAATTAAATGTCCTGTTACTCTTAAGGGGAACCTGAGTTTGGTTCTTGGTACCCAGGGCAATCAGATAACAACTATCTGTAACTCCAGCTCTAGGGGAGCTGATGCCTTTTTCTGGCCTCCACAGGCTTAATCACAAAAATGTCACACACACACTCACACACACACACACACACACACACACACACACACACACACACATACACACACATACACATACATTAAAATAATCTTTTTAAAAAGATGAAATAAATGATACATTGAAAAGTAACAGAAATTATAATAAAGATGCTTCAACTGCTGGTCTACCATGCTAAACAGCTAAATAGTTAAATAAGAAATAAGCCCTAAATGAAATATAGGATATGAAAATCTATTTCTATAGCAATTTAAATTAAAGTTTAGGAAAACAATGTCACTATCTAGTTAATGTGGTTTATTTAAATTTTAATAGATGTGTAGTTTTGTTTAACATCCTGTCTTTTGCTTTCATTTTATGGTCATGGACGTGTACTTTTAAGACTCTATGGAATTACACATTTAAATAAAATTAACATAAATAATTTGATACAACATTAGTATCCATGAAAATTTCCTAAAATGCTTCCTTTTCTATCCAAGTTTGATGACTGTTATTATAGTCCTCCTGGGACCATTTCACCACACAACCAGAAAGAGTTGAACTGTTTCATGGGATTATAGCATAATAAATCACCAGAGATCCAATTTTGCATCATAAAACTATAACACATATTTAATGTTAATTTGATAAGCGTACCATAAACACACTACAAAATAATTTTATATCAAATGACTGCAGCCAAGAAATAAAACGTGTGACCAATATATTTACAAAAGAAAGGAGACACATAATCAGTATAATATATTGTAAGAGAGTAAAGCTTTATCATTATAAAACTCTAAGGGAAGTAATACACTGAAAGAAATTTTTGTAAGTATGCCATGAAATGATAGAGGTACTGGGCTGAAGGGACAGCTCAGATGTTAGAAATCTTTGCTGTTCTTCCAGAGGATTCCAGTTAATTTACCAGCACCCATGTCAGGCACTCTCATAACTCCGGGTCCAGGGATTCTCATAACCCCTTTGGCCTCCATGGATACTTGCATACCTATGGTGCCCTTACCCACTATGGAAACACACCTGTACACACAAAATGCAAAAAAAAAAAAAAAAAACCCAAAAAAACAAAAAACCAGGGCAAGCTTGGATGCAGACAGAGTCAATGGCCAAACTCTGCCAAGACAGGATAAGCAAGTCTTCTGTATTCCTGACTCACAAATATGTCTGTCAGATATACTGGGCCAGAAGGCTGAAGATGATGCTCCAACATTACAGAGTTTTGGGTAACTGTCTAGGCATTATCTTTACTCATCCCCTTGAACTCTACTGGTCTACTTCCTTCCTCAGCATCCCCTAGCTGGCTGTTAATTCTTCTCCTCTCTTCCCCCTCCTCCTCTTCTCCTTTTTCTTCACTCTCCACTATATTCATCCCTCATCTGCTTCTTCTATTATTTTGAGATTGGAACTCTAGATAAATCTGGCCCTCAACTTTCTGAGTAGCCAAAGATGATCTTGAACATAAGTTCCTCCTTCCTCCGTCTTTAAAGTACTAGGATTGCATGCATGAACTACCATTCCCAGTTTGTGTGCTATAGAGTTGAAACATGGGGCTCTGTGCATGCTAGGCAGGTAGTCTACCAACTGAGCTAAATTCATAGCCCAGTGTTGAATAGTTAATTAAAAAATCATCTTCCATCTCAACCTGCCTATTGGTAGAGTAGTTTTGTGTGAAGAAACAGTTGATTGGATTCACTTGAAATTAAACAGAATGAACACTGTACAATACTTTTATGGCCATAATCTTATTTTTACACTTCAAATTTTCCATTCTCAAGTGAATCCTATGCTAAGTGATGTTAGAAATTAATTATGTTTATTGTCTTTGGGGATCTTAGTAGCAATTTTGCCATAGTAAAGCACCACAAAATCTGCTCTTGAGATGTGCTTTTACTATGATGGTTAATTCTATCTGTATCTCATTTATTATTTAACCATAACAATAACACAAACAATATAATTGCTTAGGTGCTGGCCATCAATCTTTTATGGGACTTAAAATGAGAAAGCATAAAAGGCATAGAATTTAAGTCATGTTTCAGTTTGTTCTCATTTCCACAACCCTCAAGACTACACTCAAATATGGTGTGCTGATTAAAATGCCAGCTCTGTCTCATGCATGCTGGGTAGAATTTCTAATCAGTGAATATTGTACATCTCTTAAACTCTATACCTCAATACCAACATACCAAGATTGTCTGCATTTTATTCATTTGTTATGTGCATGTATAAAAAATAGTGCATGTATAAAATCTGGCCTGTCACAGAATAAATCTCTGAAAACAGTGTCTCCTAAGACCATTGTAATAGTAAGTGTAAAGTTTAAATGAGTCCAGTGCATAAGTATAAATTACTTATGACGGTTCCACGTAAAGCAAGGAATAACAAAGATTTGTCTGTAATATGTGACTATGCTCTACTACAACCAAGATCTCTGCTCTTTTCTTTTCACATTTTCTTTTTATTTTTTCTCCATAGCCTACATAAGCTTTTTATTTATGTTTTATATCTTCAGAAAAAGAATAGTATAATTTTTCCTGTGTGTTTTTTTGTCTTGCTTCTTTGTGGTTCATGATGCTGACTGAAATTGTCAGCACAATGAAGCCAAACTGACATCTCAGGAGCAGATTGTTCTTCCGTTCTCAAGGTTTCTGAGCTCCTCATCACACCTAGGGCTGATTATTACACACTTGTTCAACCCATCTGGAAGGGTCTCCATTTTCCCAGCTGTGTGATCACCAATGATTTCACAATCACCAGTGTAACCATGTTTCATCATCACAACACGGATCAGAATAATGACTTTGAAGCATGGCCTGATGGGCATCAGGTGTTTGCCTTTCTTTTTAACATTCTTAAAATTCTTGAGATCACCAGGACATTCACATTCACACCATAGTGATTGTGTGGAAAGATGCTGGAAAGATTTCTTGGTATTTTCTGTCATCAGTTACACTAAGAGATTGGGAAAAGAGATAAAAATGTATAAATGCAAAGTGTTGGATTTTCTTTCTTTAAAGACTTTTTCATTTAATTATTTGTGTGTGTTTGTGTGTGTGTGTGTGTGTGTGTGTGTGTGTGTGTGTGTGTGTGTGTGTGTGAGGTGGATGCAGAACTTATGTTGGTCAAAAAAAGGTTTCAAGCAGTTTTGAGGCCCCTGATACAGAGGTGTTGCTAGAAAGAGTCATACTCAAGTTTTCTAGAAAAGCAGCAAGCTCTGCTAAATACACAGACATCTATCCAAATCCTGATTGGTTTTGTAAACTACATTTCCAGCTTTTACTTTCTTTTTCAATCTTGTTAATCTGAAATTGGAAAATTCCTATGATTCACAAACTTATTTTAAATCAAATTTCAACTTATTCATTTAAGACTTCTGAATCTTGAAAAGAACTACATAATATTTTAAGTTCAAATTTTCCCAGTTTTGAACTTATTTTATAGGGGCTATTTCATAGTTTAAAATACATTATGAACTAAAAGGAACTAACAATCTTGAATAATTACTGCTAGGAAAGTAGCACAAAGTACACATTTTATTCAACCTAAATAAAATGAACTACAAAAATTCACTAGTTCTTAAGTAAAGGCTCCTTTCTTCCTCTGTTTTACTAACTAAAGTCTCAGTTTGTTTATTTATGGTATATTTCATCTATTGATAGTATTTAGGTTAATTTAGCTCATATGTTTACACTATGAAAAGTATTTAAGAATATGTCTCCAGGGGATGGATAGGTGGCTCAGGGCTTAAAATCACCTATTGCTCTGAGAGTATCTGAGTTCAGCATCTGCAAGGCAGTTCTCAACCTCCTATAACTCTATTCCAGGGCACACCCTCTCCTTGTGTCTATGGTCTCGCTAACACACATAGTGTACATCAACACATGTGCAGATAAATATATACACATTAAATAAATAAATCTCAAAAATTAAAAATACGTATTTTCTAAGTCTTTTCTTTAGTGCCTCACCTTTAAGACTTTTTATGTAAAAGTATCCTGAATTTGAGAAATATAAAGCACTGTAGGTACATTTGAAAATCTTTGTGTTTCTGTGGTCGTGTATGAGTATGGGTGCATGTGTGCCATGGTGCACATGTGGAAGTCACAGGGTAATGTCATGTACTGGTTTTCTCTTCTCACCTCATTTAAAATGTAATCTTTTTTTTTTTTTTTTTTTTTGGTTGCCTACTACTATGTAAACCAAGGCAGTCAACTTGTGTGCTTCTGGGAATTCTCCTGTCTCCACCACTCACTTCTTCATAAGAGAACTAAGATATAGACATGTATTTGCACACACATTAAACCACTAAGTATTAGATACTTAATGCAATGTAAATCATTTATATACTCTGTTATTTAGAAAATTATGGCAAGGTGGTTGATCTGTCACTTCAAAGGCGGTTTTTATTATTCTTTTCATTTTTTAAAAAATATTTTTTATATTTTTCCATATTCATTTATATTATCACACATATATACAATCAACAGCAAGAAGAACCATGACACAATCGGGAATTATATAAATGTTGCATTCTTAGTGTTTTGGCTATTTGTATTTGGTAGCCTTGAAGAAAGCATCTTTCCTGTCTAGGTGTGTTTAAAATTCTGAATGTAAATGAATATCTATCATATCTCATCATTATTAAAATATTTTAATTGATGTCTGGTTGGATCATAGAGTACAGATTGAATAAAGTTCCATACTAAAATTATATGAAATCTTGCCTGGGTAGTATAAATTCAGACAATAAATTTCAGAGTGAATTATGAACATTTTATGTATAATCATTGTTAACCCTTTAGGGTTTAGAGAATCACAATTTATATATGCAAGTCATGATATCTATATTGATTATTATTGTGACAGAATCTAGAATTGCCTGGGAAACAAATTACTCATATATTTTTTTTCCTAGACTTACCTAAAGTGTGAAATTTGAGTAGCATTATTCCATGGGTTGGAGTCTTTAACTGAAATAAAGAGAGCCTGCTAAGTACCAGCACTTATTTCTATGTGTTCCGTGACAGTGGAAAGAATATGAGAAGTTGCCCCATTCTCTGGTCACCACACCTTCCCTGCCAGGATATACTGTGCTCTCAACTTGTGAACCAAAATAAACCATCTTTGAGTTGAATACCATTTCATGTATTCTGTCACATCAAGGAGAAACTAACTAAGATACTTGCTGCATACACATATTCCTTGAAGTCATTCCCATACCTTAAAGGGCACATGGGGCTAGGGGATTCAAGGAGACAGAAAATGTTACTCATTGCCCAGGAGAAATAGCACAAGAGAAATTCTTGTTTCAAGGTATAAAATTATGCAAAATGTCTCTTTGAATATGATAATAAGGCCAGTGTATCTTAACCTGTAATTGAAAGACATTGCCTTGGTCAAAATAATTGAAACCCTGGGAATTGAGTCCTTGTTCCTTCATGCCTTTTGAAACTGCATTTCGGGGTTGTATGGAGAGATTTTCCCCCTCTGTTCTGAGTAGAATGGAAATGTTTACAGGAGGCAAATTTATGCAGCCAAATTCAACCAGATCAGACAGATTACCTTTAAATAGAAAGCAGATTTCCTGAGGCAGCGAGGGCTTGAGGTTGGGAACTCAGGAAGATGGAAACACAGTCTGAGTGTGCCTGATGTTTTGGGTGTTACTCTTCTCTGGACCTTTTTAAAATTGTCATGGGGAGGTAGAAACCCTCAAAATTGTAAGAATCTTCACAAGAATGAGGAATGAACCGTGGCATTTACTATTAATTACATGTTTCTGCGGGTCTGGGCAAGTAGGTGAACATGGTTGCCTACAAAAGACAGAGATGTCAGATTCCCTTGGATCTAGAGTTACAAGTAGTTGCAGGAGCTAGAGTTACAAGCGTGGATGCTGTGAATAGAACACAGGTCTTCTGTAAGAGAAAGATGTGCTCTTAACTGCTGCGCCATCTCTCCAGGTCACAACACTGGGATGTAAGTTTGCTGCACCAGGCAGGTATGAAAGATGCATCAGGCACCAAGAAAGACTGACAACAGTTACATGGTTTTCCCTCAAGTCATTTCCTTATAGTGCTATACAAAACAAGCAGATATGAAACCGAGAAGGAAGTAACTGAATTTCAAGAAAAGAGTCATCTTAGTCCTCAAGAAGCAATAACAACAACAACAATAATGATTATGCCAATTATGGAAACCAGGCTCTAAAATGTAAGGGAGCACTCAGCAGCAATGCAGGATAATTATCTGTATCTCTCCAGGGCTGCCTTTGACAAATGCTGCTGAACCAGAATTAAAATGATACTTAAGGACATTTGAGAGTAGCCTGCAGACCGTAACTAGCTTCATGAGATCTTCCCATTGCTACACGGTAGAGACTGAATCCTCTCTGGAGAGAAACATAACCTAGATGTACCATACCTTTACATGCACCATACAATTTAATACTCAGATAGAGTTCACTGGAAAGGACAGATTGGGACTAGAAGGAAACCACTTAGCAAATCGAAGCAGAAGGAGAGCACTCGGTTATCAAAACATAAATATTACCAGACTCAGAGGTTAAATGTGGTGGATGCAGCTCAAGAGAGAAATGCATCAACTGCATTCATCTGTAAAAAGAAAAACTGTGGAGAAGAATATAAAAACAATAATTTGCTTTTAATTAAGAATGGTAACTTAATTTTTATTGTATTTGATATTTTATTGTGTGTGTTTGGTGGAGGTTGTCATGTGACAACTTACAACTTTCTTCTTCCACCACATGGGACTTGGGAAATTAACTCAGGTCCTGAGACCTGGCAACAAGTGCTTTTACCCAATGAGACATTTCACTGGACCAAAAGGATCATTAAAATTGAGAATTATAACAATAGGATAAATAGATTAGGCCTAGGTGATCAGTAAGAAGAAGATAAGCTATAAACAAATAATCAAACCATAAATGTCAGAAAAGCAGAATGTAATGATTTACATGGAAGAAATCCCAAAGTCCCTATGACTTTGAATATGCATAGGTTAAAAATAAGTTATGTTGAAAATACATAAGGACTCCTTGAGCACATTTAGTTTCTAGACTCCATCCTACTTAGTCTCCCTACTATATTAATGAAAAAATGAATAAATTAAACTCTACTGAAATTATTATATATTGTGTGGGGAGTCATTTTTATATAATAGAAAGATGATGTAAATACATCTGTTACATATTAATGATCATTATAAACAATCTGTACTGTTACGGCTTAATATTAAAAAACTTCTAGTGCAATAGTCCTAACCTGTGGGTCACAACCCCTTCAGCAAACTTCTATCTCCAAAAAAATGTACATTATGATGCATAACAATAAAAAATACAGTTATCAAAACATAGCAATGAAAAGCATTTTATGCTTTGGAGTTGCCAAAATATGAGGAACTTTATTAAAGGGCATAGCATTAAGCAGGTTGAGAACCAATGATCTAGTGTGATGTGAGGTTAACTTCACTTATGATTTGTAGTTTTAATTTTCTTTATCAAGTATCATGAATGATAATTAGAACAATAACACCTTGCATTTTCAAATGTATTTTCTCCTTAGTTAAATCTAACCCCTATGCTTGCAACACTCACTAGAAGTCAGTAGGAATTATTTCCAATTATTCATTCCTTTTCTATAGCAGAAATGTCACTAATTCAATGGCATTACATATAATTTCATTTAATTCCCCAGATGCACTTCCTTTCCCCTTCCCTGTCTATCATATGATGGGGTTGAATTGGGTTAATCCAAATGAAATTGCATGACTAAATAATATGATTTATTCTAGTTCTTAGATGCTTTGCAAACTGGCATTTAAGGTGGCATGGTAATCACTGCATATTTCTTTCCCATTAAAGTTCTTTAACAGAGTTCAGGTGTAGAGTAGAAAAGAAACAAGACCATGTAAGCAACCTTACTTTAAGTAATTAACATAGTCCCCAGGTAAAGATAGTTGATAGTCTTCATTCCCTGAAGAACAAAATAGGTGACCTATGATTAATTATTGAGACTATGAATGTTAGAATCATTAATGTAATGTCACATGTACCTAAGATATAAGGTATTTGAATCAAAGAAATAGTGACTGAGAGGAAAGTATTTGTGACTCCCATATTGTGAACAAAAAATCTAATCTCATGCTTTGTGGTCAACCTGTGTCTTGAGACGGGCATGATATCCTGGACTCTTCTCTTGGCCAGACAATTGGAAAATGGGACAAGGTAAGCCAGGAACCGAGAAAGGAACCTGAAGTCAAAACTTCCAAAATAGCATTGAGCAGTGATGGACCTAAAAGTAACTGGTCACGCATTCACCCAGTGGACTGAAAAGAACAAAAATCACTTCTCTTATATATGATGGAACCAGTGTGTTAGAAGTCTGATTAAATGGCTCACAACCAAAAGAATGTAATGGACCAATGCTACAGAAGTCATTTGCAATTTAAAAGAAATATGAACTTCTTGTTTAAGACTCATGACTGAGGGACACTTAGGTTGTTTCCATGTTCTGGCTATTATGAATAAGGCTGCTATGAACATGGTTGAGCAAATTTTCTTGTTGTGTGCTAGAGCATCTTCTGGGTATATTCCAAGGAGTGGAATAGCTGGGTCTTGACAAAGCCCTATTCCCAGTTTTCTAAGATAGCACCAGATAGATTTCCAATGTGACTGTTCTAGTTTGCATTCCCACCAGCAATGAAGGAGTGTTCCTCTTTCCCCACATCCTCGCCAGCATGTGGTGTCGCTTGAGTTTTTGATCTTAGCCATTCTGATGGGTGTAAGATGGAATCTCAGAGTTGTTTTGATTTGCATTTCCCTGATGACTAAGGAGGTTGAGCATTTCTTTAAGTGTTTCTCAGCCATTTGATATTACTCTGTTGAGAATTCTGTTTAGTTCCAAGCCCCATTTCTCAATTGGGTTATTTGGTTTGGTAGTGTTTAATTTCTTGAGTTTTTTATATATTTTGGATATTAGACCTTTGTCAGATGTAGGCTTGGTGAAGATCTTTTTCCAGTAGAAACTGTGGTACATATACACTATGGAATACTACTCAGCATTTAAAAACAAGGAGTTCCTCAAATTTGTGGACAAATGGATTGAGCTAGATATGATCATAATGAGTGAGTTAACCCAGAAGCAGAAAGACTCAAATGGTATATACTCACTTATATCTGCATACTAGCCCAAGGGGCATGTCCCACGAAAGCCTTCACTTACCAGGAAACTGGGACAGAGGGGAGGACATCCTATTGGGACTCTAGATGAGAGAAGCATGGGAGAATGACAAAGTAGAAGGATCCAGAGGGTCCTAGAAACCTACAAGTAGAATATTATGATAGGCAGATTTGGGCCCAGGTGCCCCGCTCAAACTAAGGCACCAGCCAAGGACAATACAGGCAGTAAACTTTAAACCCCTACCCAGATCTAGTCAATGGGCAGAACATTCTCCACAGCTGAGTGGAGAGTGGGGTATGACTTCCACACGTACTCTGGTGCCTCATATTTGACCATGTCTCCTGGAGGGGGAGACCTGGTGGCACTCAGAGGAAGGACAGCAGGTTACCAAGAAGAGACTTGATACCCTTTGAGCATATACAGGGGGACATCTCAGTGACAAGCTGGAGACTTAAGTCAGGATAAGCTTCTGGGAACATATGAGGGGGACCCTAGATGAAACTCCTGGTAGTAGGCACCGTGAAGACTGAAGAGGATACCCTCTAACAACACAAGACTCATAGTAGAGGGAGGAGAACACCAACCCTCCCACAAAAACATTGACCCAAAACTGGCCTTGCCTACAAGACATGCAGGGATAAAGATAGAGCAGATAGAGCAGAAATTAAGGGAATGTCCAACCAATGCCTGGCCCCACCCAAGACCCACCCCCTTGTAAAATAGCCAACCTTCAGACACTATTAATGATATCCTACTGTGTTTGCAAACAGGAGCCTAGCAGAGCTGTCCTTTGAGAGGCTCCACCCAGCATCAGTTGCAAGCAGATGCTAAGACTCACAGCCAAACACTGGGAAAAACTTAGGGAGTCTTGTGGAAAAATGGGGGAAAGGGAAAAGAACCTGGAGGTGAAAAGAGCTTCACAAGAAGACCAACAGAGCCAAGAGGGACCAGAGGGGCCTGTGGAGACTGAAACACCAACCAAGGACCATGCATGGAATGAACCTAAACCCCCTACACAGACTTAGCCAGGATGCACTATTGATAGCATGACAAAAACCAAAGGCCTTGGACCAGACCAATGATTCATTGCAATGAACATTTGCAAATGAAGATGTGTGCACAGGGGGATATACTGTGTGGCACTCTGTGACACACTACAGCTTCCATGACAAATGTTTTATACATTTTATTTTATTTTGTTTGGGAGAGATTTCAAGTACAGGACAAATATTAGGGAACAGGGATATGAGTGGGATTTGAGTATATGTATATGTTGTGAAACTCACAAAGAATCGATAAAAACCTGAGAGAGAGAGAGAGAGAGAGAGAGAGAGAGAGAGAGAGAGAGAGAGAGAGAGATGCAATGACCTAGCCCTCCCAGATTTGTCTTTAGGCTCCAGGCATAAGGTTTTAAGTAGAAGGCCAGAGTCCTGCATAGCTAAACAGTCCAAGACCATTTGCCCTCTTGTCTGGAGTCCAGTAACTCCAACAAGGTGTTCTGACAAGGTATGAATATCTTTTGTGGAGATCAGTTCCTTATGTCTGGTTTTAGTATTCTGTTTTCTCCCAGAATGAGATTTCTGAAGGGATTCCATCCTTTGGAGAGTCGACTGCTGCAATATTCTGATAGCCAAAGAAAAAGATACAAATGTGTCTTTGGAAATGTTAGGTCCCAATCAACTCAGTGCAGGTGAAAACCTGCCAGAGTGCTGGAAGACATTAAGGCCTACAGTTAGCATTCCTCAGGAACCTGTGAAGTGGGTTTCTGCCCTCCAGAAAAGGTTACATCCTTTGGCATTCACCTGTGGTTACGTATGAAAGCTCAAGCTATCTTCTGGCTCCTGGAGTCCCTACTCATGTGTAATTTTCATAAATATCAAGGAACCTGTATTATCCTTCTGCCCCTCATACCTCCCCACTACTATGGTAGCTCTCAGGGTGTTCCAGGTTCCCTCTCCTCACCCTAAAACTTCCTGCTACGTCCAATTCATGAGTTTTTTTTTTCCTTGACTCACCTTTTTGCTTTGTTCTTGAGAAGAGGCCCTGGCTGTGGCCTGTCTGCTCCCCATTAGTGTCGTCTCCTCAGAGGCAGCTATGGCTTCTCTGGACTCCTCCAGATGCCTCTGGCTACTCTCTCTATAGATCTTATTACATCTCAAATAAAAACATTATCCAGTCCTATGAAACAGCTATGTCAGTAGATTCATTGTCACCTTGTTTACAAGAATATTTTCCTTCCTGGTAGGCAGGCAACAAAACTTTTGGTATAAAAAAATTCGCCTCAGTACAAATTCTGTCTTGACATATGATAAACTAATCCTAATACAGAATCCAAAAACACAGCTGTTTCTTTATGGTGAATAAACATGAAGCACTTCCAAAGGTGGGAGCAGAAAATATTCTGTTAAAATCTCCAGGGTTACATTTGTTGCTATCTGGGCATATGCACACTGCTCCTTTTTGGAGGGTTATATGTAGTTTAAGGTTGACTTTTAGATTTTGAGGTTAGTTTGATTGGAAAAGTAGGTAATTGGTTCAGCAGGAGAGAGGATGTGAATAAATCTGGGGTGCTGCCATGATCTGTGACTAGTACCCTGGAGGAAAGACTTAGCCTGCTCCAGCAATTCTAGGGTCAATTTAGCACACAGGGTGTGAAAAGAAATTCAGGTGTCTACTCATAACAAATGATCACCTGTGCTTTTGGGGCAGTAATGCAAAGTCTGGAAAGAATCCATTCTGTCAAGTGGAGAAAGACTGTGAACATTCTCATGAAATCTCCACAGTCCTGGAGATTACAGTTTGGAGCTGCTGCCATTTGCTACCACTAATACAGAGTTTGTATGTTTATTCACTATTCTTCTCATCTTTGAACTACATGTTACACCATGGAGGTGGGAGTACAGCTATCTGTGTTAATAGATGAATTGGTTCAGAGAGCTAGTAAGCAGGAAAAAAAAAATGAATGCTGTGGTTAAGCCTAGTATCTGGTCCTCACTTTCTTATGGGTTTTAGAAATACATACAAATATACAGCTTTTCGTTTGTGTCTCTGTCTCTGTGCCTCTCTGTGTGTCTCTCTGTCTCTCTGCCTTTGTGCCTTTCCATGTCTCTCTCTGTCTCTCTGTCTTTGCCTCTGTCTCTGCCTCCCTGTGTCTTTTTCTCTGTGTGTCTCTGTCCATTTCTCTCCAGTTCTCCACCTGCCACAACACAAATACACCACATAGAGTATAGTTTCTATGTTCAACAGAATTAGAAAAAAAAGGGATAAAGAATATGTGCTTTTCATGTGGAAGGGGCTGGATTCTAGGAGACAGGCTAACCTTGATTAGCATATCATTCCACCAGTGATCTGCTTGACAAGTAATATGGAATGTGGGGGTGTTTGGACAGACAGACAACAAGCAGCTACCCACTGCCTCATTTTGCAAAAGGAATAGGAAAGAGGGGTAGGTGATTCCTAAGAATTCCAACGTGTGATTTATTTTAAAAATTGAAATTATGTTTAAGGTCATAATCCTTATTATTTGAAAGTATTTTCTTTTTTTCCTTCTTCTTCTTCTTCTTCTTCTTCTTCTTCTTCTTCTTCTTCTTCTTCTTCTTCTTCTTCTTCTTCTTCTTCTTCTTCTTCTCTTTTAACCAAAAACTATTCTAGAGTCTAGGAGTAATAGCATGAGCATGGTTTCAGAGGTGTCAGTGTACTCATAGAAAATAATTGATTAACTTAACTGTGAGTTTAATGAGATAATTAACAGATGAAATAGGGATTGTTGTTCAGAGATAGAATAGAGTTAAAGACAGGCTTCAACCAGGAGCATGGAGTACTCTGACAAAAGGCATAAGGATGCTGCTAAACCCTTCCACTTGTGCAGAGGAGCTTTGAGCTCTGGGGCTTGGAGAAGAAACAGTGGAATATAAGGTGTACAGCTGAATTACTTGACACTGTTTTGGGTGACAGTGTCAGAATTATGGCTCAAATGAAAGTACCAAAACAGGATAGATGTTACCTCACAAAAAAACAAAAACAAAAACAAACAAACAAACAAAAAACAGGAAGCCTGAACCTCCATCATCCCTAGAAAGCTGGACCTCAGGCAGAAAGATTGTTGTTGAGTTTGAGGTTAGCCTAAGGTACATAGTGAGTTCTAAACCAGCTTTAGCTACAGTGTGAGATATTGCCTCAAAACAATTCTGTGAAAGACAGCATTGCCTATTGGCTGAAGTCTAGTGACTCCAAACTGACTAATAATAGATCTAGGATTCCATGACCACTTGCTTTGCAACTCCTAGAAAGCTGTTTAACATTTGGTGAGTGACTCAGTTCCTTTTTTTTTTTTTTAAATGAAGATGATGGCTTCTTCATAGAATATGTGAAGCTCTCAGAACAGTGTGTGGCACCTTTACTGTGATTTCCATCAACACTTTGCTGGAGTCCTTAGCGCTGATTTCTTCTATCTGTCTTCATCCTGGAAGGTTTTTCTTAAGAGAACGCCTGGCTCTTAAGTGCCCCTTTCCATTCTCAACGTTGACAGAAGAAAGACAGGTTCCTTTTCTCAATACAGCTGGTGCCTGTACTTTAATGGTTCAACTTAACATTTTTTAACCTAAGGTAGTGAAAGTGGTAAGCATTCAGTAGAAACCATACTTTGAGATTTGAGTGACATACTATAAGTTTGTCTCTTATGATTCAGGAGTTATAACTGGAGTAGCTCCCAGCAGAGTGGAGATGATGAGAGAATAACCAAGCATCTAAGTGTTGATGAGTTTATAAGTCCAGTGAAGGTAACTGGGGTATATCAATGCATTTTCAACCAATGATCTGCCACAGGTGTAACAGACATAACTCTATTGTAAACTGAAGAGCATTACTTACAAGATATTCAAATTATGTTCATGAGGCTAACATAACTTACATCAAAATGCCACATAGGAGAGAAAACGAGATAGACGGAAGAGTGGACTGTTCAGGCTCTTAGGCCTGGGTGGAATGTCCATTCTAAAGCTGTGAATCAGATCCAGTTTGGTCAAAGCATAGGAGAAGATTAGGTGCTTTCTCTATGTTAGACTGAGCTACAATTTCCAGAGGAAAAGGAAGTGAATTCTAAGACAGTAAGAAACAAGAGCACTGTGACCAGAGAGATGACACTGTGATTGACTTGCCTACTGCCCAGACAGGTGATATGAGTTTCATCTCCAGGACCAACATAGACATGTGTACATGCTTGTGGACACACACACACACACACACACACACACACACACACACACACACACACACACACACACACACACACACCCTTTAGTTAATTAAGCAAATAATAGAAATAAGTTTCTCTCCTGAGAACGAAGACTGAATGAGATATTCTCACACAGGTTGTGGATGCTGAATGAATGCTCAGGAGGGACATTATTGATTCTCATGAGGCTTGAGGCCTTCCTTCACTAGAACTAAGGTTGCCATTACACTGGAAGCTTTCTTGGTGGTGTTCCCATGTTTGTTTGTTTGTTTTAAGTTAATATTTTCAACTATGCATTCAGAAACAACTGTGCTAGGTGTTTTGCTTTACTAACCAATTTTCTAATTTACCATAAACTTTGCCACAAGCACAATGCAGCTGAAACATCACTAGATTCCTCCTGCTGGCTTCTCTCTCTGTCTCTGTCTCTCTTCTCTGTCTCTGTCTCTGTCTCTGTCTCTGTCTCTCTCTCTCTCTCTCTCTCTCTCTCTCTCTCTCTCTCTCTCTCTCTCTCTCTCTCTCTCTCTCTGTGTCTGTCTTTCTGGCACAACCACTTGATTTAGGTAAATGACCTAACTCAGTCTTTGATCATTAACATTTTCTTATTTACAGTAAGTTGTATAAGTATTATGTAATTGGTAGGAAATAATAATATGAAAGCTTCCTAACATTATCATAAAATACCCTAGAAACTTTAAAATTTCTCTCATTAAAACATCAAGAAAAAAATCTAAATTTTTCATGTAACTATATGGGATGTGTGTGTGTGTGTGTTTCATAAGCATAAGTCTATGCATGTGCACTACAGTGGGCATGTGGAAGAGAGAAGGCATATTGTAGGAGCAGTTTCTCTCCTTCCACTATGTGGATCTTATGCGAGGGTCTTAAAGCTTGGCAACAGGCAGCTTGACAAGCTGAATCATCTTTCTGACCCTCTTGCATTTTTATTTAATGTCATCAAGTGTCTAGCTTGAAGACAGGCACATGATAAACCATGTATAAAAAGCCTTAGTGATTTTCCTAACAAAGAAAATGTGCATTTTCTTCATTTCTCTTTTGCAGAGTGTGGCAAAACTGGCTGGGCCATAACACCATCTTTCCATTTGTTTCTCTGCTTTCCTGCCGCTCTTTACTAGCATAAAATCAACTAAGGCTCAGCTCTAAGTCTTATCTAAAAGATCTGGTGTCATAAAGCAAGTACCTTTTTATTGCCACCCCATTTTTCTGTAGAGAGGAAAAAATAAACCTACTATTAGAAAGGAAGTACAATCTGCTCTAGAAGTTTTTCCACCATACACACACACACACACACACACACACACACACACACACACACACACACACACACATATATATATATATATCACTCAGTTTTCAGAGTTACAGTACAAGGCCAGTAGGCCTAAATTTGTGTCTGTGAACAAAAGTACAATTCCCTTCCTTGTTGGCTCCTGTCTTCTCTGTTGTCGTGCTCAATTTACAGTTTTTCAATAGCAATTAAAACAATACTTACATCCTGCTCAGTTGCAACAAAAAATCATTACAAGCTGGCAGCCACTGTGAGATGGTGGGGGGAATGGGGACTAGAATCTCTTTTCTCTGTTAGAGTTGCTTGCAGTCACAAAGACTAAAGAGCAGGTGGAAAGTCCTGGCCAGGGCCAGGGAAGCAGAGGCCAGGACAAGGAATTTAGCACAGGGATCAGGAGACTGAACACATCTGAGCAGCTGACTCCACCTGTGACCCTAGTCAGTGGAGCCCAAAGAGTTAACTGGATTTTGGAGGCAGCTGGCTAACTGTATCAAATATCTGAAACCTGTGTAAAGTGACATCAACCTCTTGTTCAACTAGGAAAAAGAACAAAAGGCAAAAAGGGTTAGAGACACCAAGTGACCTGGAGAATGAACTAGAGTCCCACACTGACACCACATTGCCCAAGAAAGTTACTCAAGAACTCAAGAGTCAGTTAGCCCCACCCCAGAGGATGTGTGTATGTGTGAGCATTTGTGTGCATGTGCATGAATATGCGTGCGCGCATGTGTGTGTGTTCACACACATATATTTTGGGATAGAAGTAAAGATCTTGATTTCTAGTCAGTTGAACTCAGGACCTGCTCCTGTTTTACAGTGAAGAGAAGAAGGAATGCCTTGAGCTCCCCAACTCTGTTTCCTCCACTATGAAAAGATGTTAAAGGATTTGAAAGAACACAAGAGCTTTCCAGGGAACTCAGTGGTTAAAAATCAAAAAGGCTTCATATCAATAAAAGGATCCAGAGGGTCCTAGAAATCTACAAGTAGAACATTATGATAGGCAGATTTGGGCCCAGGGGTCCCACTCAAACTAAGGCACCAGCCAAGGACAATACAGGAGGTAAACTTTAAACCCCTACCCAGATCTAGCCAATGGTCAGAAGATTCTCCACAGTTGAGTGGAGAATGTGATACGACTTTCTCACATACTCTGGTGCCTCACATTTGACCATGTCCCCTGGAGGGGGAGACCTGGTGGCACTCAGAGGAAAGACAGCGGGTTGCCAAGAAGAGACCTGATATCCTATGAGCATATACAGTGGGAGGTAATCCCCCTCAGGAACAGTCATAGGGGAGGGGAATAATGGGAAAATGGGGGTGGGAGGGGGAGGAATGGGAGGATACAAGGGATGGGATAAACATTGAGATGTAACAAGAATAAATTAATAAAAAAAAAAAAAAGAAAAAAAAATCAAAAAGGCTGAGAGCTCAGATAATGAAATCTAAAGACAGTTTGCATTGTAATTCGGCTTTTAGAAACGCTGTATTTCTTGAAGCCTCCTGGTTTGGATTCTGAGCTAAGCAATCTCTAAACCCTTCACTGTTCATGTTCTTTTTATATATGAATCCCTGCAGAACAGCATGTGATATCCTGGTCATGACGGTAGATAGCTACTCAGACATTAGCAGGCTTCAAGCCCCCACCTTCACAATAAGTAGCTTTAAAAACCAGGAAGTAAAACTCTAAGATTCTGACCACTGGTCAACATCACATGATCTGTGATTCCCTGGACCAAAGTGAAGTCATATATTCTAAACTGTTCAAAATATTGTATGAATATCAAATCTAGCTAGAGACTTCCTTGGTAAAGAGCAAAAACATACTATCGTTCCATCTCTTATTAATAAATCTAGATGGAAAAGGCCCTCCAGGAATCTCTGTATTACACAAACCCTAAGAACCAGTACAAAGCCTACCTAAAGGCTGGAGTGATGACCTCCATGGCTACTGTCAATTCTCACCTTTGAAAATAGTTTTCTTGCAATGATACCTTTGGTTCTTGCCTGTTTTCGCCATCAACAATGCCTCCTGTTGTTCTAGAATGTACTCTGCCTATCTTCTATGCTATCCTGGATATTTATCATCTGAATTCATTCGAAAAAAGTTGAATGGTCTACAGAACACAGAGGTGGCCACAGTGAGATCTTACTGACATTATTAGTATCACTATCTTACATAGAGTGCCTGGGACACAGCAATTGAAATTTTACTTTGTTGATTAGTCCTTACATTATTTTTCAATTGTGAACCTCACATAATAGAGTCTTTGTCTTGCTGCTTTTAGCCTTCTCGTTCCTTTGACAGCTCTTATTGGCATCTGTTAGACACTTTATATTCCGCATAGCTGGCCCTCTGGAAATTGTTCTGGAACTGTGAAAAGCACAGTGTTAGTGGTTTCATTGGCAATGTGGGAGACACCAGTGGCAACACTCTTTTCTAAGCAAAGACAGTTGCAAGAGAAACCGGTGCTCATCTGGCAACCCTGACAAAAGGGACATCTTTAGCTCCACGATAGTTCATCCCTCATTTGGTCTTTCCTTTATTCTCTGTGCATCTCTGTTTGGATTTCCTGTCTGATAACCCATTGAGTTCAGGGTCTGTTTCTGTCTGTGCTCCCTGAAGAGCTGACCCAAACCCAGAGCATCTTCCAAGCTATTTCAAGAATGCTCCGTAGATCAGTTCCCTGGAGAGGCTGCAGAACAAGAACTGAGTCATGTGGTCTAAACAGCTCCAAGGAAACTTCCCTACTTGCTTGCCAACCAGAGTGCTCATTCGCTCTTTGTCAGCATCAGGTGCTTATAAGACTATTGCAAGCAGTGTGTGTGTGTGTGTGTGTGTGTGTGTGTGTGTGTGTGTGTGTGTGTGTGTATGTGTGTGTGTGTTTCTAGAGATTGAACCCAGAACCTTATAACCTTATGCATGTTTAGCAAGCACCCTCTTCTAAGCAAAATTGCCAACTTAAACTTCCTTATTTATTTTTATAAAATTCAAAGATTTTCCACATAATCCACTCCAGTGAAAAATAGAATGCTGGGTAAAATACAAAATATAAGATTATCTTACAATGTAGGCAAACAATGAATGTCCAGTACTTTGTAGGCCAATCCTGAAGTATTCCTTTGATGGAAAAAATAGACAATGTCCTTGAAATTGAAGTCCTTTGGAAAATTTTTCAGCACTTTCTTTCACTTAGGTCTCATAATAATCAGAGCTGGCTTCTGATTTCCTATAGGAGGTAGTACAGACCTCCTTTGTAATCCTGGCATGAGGATAAAAGCTGTATCCTTCTGTGTTAATGGAGTGGTTATTACACAATGCCCCTTGCTCTCTGTTTAAAAAAATGGGAGCTCATTGGCATAAAATTGTGCTTTTATGTAAATCAAGTTCTCCCTGTTTCTAGTACCAAAAGTAGGCTTTTCCATCTGTAAATAATTATTTTCTCTGCCTGTAGATATCTCTCTGCTTATAAATAACTGAAGTATATTCTGCACCATTCTATTGTATTAAGCATACAGAACAGACACAGGAAACCTAACAACACTATGGCTTTTGTCATTATTATAAATTAAGTGAAAACCAATGCTAACATTATTGGGGAGCTGAAAAAAAACACTATATAGTTTGGCAGCTTACTTAAGAATACTTGCAGTCTCAAAGTTCTAAGGCTAAGACAAAGTTGCAGACAGATCTAGTGTCTGATGAAAGCATTTTTCCTGTTTTGCATGTGGCCATGTTCTCTTGTAAGCCCCATGGCAGAAATCAGAATGTGACAGCGAAACTGCCATGCCTGTTCTTCTTAAGTCACTAATCCCAGTGTAAGAACTTCACATTCATGACTTCACTCTAATACCACCAACACCAGAGTTTGGACTTCAGTATATGTTCATGTGGAGAAAGCATACAAAAATTTAGTTTATAGCTCATAGGAATCACCTGAAAGCAAAGGAAATGGTGTAGAGTTATGTGTTGCTTAGCAATACGAATGCAATCTCACAAGTGTGGCATTAGGTGATTTTATTGTTCTGCAAACAACATCAAACACACATACACAAACCTAGATGGACTATGACAAGCAATTAACAAACAACCTTTATGTTATCAAGGGACATAGTAAATATGAGATATCATGTGGCTGCTTTGATCATAATTGAACTTCCTGTCTTACAAGATATTGTTTTTTTCTAAGAAGAGCATTCTATAATGATAAGATATAGTATAGTAAATACATAAACCAGTAACCCATTTATTATCATTCCTCAATATTACATACCATGCATCATTAAATGTGCTCTAATTTTACATGACTGGGAGCATATTAGGTTTGTTTACATCAGCATCAGCACAAATATGAGTTATGTGTTGCAATAAAACATCATGACAGCTGTGACATGGCTAGGTGCTGGGAATTTTCTTATTCCATTATAACTCTATGGGGATACTGTCTTGCAAGAAGCTCAGTGTTCATGGGAATGTTGCCAGCGATGTTGGTTTGAGACTGCCATAGGATGTTTGTTGGACTGTGAAGTGGATAGGATCTGAGTAGCGGGAAGTGGGCTCTACTTAGGCAGAAGAAAAAGACTCTATTTTGGCAGTCTGACTTTTTAAAATATAATTGAGACCAAGGGAAAATGCAATTATTTCCTAGAAGGTGCTAGGGAATATATTTAGAATATCCAAAAAGGCCAAGAAATATAAGTAAGAGCTGATGTGATGGATAAAAATTGATGAAGTATCTTAAAGACAAAAGCAACCTTATGAAAGAAGAAATGTTAACAGTTGAGAAAATGTTCACTGTAGGTACTTGAAACATAGCACATTACCTTTTTATTAAAATCCCATCCTATTCCAGTTGCATGTGTGTAATGTCTGCATATTCACATGTTTATAGACATACAAATAAATGTGTGAGCATTCATTTCAAGGCCCAGTGCTGGTGTTAGGTGTCTTTTTGATCACTGTTTACTTACCGAGCCAGCTATTTCACTAAAAGTAGTGCCTGTCAACTCCAGGGAATTCATTAGCCTCTTTCCTAATCTTTAATATTGTGGACAACGGATACTGTAGAGTCTAGTCTACTAGTCTACTAAGATTGGAAATACTTTCTTTTTTCTATTGTGTCATAGGCACCGCCATATTAATGAAAATAAAATATTCATTTGGATATTCAACTTTCTAGGTCACTCTTTCCACTCTTGTGTGGTGTCCAATAATATCTCCTCACATGCTTTTATAGTCCATGTCAGAATACTTTAATCCAAGTCACAATATCATTACCCATAAATAGGGTTATTATGTTGTCTCCATGAAGTGTTGTGAAAACTCAGTGGAAAAAAACCCCGAGAACTACCTTGTATATATAAAGATGAACCCCTGCTGAATCAGAGCCCTCTTCTCACGAACTCACTCATCTCTTCACTGTTAAAGTGTTCTGTAAACCACGAGGGCTAAGAAACCCATCGAATGCATGTACAGCAAAAGAGCTATCATAGGCAAAGTTCTCCAACCTTAGGGTGGGAGCTGACTGGAGTGTAAGGTAGTTTATTTGGGATGTGTTCACAAAAACACGAGTGAGGATTGGGAAAAGAAAAAAGAAAATCAGTGAATAAAGTATTAAGGAGTATATATTCCCCAAGGACAATTAGTACTTGCCCCCATTGAGGCAAAGGCAGCTAAAATGCTTACCTACTGATTCCCATGCCTCCTTAGAGCCATCCTCACAAACCTCAAGTCAGGGAAGGCTGTACACAGACATTGTCTCCTCAGCCACTGTGCACTCAGAAGTCTCCTGAATGGCTGAGAGAGACAGTGGTTTCAGTTTTAGGAAATGATTTGCTAAAGAGAGAACACTATCACAGAAACTTTATTCACTTACTCAATGGGATGTCATATAAACTGGATCTGCTGGCGTCATCACTATAATTCTTACTGCAGCAGAAAGATTGTGAATCTTTTTTTTTTATTTATTCACTTTACATCTTGATTGAAGCCCTCTTCATTCTTTCCTCCTAGTTTTAACCTCCTACCCTCTTCCCCATTTCTCCCTCCCCTTCTCCTCAGAAAAGGGAAGAATACACCCCCACCCTATCATCCCACCTAGTAACATCAAGAAGACCCATCCAGACTAAGCACTGAGGAAAAACAAGGCAGCTCAGCTAGGTGAAAGAGATCTAAAGTCAGGCAACAGAGTCCATGTCAGAGACTGCCCATGTTCCACTTGATAGGAGACCCACATGAAGACCAAGCTACCAATAAACTATATACCTGTAGGGGGCCTAGGTCCAGTCCATGCATGGTCTTTGGTTCATGTTTCAGCCTGTGTAAGACCCTTGGGCCTAGGTTAGTTGACACTGTTGGTCTTCTAGTTTAATCCTTGTCTACTCCAGGTCCCTCTAACCTCCCCCTACCCCTGCCCTGTTCTTTCCCAAGTCTCCCTGTGCTCCTCCTAATATTTGGCTGTGAGTCTCACCATCTTTTTAAATTTCAATATTGGGTGGAGACTCCCAGAGGACAGTTAAGCTCAGCTCCAGACAACAAGCATAGCAGAGTATCATTAATAGTGTCAGAAGTTGGCTCTCTCTCATGGGGTGGGTCTTGGGTTAGGTCAATCATAGTTTGGCTATTCTCTCCTTCTCTGCTCCATCTTTATCCCTGCACTTCTTTTAGGTCATGCAAATTTTGGGTCGAATGTTTTATGGGTGTGTTGGTGTTCCCCTCTCTCCACAGGAAGTCCTGCATGGCTAGTGGGTGGTAACTTCAATGTCCATGTCCCCTGCTGATAGGAGTCTCAGCTATATTCTCCCACATATTGTCCTGTTGCATATCTTGAGCTTATTCCAGAGATGCCCACCTCTATCAGTTTCTATTCTCTCTCCCAATCCGCTCACCCCCCACGCCTGCTCTCCCCACATATGACCTCTACTCCCTTCCCCTCCCCACACTCTCTTCATCCACTTCTGATGTCTCAGCTATTTTCCCTTCTCAGTGAGATTTAGGCTTCCTCCCTTGGACCCTCCTTGTTACTGGCTTCTTTGGATCTATGGATTATAGTATGGTTATCCTGAAGTATATAGTTAATATCCACTTATAAGTGAGTATGTTCCATGTGTGCCTTTCTGGGTCTGGGTTACCTCACTCAGGATGATATTTTGTAGTTCCATCCATTTGCCTGCAAAGTTCCATTGGGTAAATGTACCATATTTTCTTCATCCATTCCTCAGTTGAGGGACATCTAGGTTGTTTCCAGATTGTGGCTATTACAAATTAGACTGTTGTGAACATAGATGAGCAAGTGTCTGAAGATGGGATTGTAACATCATCATTTGGCTGTGCAAACTGAGCAATACTATTTATAACTTGCTGAGAATCCCAAAGACACCAGGATAGAGAATTCTATTTAATAGTAAAGGTGAAGCCTCTGCCAAATGCAAGCTGGCCAGCTCATTAATGTAACTGCTTATCTTCTGAGATTTAGCTTGTCACAGAGGAAGTGCCATGTGTGTATCACAAGTTGTGCTAAACTTTAAGCAGATACCTCTTGTATAGACAGGTGTAAACCAAAGCAAAGTGAGGAATAATGAAAACCAGAAGAACTAAAAAAATGTTCTACATAAGTTTCTGAAAGAACAGTCAAAATGATCAAAATGTTTAAATTACTGAGAATATAAAACCTAAAGAGTATGAAAAAGTGCCTCTGATTTTTAAATAACAAAAACTGTAATACCTGGGCCTAGTGGCACACAATCTTAATTCCAGCACTGGGGATACAGAGGCAAGTAGATCTCTCTAGATTTGAGATCAGCCTGGTCTACATAAGGAGTTCTAGGATAGCCAGGGCTATATAATGAGATACTGTATCAAACAAAAACAAAACACAAAACAAATAAACAAACAAAAGCACTATAATAATAATGTAGGAATATATCTAAAATATATGATCTAAAATATATGATTGAAAAGTTGGGTTAATTTATGCG
Organism: Acomys russatus; assembly: GCF_903995435.1. Taxonomy (NCBI): domain Eukaryota; kingdom Metazoa; phylum Chordata; class Mammalia; order Rodentia; family Muridae; genus Acomys; species Acomys russatus. The sequence continues at coordinate 5,969,537 of NC_067149.1, forward strand.
TACAAAAGACAGTATCTGAGCCATACTCACATCTTGAATTAAAGCTCACAGAAAGCATAAAAAGAAGAGAGAAGGAGGAAGGGTGGGAAGGAGGGAGGGAAGGAAGAAAAGCAGGGACAGAGGAAAGAAGGAAAACAAGCAGGTAACAGAAGATAGCTGTTCTTTCTTTTTTTTTTTTTTAACATGCCTAAGCTTAGAGGCATCTATGCCTTACATTTTAAGTATCAAGATGATTAATTACATCACTTAAAGATTGATTGAATGTCTAATTAATCAGTTAATTACTTGACCTAACCATCCATTTAGACAAAATAATCATGGTGACAGTTCTGTCTAGACATTGCCTGATTTCTTCAAGGTCAGAGTCAGGAAGAATCTCAATGCAAATTCCCAGTGCACAGGGTTCAGAGTTCAGTGGCCTTGATAAGGGAATCAGTTGGGCTTTTCTCAGCTGGTACTTTTTCTTTTTCAATTACCTCTTTTATTTAAGATTTCTTTTTTATTCTCAATTATGTGATGTGTGTGCATGTGTAGGAACGGATGCCCATAGGGGCCAGAAGATGGAATCACATTTCTTGGGTGGTGAGTTATCGGCATTTGTGAGCTGCCTGACAGACATGCTAGGAACCAAACTCCAGTCTTCTGAAGGAGAAAATGGCAAGCATTCTTAAAGACTGGACCATCTTTCCAGCCCTTAATTGATGTTAGGTTTAATTCCTGCCCCAAGATTCTGTGGTTGGGGGGAATTTGCAGCCTCAGAAGAGGATTTTTTTTTTCAATCTCTGATATTCTGCTGTAGGATCTGATACGTAAATAAGTACACATGTCCCTGACCACAGAAATATCTCCTGGCAACACAAGGAAAACCATCAACGTCTTTCTTTAAGCTAAAACATATGGAAACATACTCATGGAGAATAAATGGCTCCTAATGGCCACTGTCCAGTGTCTGCTCTAAGGGCACTTTAAAAGTTAGAACTGCAAATGAATCTAGGAAGCCTTGACACTCATTGTCTTCTTTTGATCCTAGAACCTTACCAATAATAAAAGGAAGTATCACTATGTACATTTCTACTGACATAATCTCAATTTATTCAGTATGCAATGTCTATCAATAAACAACTTTGTGCATAGCCATCTACCTCTTAATCAGGAAGCCATTTCTCTGAATAGGAATTCTAACAATTAAATTCTAGGCAAATTAATAACTCAGCTTAGTCAAAACAATACCTATACCAATATCAATATATTTTTAAGATTTCATTTTTATCTGTCATTATAAAACTCACCTACAAATAGTACATTTTACATATTACACTTAAAATTATGGTTTTGATTTTTTTGTCTTGCTCTTTGGCACAAACTAAGGCATGTAGCATGCTTAAAGGTCACAGTAAAAAGAAATGCCTGCCTCCCTCATTTAAAATAAGTTTTTAGGACTTTCCTGTTGGATGTGCTATTAGGATTACAGTTTGGTACCTTTTAATTATAGCATCAAGCATTCTTTGATGCTTATTATTTTGTTAAATGCCTTTTAAAACAAATGAAACAGGCAATTATATTTTAACAATGAATTATATCAAATTTTAACAGTTGGGTTTGATTTTACTAAATATTTAGCTGCTAGTGTCGATAAGAATTGTTCATAGGTTGTTTTGATTTGATGTAATTTTTTGTTTGTTTGTTTTATATATTATACTATCAATATAAAGATGACCTAAAAATAACTTTAAAATATTTTAATGAACTGAATAGATTGCTTAATTTTAAGAATATGATATTGGTTCTGTATCCCCAAAGACCAAATTCTTATAGCACAGAGGAGATTTATTTGCCCCAGAGGAACAAAGGGCAGAAAAACAAGAGACAAAGACAATACATGAAGGACAAGGGAGATTTGGGAAGAAAATGTGGGAACCTGGGTAGGCAGTTTTTTTCCCAGGGGAGATAAAGACAAAGTACTGCCTCTGGATAGAGAGATGACAGAGGTGACCCATAGAAAATGACAGGTTATAAAGGTAAAAGGTGTTAGTTAGAATGAGGTGTTTAAGTTTAATTGGGCCTGTTAGTTAGATAAGCCAAAGGGAATTTTTAATGGCTGGACTTCCGTAATTTGATAGCTGAACTTTGGTATTCAATTCAGGAGGAGGGAATGGCCAAATAATGGTAGGTCAACTTTGGGGATGTAATCTTAACGTTTTTAGCAAGGCAGAGGGAATTCAGGAGAAAGGCAAAGGTCTGACAAAGCCATGTTTTCTATGCTTAGGATAATTAGAGTCCTTCATTATTTATTATAAGGTCTGACAAAGCCATGTTTTCTACGCTTGGGATAATTAGAGTCCCTTCATTACTTATTGTGAGTACTTAACCCGCTTGAAGAGGACTGTTGTTGACTGCTCAGCACCCACATTGGGAGACTGATGAACTACTTGTAACTATGCCTTGGAAGAGATAATGCTTTGATGGCCCTACAGCCACCTGCACATGAGTGTATATACAAATATAGATAGACATAATTACAAATAAGTAAATCATTATCAGTGATCTCAAGCTGTGAAAGGAAACAAAGTTCTATACTTCACACAACTTCAGAAGCTGAGACCAAAGAACTTGACATCAAGTCCAGGCAAAAAGACAAGGCTTTCTTTCTGTTACTAGATTTTAATGGGGTTAATGGCATCTCTCTCTTATCTGCCAAAATTCAACTACTTTAGTTCATGTAGCAGAATTGATTTCATATATTTTTAATGAGCTTTAATAAATTTTAATGTTTTAGGAGATGGTTTTCTCTTAGGAAATTGTCCTATTTATTACCATGAAATTATCTGTAATGCCATTTTGACTGTTAGCTCTACCAAAATGCTTTTTTTTTTTTTTTTTTTTTTTTGGGTATGGATACTAGTACTGACATTTGCACATTTAAGGAATCTCTTCATTACTTTTAGTTTAATTTTTGAGAATTATTTCTATATTTGAAAAGCACTAGCTTTGGGATTTCTTTATTTTTTTTGTTACTATGTTTATTTTTTTATTTCTAAGTCTTATACCCATTTAAATTTCCTGTTTTGAATTCAACATTGTCATATGTTTTTACTTTTTAAAAACTCACATAATTATTTGTTGGTTATTTAAAGATTTCACATAATACACCTGATCAACTTTACTTCCCACTCTTCATAGGTCTTCCTTCCCCAGGTGGTCTCTTTGGCCCTCCACCACAAATAAATAAGTAACTACATAAATAAGTACATAAATAAATAAATAAATAAATAAATAAATAAATAAATAAACCAAGGGGTTTGCCAGGACCTGACACATGCTATAGGCAGCAGAAGCTAAAACCTCTAGCCCAAGGTCCTACTCACCTTCTGTAGGAAACAGACCAGGGCCCAGGATCATTCAGATTAGACATCTCACCCCAATCCCCTGCCTGTGAGTCCAACTGGGACACAACCAACAGAGAAGAGCTGTGCGCTGTTCCCTGAGTTCCAACCTCCAGGCCACAGCTCTACCTACCTTCCAAAGGAGACCTGCTGGTGCCCCAGGGACACTTTGTTCGAGCCTCCATCCCAAAACCATATTAACCGTACTGAGGAGGGTTTATGAATGCCAGGAGCACCCAGACTCCAGGACAGAGCTCTGCTGCATTCCCAAGGAGTCCTGCAGCCACCAGAAACACCCACCCAACTCCAAGGGAAACCAGATTGGTAAAGGCCAATAAAAGAAAGAAAAAAACAGGATCCAGAGCAATATGGCACCACCAAAACTCAGTTATTCTACTACAACAAGCCATGGATATCCTATCATCTCTGAAACACAAGAAAGTTACCTTAAATCCATTATTATAAAATTGGTAGAGGCCTTTAAAGAAGAAATGAATAAATTTCTTAAAGAAATAAAATAAAATGCAACCAAACAGGTGAAGGAAATGAATAAAATGGTTCAAGACCTGAAATGGAAATAGAAACAATAAAGAAAATACAAATTGAGGGAATCTTGCAGATGGAAAACTTAGGGAAGAGAACAGAAACTCCAGAAGTAAGCATCATCAACAGAATATAAGAAATGGAGGAAAGACTCTCAGGTGTAGAAGATACAATTGAATAAATCAATACAATCATCAAAAACAAATGTTAAGTTTAAAAAGGTGCTGACACAAAACATCCAAGGAATCAGAGACACTATGGAAAGAAAGAAAGAAAGAAAGAGAATAGAAGGAAAAGAAGACTCCAGGCTCTAGAAAACATAAATATTTTCAACAAAATCATAGAAGAAAATTTCCCCAAGCTTAAAAAAAAAAAGAGGTGCATATATATACAAATCTTACAGAACACCAAATAAATTGGGCAAGAAATGAAATGCCTCCTGACACATAATAATTAAAACACTAAATATAGAGTACAAGGAAAGAACATTAAAAGCTGCAAGAAAAAAGGCCAAGTAACATACAAAGACAGACCTATTAGAATTAAACCTGTTTTCTCAACAGAGAATCTAGAAGCCAGAAAGGCCTAGGCAGCTGTCTTGCAGATATGAAGAGACGACAGATGTCAGCCTAGACTACTATACTCAGTAAAGCTTTCAGTCACCACAGATGCAGAAATCAAGATATTCCATGGCAAAAACAAATTTAAGCAATATCTATACAGTAATTCAGCCCTACAGAAGATACTAGAAGGAAAACTCCAACCCAAGAATTTTAATTATACCCAATAAGAACAGAAATAAATAACTCTACTGCAGAAAAACCAAAGGAGAAGAAACACACACACACACACACACACACACACACTACCACCACCAACATAAAAATAACAGGAACTAAAATCATTGGTCATTAGTATCTAGTATCTCTCAACATCAATGGGCACAATTCCTTAATAAAAAGATCAGAGTAACAGGATGGATACAAAAGCAAGATCCATCAATCTTCTGTATACAAGGAACACAAATTAGCAAAAAAGAGAGACATTACCTAAGAGCAAAGAGCTGGAAAACGATTTTCCATGCAAAAAGATCCTAGAAGGAAGCTGTAGCAGCCATTCTAACATAATAAAATAAACTTTCAACCAAAATTAATCAAAAGAGACAGGGAAGGACACTTTACACTTATCAAAGAATAAAATCCACCAAGATCATATTTCAAATCTGAACACCTATGCCTCAAATACAAGGGCATCAACATATGTTAATGAAACATTACTAAAGCTTAAATCACACATCGACCTCCACACATGAATAGTGGGAGACTTACATACCCCACTCTCAGCAGTAGATACGACATCAAGACAATAACTTAATAGAGAAATAATGAAACTAACAAGTCGTGATTCAAATAGAATTAACATATATCTAAAAATTTTCACTCAAACAAAAAAGAATATGCATTCTTCTCAGCACCTCACAGAACTTTCTCCAATATTGACTATATACTTTGTCACAAAGCAATCCTCAATCGATACGAGAAAATTCAAATAGCCTCTTGTATCTTATTAGGTCACCATGGATTGAAGCTGGAGTCCAACAAAAACATAAACAACAAAAAGCCCCACAAACTCATGGAAACTAAGCAACTCTCAATTGAATGACCAATGGGTTATAGAAGAAATAAAGATATTAAAGACTTCTTAGATTCAATGAAAATGAAGGTACCACATACCCAAACTTATGGGACATAATGAAAGCAGTGCTAAGAGGAAAGTTTACAGCAACAAATGCCTTCATAAAGAAATTGGAGAGATCTCATATTAGCAACCTAATAGTGCACCTGAAATCTCTAGAAGAAAAAGAAGCAAGCACACCTAAGAGAAGTAGACAGCAGAAAATAATCAAACTCGGGGCTGAAATCAGAAAAAAGAAAACAGCATGAAAATCAACAAAACTATGAGCTGGTTCTTTGAGAAAAATCAACAAGATAGATAAACTTTTAACCAAACTACCTTAAAAGGCAGAGAGACAATAGTCAAATTAACAATATAAAAAATGACAAGGGGAACATTACAAGAGACATTGAGGAAACCCAATGAGTCATTAAGGTTTACTTCAAAAGACTGTAATGCAAAAAATTGGAAAATCAAAATGAAATGAATGATTTTCTTGATATATTTCACTTATCAAAGTTAAATCAAGATCAGGTAAATAATGTAAACAGTCCTATAACTCAGAAAGAAAGAAAGAAAGAAAGAAAGAAAGAAAGAAAGAAAGAAAGAAAGAAAGGATAGAAAGAAGCCATCATTAAGAGTCTCCCAAACAAAACCAAAACAAAACAAAACAAAAAACAGAAAAACAAAACAAAAAAAACCAAAGAAATAAACATACAAAGAAAAAACATGGCCAGATGATTTCAGTGAAGAATGCTGCCAGATTTCCAAAAAAGAGCTTATAATGGAAACAAAAGAAACATTTCCAAACTCATTCTATGAGGCCACAGTCACCCTGATACGTAAAACACATAAAGAACCAACAAAGAATTTCAGATCAATTTTTCCTATGAATGCTGATGCAAAAATACTTATGAAATAAAATACAAAAAGGACATTTGCTTAACTACATTCATAGCAGCTTTATTTGTAACAGCCAGAAACTGGAAACAACCCAGATGTCCCTCAACCAAAGAATGGATAAAGAAAATGTGGTACATTTTTACACAATGAAATACTACTCAGCTATTAAAAATAAGGAAATAATATAATTTTCAGTCAAATGGATGGAACTAGAAAATATCAACCTGAATTTGCTAAACCAACCCAGAAAGACACACATGGTATGTACTTACTTATAAGCAGATATTAACCATATAGTGCAGGATAACTATACTTCACATAATTCACAATCCCAAAGTAGACAAATAACAATGAGGAATCAAAGGAGGATACTTAAATCTCACTCAAAAGAGGGAATTAGAATACACAGTGGAAGCTATTGAAGAGGCAGAACAGTATGGCGAGAAATGAGGATGGAGGTCAGATGTGCAAAAAGGGGACGGGAGGACAGAACGCTTGAAGAGAGAAGAGAAACCATGGGTTGGAGCAGCTATGAGACAAAAGGGACACCTATGACAGAGTAAGCTCCTAGGAGGATATGGGGGTGACTCTATCTAAGACTCCTAGTAGCAGGGGTCATAATGACTGAAGAGTATAACCTCTAAAAAGACTGGACTGCTAGTGGAGGGAGGGGACCACCAACCCACCCACAAAATTTACTCTGCCTACAAGATGAGCAGGGATAAAGTTAAAGCAAAGATAGAGGGAATGGCCAACCAATGCCTGTCCCAAACTGAGACCTACCCCATGGGAGAGAGCCAATCCTTCATACTGTTAAAGATGCTCTGCTCTGCTTGCAGATGGGAATCTAGCATAGCTGTTCTCTGAGAAGTTCTACCCAGTAGTAGATCTAAGCAGGTGCTAAGACTCACAGCCAAACATCTGGTAGAGCACAGGAGGTCTTATGGAAGAGTTGGGGGTAGACTAGAAGGATCTGGAGTGGACAGGAGATCCACAAGAAGACCCATAAACTCCACTAACCAGGGGTCAGGGCAGCTTCTGGAGACTGATGTACCAACCAAAGATCATGTGTATACTCAACCTAGGCTGCTTACATATACATAGTTGATGGGTAATTTGACCATCATGTGTGCCATCTAGAGAGGGGAAAAGGGAATTTCTCTGACATAGACTCTGTTTTCTGCTTTTGGATCACCTTCTCCTGGCAAGGTTGCCTTGCCATGCCACAGGAGAAGAGTATGCACTAAGTGCTAATGCAACTTGTTATGAGTAGGGTGAGGCTTCCCTTATTTGAGGAGTAGGGGAGAGTTGATAGGGTGGAGAGGAAAGGAGGATGGGAACAGGAGAAAAGGGAGGGAATTAGGATCTGGATGTAATATTAATTAATTAATTAGTTAGTTAAAAAAAAGAATGTGAATAAATCCATATTTATCACCCTGCATAAAACTCGTCTAAGTGGATCAAAGACTTCAACTTAAAACCAGATACACTAATCGATAGAAGAGAAAGCTGGGAATAATCTTGAACTTATTAGCACTGGAAAAAACATCCTGAAGAGAATACAAACAGCTCAGGCACTAAGATCAACAATTAATAAATGGGGCCTCATGAAACTGAAGAGCTTCTGTAAGGCAAAGAACCTTATCAATAGGACAAAATAACAGCAATCAGAAAGAGAAAATATCTTCACCAACTCTACATCTGACAGAAGGCTAATATCCAAAACTATATGAATAACTCAATAATTTAGACACCATCAAATTAAATGTCCCAATTTAAAAGTGGGTTAGAGAGCTAAACAGAGAATTCTAAACAGAAGAATATTGAATGGAATAAAGAAATGCTCAGTGCCCTTAGTCATTAGAAAAATGCAAATCAAAATGACTCTGAGATTCCATGTTACACCTGTCAAGATGATATGATAAAAATCTCAAGTGATAGCACATGCTGGTGAAGATATAGAAAAAGAAAAACACTCTTCCATTACTGGTTGAAGTGCAAACATGTACCACCACTGTGGAAATCAATCTGGGGCTTTCTCAGAAAAATGGGGATATTTCTACTTTAAGACTCAGCTATTCCACTCCTGGGCATATAGACAAAAGGTGCTCCTCCATACCACAAGGATTCTTTCTCAACTATGTTCATAGCAGCTTTATTCAGAATAGCCAGAAACGAAAAACAACCCAGGTAAATAAAATATGGAACATTTATACAATGGAATACTACTCAGCTAATAAAAAACTAGTCAATTGTGATATTTGCTGGCAAATTGATGGAACTAAAAAATATCATCCTACCTAGACCCAGAAAGACATGCATAGTATGTACTCACTTTTAAGCAGATATTAGCCATACAGCACAGGATAACCATACTACAATTGACAGACCCAAAGAAACTGTGTTACAAGGAGAACCCAAAGGAGGATGCTGAATCTCACTCAGAAGGGGAAATAAAATAGTCATTGGAAGATGGAGCGAGAGAACTGGGTACAAGAAGGGGTGAGGAGAAGACTAGGTGTGGGGATTAGAAGTAGTTAGAACAGGGAAGAGAGGGCTGGGTGAGAGAATGGAAATAAGACGTAGGGGGGCATCTCTGGGACATGCCAGAGACCTGGAGTAGGTGACACCCCTGAAAGACTATGGGGGTGTCACCTTGCTGAGACTCCTAGCAGCAGGAGTTGCCACCTCCTGTAACCAGGTAGGACTTCCAGTTGAGGGATAATGACACCAATATACCTACAAAACCTTCAATCCAAAATTTGTTCTGCCTAAAATATGTACAGGAAAAAAGATGGAATAAAGATTGATGGAATGGCCAAGCAAAACCTGGACCTACTTGAGACCCATCCCATGGGAGAGAACAAATCCCTGACAGAATTAAGGTTACTCTGCTATGCTTATAGACAGGAATCTAGCATAACCACTCTGAGAATCTTCAACAAGCAGCTGATGGAAACAGATGCAGAGACTCACACACAAATATTAGACAGAGCTCAGGGAGTCCTATGTAAGATTTGAGGTAACAACTGTGGGAACCAGAGCAGTCAAGGATGCTAGAAGAAGACCTACAGAGTCAACTTATAGACAGTGCTCTTAATAATTTTTTTCTTTTTCTTTTCTTTTCTTTTCTTTTTTTTTTTTTTTAAGACAGAGTTTCTCTGTTAACCCTGACTGTCCTGGAACTCCATTTGGAGATCCAGCTGCCCCAAACTCACAGAGATTCTCTTGCCTCTCCCTAGCAAGTGCAGGGATTAAAGGCATGTGCTACCTCTGTCTGACTACTAGTTTCTCAAATTCTTGTGACTTCGTTCATGTATTTTGAAACCCTAGAATTAAGGATATACAAATTTGTGTCTTTTTTCTCCTTAAGGTACATATTTTTGTGACAATAAATTCTCTCTCTCTCTCTCTCTCTCTCTCCTCTCTCCTCTCCCTCTCTCTCTCTCTCTCTCTCTCGCTCTCTCTCTCCCTCTCCTCTCCTCTCTCTCTCTCGCTCTCTGTGTCTCTCGGTGTGGTGTGTGTGTGTGTGTGTGTGTATGTGTGTGTATGTGTGTGTGTGTCTGTGTAATCTTTGACAATATATGTACCCTTGAAACATATTAATAAAGACAGGACACCTTTCTTTCTGTAATGATTATTATCAGGAGATTTTTTAAAATCCTTCAACTTTCCCTAGCTGTAGCTTTATATAAAAATAGATTTTGTTACAGTTGGTTTGTTATTATAACTTTTTGTTTGTATCCTCCCATTCTTCCCTCCCTCCCATTTTCCCCTTATTCCCCTCCCCTATGACTGTTCCAGAGGGGGATTTCCTCCCCCTGTATATGCTCATAGGATATCAAGTCTCTTCTTGGTATGATAACCATTGAGATGTAACAAGAATAAATTAATAAAAAAATAAAAATAAAAATCACTAATTTTGTCAGTCACAAAAAAACTTTTTGTTTGTTTTTCTTTTGTTTGTTTTGTTTATATAGACAGGGATTCTCTGTGTAACCCTGGTAGTCATGGAACTAGCTCTGTAAACCAGGCTGACCCTCAAGCTCAAAGAGATCTGCTTGCCTCTCCTTCCTTAATGCTGTGATTTAAGATGTGTACCACCAAAATTGTATGGCAAGATAAGCAGGTATACTAAGGCATGCAAGTGGAGGACAGAAGAGAACCCAAGGGAAGTACTCCTCACTTTCCAAACTATGTCGTCTGAGGGTGTCATGCTTAGTGAGAAATGCCCTTACACAGTAATCATCCTCCAGATATTATATTTGCTGAGAGCATATGAATTTTCACAGACCCAGCTTGTCAAGGTGTGTGTGTGTGTGTGTGTGTGTGTGTGTGTGTGTGTGTGTGTGTGTGTGTGTAGTTAAAGCATCCTGTAGATTAGGATGGTTTGTGAAAGAGCTCCATAGTGATTTGGTATATTAGTCATCTAGTAATCACAACCTGTTCTTTCTAGGACATCAAGCTGCTTCCCTCTACAACTTGAATCGTTATCCCTTCCATGAAACAAGACCACATACCTTCACATGAGGTCATCCCTTTCTCAGCAAAATGAGATCCAGGAAGAACCTTGAACATGAAGCCAGACTTTACTTTTATGTTGCCCTCTTATTACATGCATTGTTCTGGATACCAGATCTATTTGTGTGCTTTCATGGTTTCTGTAATATTATCCAGTTTTCTGCTCACTTACAGTAGGAGGGTACATTTAGTGATAGCTACCCCATCACTACCAGAAGTGAGAATTGGGTACATTATTTTCAGAATTCATTTCCAAATACTACTTGCTCTTATGTTAAGATATTGGTGTTTCATTACACTTATGAGACAATTACTTTTGCTTTTGGTTTTTGTGTGTGTGTGTGTGTGTGTGTGTGTGTGTGTGTGTGTGTGTGCGTATAGAAAGCAAAAGTATCATGAATACATTTATAGAAAACAGTGAGACTTGTCTTTTTAACCTTTAGCAAATACATTTCTGACTTAATGAACCCATTCATTCTTGGTCAAAATCATGAGATTAAGTGATTAATTGAGAAAGAGAGGAATAGGTGAGGTTGGAAGTTTTGGTGATGTTTGTATATTGAGCTACAGAATTCATATTCCTTATACAGTAGTTAATGAATTCTGAGCTTATTGATCTGCTTGACTGAGAAGACTTACACAAGGGGCATGGCAAATATAACACCCAGGCAAACAATACATCATTGTGTCATTTATTCAAAAACCCTCAGTTGTACAGCTTGTGCCAAACAAGGCATGCTAAAGTAAGAATCTATGGTATCAAGTGTTTTTACCTTGTTTTGTCAGAATATTCTGGGACTGTATGTACTTGTATAGAATGTAACTCTTGTAGCATGCATATCTGTTCTGAAGACATTTCTTTGTGCATGCATAAGCAAGAGAATTATGTATTTTGAACTTATCTACCCCTCCAATATCTCCCACATTCTTATCTGGGACATACTACCTGTCTCGTAATTTTGTTTCTTTTTTGTTGTTATAATTACAAACATCATGAGCTCAATTAGTACTGGCCGTATATCATTATTTTTTGGCCGTCCACTGAACATGGGCAACCTATCAGCATTCATTCCCAAAGCAAAGTGACACTTTCTTCTATAGCAGTTATCAATTATCAGAACCCCCTTGTCAAGGGTTTGAACTCAAAACTCTCTCTTCTAGGCTGGAGTTTTGACTGGCTTGATCTTTGAAGGTCTTTTGAAGGCAACTACAACTGCTGTGAGTTCATACTCAAATTAGTCATATCATGTCAAGAGACAGCATTTCACAGCTTTTCTCATTCTGCAGTTATAACATGTTTTTTTAATCTGTTAGAGACGTATTCAGTCACTAGTTGGTAACTTTCTCAGTGGGCCAGGCTGCCTTGTCAACAAGTCCCAGAGATTAGCCTTTCTCCACTCCTCTGATGTAATGGAATTATAAGCATGCACCACTATGCTTTGCCATTTTTTAAAAAGAAATGGAACTCAAGGTCTCAGGACTACTGGGTAAGCAACTTAGCACCTTATGAACTCAGCCATGTTCCTGATGTTAAAATCATACATGTATGTTCAAATGTCCCATCATGGAATTTCCAAACAAAATGCCTAGGCAAATAGTAGGTGAAAGTGAAGTACAATATGGGTATCAATTGAAAGGGATTTAGTTTTACAGAAAAATAAATGTTGCCTAAGTATAACTGTGATCATCTAAAGTAGCACATAAGTCTACAGAAATAAAATATGTATAATCAAGAAAATGATATCCTTGTTATATTCACTGCAGCTAAGACCATGCCCAGATAATTGTAGTTCATTTGGGGTGCCTTCTTTTTAATAGGGAAGATTTTTCAAGTGAACTTGATCAGGAGGTTAAGCAATCTCAAAATCACATGCTGTGGAATAGGCTAGATGAGATCATAACAATTTCTCAGGGTAGGTAATAATTTCCCGGTGCTTTTCAGAGGATGTTGTTTTATATATTCATTTAACTTTTATCATAGATGAAATAGGGATATATGAGGAGGAAAGGTGAGGATTAATGGATAGCCCTCTGTACCCACCACTCTGTATTCTATGTTGCCAGCCTCCCCCAATACAGGCACCCATCAGTATCCAGCCACTCAGAATTTTGCATATTCCATTTAGCCAATGTAAATAAATATAGAAATAAATAGCTTTTCTCCATAGACTTCCCTTTGAGAGAGTGCTTCACGGTGCTGATAGACCTTGTAGCTTAATCAACACTTTTCATCTAGCATACACAATACTCCCAGTGAGCATGCTAATCAACTTCCCCCATCTCATTACATATTGGGTCCATTGGTGTTTTTCTTTGTTTGTGTTTTGTTGTTTTTAATTCAATGTATCTTATAAACTAGGGCTATGTATTGGTGTCTATCTCACACACAAAGTTTCTATATAAAAAAAAATAGTTGGAAAACTTCAAACCTTTTAACATAAATATAATTGATTTTATCCATTCAATAAACACACTGTAAATTATTTCATACTTCTAGAATTGCTTTGGAAAAAGTAGAATATAATTTTATACATAGTCTCAAAAATTAAAGTTAGGAACTCTCCCTAGAAAATTCAAAAGTTAAAATTTGAATTCTCATAAAACCCCATATTGTAAAATCTAACTGTTGAAAAGCAGAACAAGGTTCCACTAGCTCAAGGGGCATGCCCCATGAAAGTCTTCACTTACCAGGAAAGTAGAATTGATGTGAGGACATCCTATTGGGACTCTACAGTATGGGAGAAGGAGGATATAAAAGGATCCAGAGGGACCTAGAAACCTACAAGAAGAACATTATAATGGCCAGATCTGGGCCCAGGGTGTTTCTGCTCAAACTGCAGCACCAACCAAGGAAATACATGCAGTAAACATTAAACCCCTACTCAGATCTAGCCAATGGACAGGACATTCTCCACAGTTGAGTGGAAAGAGGGGATTGACTTTTACATGAACTCTGGTGCCCTATATTTGACCACGTCCCCTTGATGAGGAGGCCCAGTGGAACCCAGAGGAAGGATAGCAGGCTACCAAGAAGAGACTTGATACCCTATGATCATATACAGGGGAAAGAGGTCCCCCTCAGTCACAGTCACAGGGGAGGGAACAGGGTGAAAGTAGGAGGGAGGGAGGAATGGGAAGATACAAGAGATAGGTTAAAACTTGAGATGTTATATGAATGAATTAATAAAAAAGAAAGAAAGAAAAACAGAACAAGGATTTTATATCCTCCAAACCTTCAGAACCAGCCACTCTTCAGTATCCACTCATTCAGAATTCCATGTTCAAGATCTTGTTTAAGAAAGTTTGTGATTTTTAAGGCTAGAGATAGATGGCTCCTTGAGTAAAGTGTTTGTTGTACAATAATTTGGACCCCAGCATCTACTTAAAGTAATATACAGAAGCACGAATTTCTAATCCCCACTTTCCTAGGCCACATTGGGAGACAGAGACAGGAGAATCCTTGGAAGCCCATAGCACAGTTAACTTGACATGAATAACAGTGAACAACAAAGAACCTATTTCGAATAAGACGGAAGGCAAGGACTTCTGACTTCCACAAGTGTGCTATCATAAACATGTGCCCGAACTCACAAAAGTGTGTGTGTGTGTGCACACAGATATGTACTATGTTTGTTTGGATTTTTAAGAATTATTTCCAATTTTTGCTTATGTGCATGTGTGACTGATTATTGCACTGTTGTACTGGTGCCCTAGGATACCCCAAAGCTGACTTACAGGTAGTTGAACTTCTTGCCATGGGTTATCGGAACCAAACCTGAGTTTTCTGCAACAACAGAGGAAACATCTTAACCTCTGAGCCATATCTTCAGTCACATATTTTACTTTTTTTTTTAAGTGGTAAGACTTGTAATGTATTTGCTAAGCACAATATTAATTTTTATATAAGAAAATAATAAAACCAGTTATTGTGGTAGACGTGGAAGAGGAAAGGAAATGCCAAAACATTGAGTGTGTGTGTATATATATGTGTGTCCATTTTTTTGCTTTTAGTGTTACTATTTTCTGGAGGGGCCAAGATGCAAGATGCCTGGTTTGCAGGGAAGAGACCACAGAGGTTAGCTGGACCCACGGACCGCCTGTGTTGTGGATAACTGGTTGAGAGAGATCCACACAGTATGGACCACGGGTTAGTTAGATCTCCAGTCATCCAGCACCCCAGGAAGGATGACAGACTAGTCCCCCAGAGCCCAGACAGGACCCAGATTGTAAGTGACAAACTCTGAGCAGCACCCTTGCTTGGCTGGCGAACTCAGTATTTTGGCCTGGATCTGTGGCAGAGGTGCCTCAATCCTCCTGGACTAGGGGAAGCTACAAGGGTGCTTTGGGGCGTCCGGGCCACCCCCTGACCCACGCAAGTCCACAGAAAGCCTTGGTGGGTACCCTGTATGCAGTGAGTATGGTCCCAGCTGCTGCGCACCCCAGAAGGAAATGCAGCAGCCTTGCTTGGTGGGCAAACTCAGTTTTGGGACTGAATCTGTGGCAGGGGTGCTTGAAACCTCCTGGACTAAGGAAAGCTATGAGGGTGGATTTGGACCTGTGACCCACCCCCTGACCCATATAAGCCCACAGAAAGCCTAGGCACCAGTCAAGCACACAGTCTGCAGTGGGTACCGTTCCCAGATGCTGCGTACCCCAAGAAGGTAACGTGGTGGCCTTGCTTGGCAGGCAAACTCAGTTTTGGGACTGAATCTGGGGCAAGGGTGCTTCAATCCCCCCTGGACTAGGAAAAGCTAAGAGGGTGAATTGGGACCTGTGACCCACACCCTGACCCACGCAAGCCCACGAAAAGCCTAGGTGCCTTTGGGAACCCAGTCAACACTGGGTACAGTTCCCAGCTACTGCGAGCTGTGAGAAGAAAACTCAACAGAGAGCAATCCAGCCCCCAGAACCTTGTCTGGACCCTGCCTGCAAGTTGCAAGCTTCTGAAATCAGGGATATACATGCCATAGTGGTGTGATCTGAGACCAGAGACACTACCAGGAGTCAAGAACTGCAACAGCCCTCTGACCAGGTCTGGGAAGAAACCAAACAGCTAGCCCCAGAAGACTATCCTGGCACAATTGGTCACAACTGTCCCAGCCTAGCCAGGTTCCAAAGCCTAGCTGGGATTCACAAACTCTTGTGATTGGCTGGTAGAGCAAATATCTTGCCAACCAACAACAAACAAAAGGCAGTATTAGTTGCTCTTCCTTTGGCAGGCAGAACATAGGCTCCACTACCTGGTTGGAGCAGGCAGGAATCTAAATTATTTCTAGAGGCCAACAGGGGTTCGAGCAGTCTAGGGTGACCTGAACCTAAGATTCAAAGCCCCAGGGACCAAGGACAGGATATTCAAAGCTCAGCCAAACATAGGAAAACTGGTTCTACATACTCTACCTCAGACTGATACCTTCAGAGCACCAGCACCTACCGTGGCTGACCGAATGGGGAACCCACAGTGTGAAGTAAAGACTTCAGGAGTGAAAACCAGGGTGACTGACTCTCTCCGGGAATAGTTTCCTGACCACCATGGTCGAAAGACCTCAACCTAAAAGTACTCACCAAGAAACTGCTCTCAATGACCAGTGAGGGACCCCAGCAGATACCTCCCAACATCAGACACATCAAGATGACTAAAGGCCAGTGTAGAAACATGAACAAAACCCAAAACAATATGACATTTCCTGATCCCAACTATCCCAAAGAAAGTAACCTGGAGAGCTCAAGCACAATTGAAATACAAGAAAAAAAGACTACAAATACCTAGTAATGAATATGATAATGGAGGAAACAAATAAAATCTGTAAACAAATTCAGGAAGAGGTAGCCAAACAAGTAGAAGACATAAAAGAGGCTTATAGAGAGTCACTGGAAGGAATCCAGGAAAATTCAACCAATCAGTTGAAGGAAATCAATAAAACAGGTCAAGGTCTAAAGATGAAAATGGAAACAAGGGTAAAGACCTGAACAGAAGAAAAAAAGAGAAAGAGAATAGAATGCCTAGAGAAGAAAGCCAAAAACACAGAGGCGAGTTTCTCAGAGAATCCAAGAGATGGAAGAATGACTCTCGGGCCTAAAAGCAACCATCAAAGAAAATGCTAAATCTGAAAATTTTTCTGACACAAAACATCCAAGAAATCAAGGACACCATGAAAAGATGAAACTTGAGAATAATAGACATTGAGGAAAGAGAAGATGCCTGACTCCAGGGCCCAGAAAATCCAGATAATATTTTCAACAAAATCATAGAAGAAAAATTTCCAAATCTAAAGAAGGAAATGTCTATAAATATACAAGAGGCCTACAGAACACCAAATAGAATAGACCAGAAAAGAAAAACCTCCTGTCACATAATAATCAAAACACAAAATAAGCAGAACAAAGAAAAAATTTTAAAAGCGGCAAGAGAAAAGGGCCATGTGACATCAAATGGCAAACTTATCAAAATTACAACTGACTTCTTAAGAGACCATAAAAGCCAGAAGGGCCTGGACAGAGATCCTGCAAACCCTAAGAGACCAGAGATGCCAGGCCAGACTAATATACTCAGTGAAACTTTCAATAACCATTGATGGAGAAAACAAGATATTCCATGACAAAACCAAATTCAAACAATACCTCTCCACAAATCCAGCTTTACAGAAATTAAGAGAAGAAAAACTCCACCCCAAAGGGACAAGCTACAACCACAAATATACAGAAAATAGACTCCATCACAAAACACAATCATACAAACTCCCTATAGTAACCAACATCAAAGTTAAGGATCTTAATAATCACTGATCATTAATATCTCTCAACATCAATGGACTAAATAAAAGGATACAGACTAACTGAATGGATGTATAAACAAGAGCCAACATTCTTCTGCACACAAGAAACACATTAGCCAAAGTATAGACATTTCCTCTAGGTAAAAGGCTGAAAAAAAATATTACAAGCAAGTGGTCACAAGAAGCAAGCTGGTGTAGCCATGCTAATACCCAATAAAATAGACTTTCAACCAAAATAAATCAAAAAGGATGAGGAAGGACACTTCATTCTCATCAAAGGTAAAGTCAACCAAGATGACATCACAATTCTGAACATCTATGCTCCCAATATAAGGGCACCCACTTTTGTAAAAGTATTAACAAAGCTTAAACCACACATCAATCACCACACATTAATAGTGGGACTTCCTGAAATTCAACGAAAATGAAGAAACAACATACCCAAATTTATGAGACACATTGAAAGTGATGCTAAGATGAAAATTCATAGCACTAAGTGCCTTTATAAATAAATTGGAAACATCCCACATAAACAACTTAATGACACATCTGAAACCCCTGGGGAAAAAATAAGCAGAAACACCCAAGAGAAGTAGACATCTGGAAATAATCAAACTCAGAGCTGAAAATCAATAAATTAGAAACAAAGAGAACAATTCAAAGAATCAACAAAACCAGGAGCTGGTTCTTTGAGAAAATCAACAAGATAGACAAACCATTAGCCAAAATAACTAAAAGGCAGAGAGACAGTATCCAAATCAACAAAATCAGAAATGAAAAGAGAGATATAACAACAGACACTGAAGAAATACAAAGAGTCATAAGATCCTACTTTAAAGGCATATATGCCATAAAATTTGAAAATCTAAGGGAAATGGGCAATTTTCTTGATCGATTCCACTTGCCAAAATTGAACCCAGAGCAGATAAGCAAATTATTTATTTTATTTTAATTTATTAATTTATTCATATTACATCTCAATGGTTATCCCCTCCCTTGTATCCTCCCATTCCTCCCTCCCTCCCATTTTCCCCTTACTTCCCTCCCCTATGACTGTGACTGAGGGGGACTTCCTCCCCCCTGTATATGTTCAGAGGAAGGATAGCAGGCTACCAAGAAGAGACAGATAAGCAACTTAAATAGTCCTATTTCTCCTATAGAAATAGAAGCAATCATTGATAGTATAGTCTCCCAACCAACAACAATAAATAAATAAATAAATAAATAAATAAATAAATAAATAAATCAACCCAGGGCCAGATTGTTTCAGTGCAGAATTCTACCAGACCTTCAAAGAAGAGCTAATACCGATAATCTTCAAGCTACTCCAACAGATAGAGACAGATGGAACATTACCAAATCCATTCTATGAGGCCACAGTCACACTGATACCAAAACCCCACAAAGACCCAAATGAAAAAGAACTTCAGACCAATTTTTCTTACGAATATTTACACAAAAATACTCACAAACGAATACAAGAACATATAAGAGATATCATTCACCATGACCAGATAGGCTTCATTCCAGGCATGCAGGGATGGTTTAACATATTGAAATCCATCAATGTAATCCACCATATAAACAAACTGAAAGAAAAAATGATATGATCATCTCCTAGTTGCAGAAAAAACATTTGACAAAATCCAAAACCTATTCATGTTTAAAGATATGGACAGTGAGAATTCAACGCACATACCTAAACATAATAAAGGCTATATACAGCAAGCCAATAGCCAACATCAAATTAAATGGAGAGATACTCAAGGAAATTTCTCTAAAATCGGGGACCAGACAAGGCTGCTGACTTTCTCCATATCTCTTCACTATAGTTCTTAAAGTTCTAGCCAGAGCAATAAGACAACACAAGGAGATCAAGGGGACACAATTGGGAAAGGAGGAAGTCAAATTATCCTTATTTGCAGATGATATGATAGTGTATATAAGTGAACCCCAAAATTCCACCAGAGAACTCTTACAGCTGATAAACACGTTCAGCAAATTGGCTGTATACAAAATTAACTCAAAAAAGTCAGTAGCTTTCCTATATACAAATGACAAAAATACAGAGGAAGAAATTAGGAAAATACAGCCTTCCCGATAGCCATAAGCAATATAAAATACTTAGGAGTAACTCTAACAAAGCTAGTGAAGGACTTGTTTGAAAAAAACTTTAAATCTCTCAAGGAAGAGATTGAAGATGACATCAGAATATGAAGGGATCTCTCTTGTTCATGGATCAGGAGAATTAGCATAGTAAAAACGGCCATATTACCAAAAGCAATCTACAGATTCAATGCAATCCCTAACAAAATACCTACACAAAATTTTAAAGACACTGAAAGATCAATATTCAACTTTATATGGAGAAACAAACAAACAAACAAACAAACAGAATAGCAAAAACAATTCTATACAATAAAAGATCCTCCTGAAGAATCTCCATACTCTATCTCAAGCTGTACTATAGAGCAACAGTAATTTAAACAGTATAGTACTGGCACAGCAATAAGCTGGATGGTCAATGGAATCAAATCGAAGACCCAGAAATGAATCCACCCACATATGGGCACTTTATTTTTGACAAAGAAGCCAAATCTATTCAATGGAAAAAGGGATAGCTTATTCAACAAGTGGTGCTGGTCTAACTGTATGTCTGCATGTAGAAAAATGCAATTAGACCTATATTTGTCACCATGCACAAAACACAAATCCAAGTGGATTAAAGACCTCAACATAAATCCAGATACACTTAATCAGCTAGAAGAAAAAGTGGGGAGGAGCCTGGAATACATTGGCACAGGAGACAACTTCCTGAACAGAACACCAACAGCCCAGGCCTTCAGGTCAACAATTAATAAATGGGACCCCATGAGGCTGAGAAGCTTCTGAAAGGCAGAAGACATTGTCAACAGAACAAAGCAACAGCCTATAGACAGGGAAAAGATCTTCACCAACCCTTCATCTGACAAAGGTCTAATATCCAAAATATATAAAGAACTCAAGAAATTAAACACCACCAAACTAAATAACCCATGGAGAAATGGGACTCAGAGCTAAACAGAGACTTCTCAACAGAGGAATATCAAATGACTGAGAAACACTAAAAGAAATGCCCAACATCTTTAGTCATCAGAGAAATGCAAATCAAAACGACTCTGAAATTCCATCTTACACCCATCATAATGACTAAGAACAAAATCTCAAGTGACACCACATGCTGGTGAGGATGTGGAGAAAGAGGAACCCTCCTTCATTGCTGGTAGGAATGCAAACTAGTACAATCAGTTGGGAAATCTATTTGGCGCTATATCAGAAATCTGAGAATAGGGTTTCATCAAGATCCAGCTATTCCATTCCTTGGAATATACCCAGAAGGTGCACCAGCGCACAAGGACATATGCTCAACCATGTTCATAGCAGTCTTATTCATAATAGCAAGAACATGGAAACAGCCTAAATGCTCCCCAGTAGAAGAATGGATAAAGAAACTGTGCTACATTTACACTATGGAATACTACTCAGATATTAAAAACAGGGAATTCCCAAAATTTGTGGACAAATGGATTGAACTAGAAATGATCATAATGAGTGAGTTAACCTAGAAACAGAAAGACTCAAGTGTATATACTCACTTATAACTAGACACTAGCCCAAGGGACATGTCCCATGAAAGTCTTCACTTACCAGGATAGTGGGATAGATGTGAGGACATCCTTTTGGGACTCTAGGTGAGAAAAGTATGGGAGAATGGGGAAGTAGAAGAATCCAGAGGTTCCTAGAAACCTACAAGTAGAACCTCATGATGGGCAGATCTGGCCTCAGGAGTTCTGCACAAACTATGGCACCAATCAAGGACAATACATACAGTAAACATTGAACCTCTACCCAGATCTATCCAAGGAACAGGTCATTCTCTACAGATGAGTGAAGAGTGGGGACTGACATTCACTGGAATTCTGGTGCCCCAAGTTTGACCACGTCCCCTTGATGGGGAGGCCCGGTGACACTCAGAGGAAGAATAGGAGGCTACAAAGAAGAGACTTGATGCCCTATGAGCATATACAGGGGTAGGAGGTCCCCTCAGTCACAGCCATAGGGGAGGGGAATAGGGTGAAAGTGGGAGGTAGGGAGGAATGGGAGGATACAAGGGATGGGATAACAATTGAGATGTAATATGAATGAATTAATAAATAAATAAATTTTAAAAAGTAACTATTTTATGACTGCCTTTTCACTATTTCAGCTAATAAGTAATCCCAGTGCAGTGTAGCTAGTATATTGTGTTAACAGAAAACTATGAAAACTTCTCTCACAATGTACTTAACAACAGAGATGTCATTTACCACTTCCCGGGAAAAGCAAAAATGAGTACGAACTAGATTGTTATAAAACTCTGTCACTATTAAGGACATCAAAGGTCAATGTTATACATATACACACACACTAAAATACTCAATCTCAGGCAGAATCACTTGAAAAATGTACCAAATGTTGTTACTGTTTTGTTGGTGGTGGTGCTTTTCTTTCCTTTTTACTTTTTTTCTTTTTTTCTTTTTCTTTTTCTTTCTTACTTTTTGTTTTTTGAAAAAGGTTTTCTCTGTGTAGCCTGGCTGTCCTGGATTAATCTTTTAGACCAGGCTGTCCTCCAATGCACAGAGATCCATCTACCTCTGCCTCCCTGAGTGCTGGGAATATAATACTCCTGTGTGAATATGTCACCATGCCTAGATCCAAATGTTTTATTTCAAAATATTTTTAAGAAAACATTTCTATTAGGAATATTTAATAATTTAGTTTTCTGAGATTTCAGTTGTCAATAGTAAGTGAAATAACCATATACCATTTTTTATTTTCCTTAGAAATATTCACATTTTAATAGTATATTTAAAAAATTTCAATAACATGCACTCCGTGATTTTGTCAGAACTTTTTGTTATAATCATATCAAGTGTTTTCTATTTAGCTCATTTTTTTATTAATTTATTCTTGTTACATCTCAATGTTTATCCCATCCCTTGTATCCTCCCATTCCTCCCCCCCCCCATTTTCCCATTATTCCCCTCCCCTATGACTGTTCCTGAGGGGAATTACCTCCCCCTGTATATTCTCATAGGGTATCAAGTCTTTATAAACATAATTTTGTATATAAACAGAAAAAAAATTACATGGAAACTATATATTTTTCTTTTATCTTTTTATTAAGCAATTTTTTATTTTTTACATATACATTTATTTTATTACACACACACATATATATATAATAAACTACCTATAGCAAGAAGAACCATGATACAATCAGGAATTATATAAATGTTACATTCTTAGTGTTTTAGGTATTTGTATTTGATAGCCTTGAAAAAAACATCTTTCTTATCTTGGTGTGTCTAAAATTCTGAATGTGAATAATATCTTTTAATTAAATTGTTTCTATGAAAAATCCCTTTCTTTTTATTTCTTATATATTTTATTAATTTATTCATATTACATCTAGATTGTTATCCCATCCCTTCTATTGTCCCATTCCTCCCTCCCTCCCACTTTCACCCTATTCTCCTCCCATATGGCTGTGACTGAGGGTACCTCCTCTCCTTGTTTATTCTCATAGGGTATCAAGTCTCTTCTTGATAGCCTGCTTTCATTCCTCTGAGTGCCACCTGCATCCCCATCAAGGGGACATTGTCAAATATGGGCCACCAGAGTTCATGTGAAAGTCAGAGCCTGCTTTCCTCTCAACTGTGGAGAATTTCCTGTCCATTGACTAGATCTGGGTATCAGCCTAAGTTTCCATCATTAGAAGAATGGATAAGAAACTGTGCTATATTTACACAATGGAATACTACTTAGCTATTAAAAACATGGAATTCCCAAAATTTGTGGACAAATGGATTGAACTAGAAATGATCATGAGTGAGTTAACCCAGAAGCAGAAAGAATCAAATGGTATATACTCATTTCTGGACACTAACTCAAGGGGCATGTCTCATGAAAGTCTTCACTTACCAGGAAAGTGGGACAGAGGGGAGGACATCCTTTTGGGACTCTAGGTGAGAGAAGCATGAGAGAATGGGGAAATAGAAGGATCCAGAGGGACCTAGAAACCTACAAGAGCATTATGATGGACAGATCTGTGCCCAGGGGTCCTGCTAAAACTATGGCACCAGCCAAGAACAATACGTGTAGTAAACTTCAAACCCCTACCCAGAAAAATCCCTTTTGAAAAAAAAATCTTTCCAATTAATTTATCTTATGAAGCTAGTACAAGCTTGATGCTCACACTGAGAGTATATCACTAAGAAAATGTGACTAAGGAACAATTTCACTCAAACATGTACATACAAAATCCTTAAATGTATAAAGTGCCAAGGGGCTGGAGAGATGGCTCAGCAGGAAATAACACTGATTTCTATTCTAGAGGATAGAAATTTAGTTCTCAAGCCAGGCTTGGTGGTACATGCCTTTAATCCCAGCACTGAGGCAGGGGGAGGAGGGGGCTGTAGGGGGAAAAGCAGAGGCTGGTGGATTGCTGTGAGTTTGAGGCCAGCCTGCTCTACAAAGTGAGTCCAGGACAGCCAGGAGTACACACAGAGAAACCCTGTCTCAGAAAGAAAGAAAGAAAGAAAGAAAGAAAGAAAGAAAGAAAGAAAGAAAGAAAGAAAGAAAGAAAAAGAAAGAAAGAAAGAAAAAGAAATTCAGTTCTGAGCAACCACATCTGGCAGCTTACAAGTGCCTATAATTCCTACTCAAGGAGATCCAATATCTTCTCACCTCAGTGGACACAAGCATATATGTGCATGAATGCACACTGATGAAACATATACAAATAAATAAAAATTTTAAAGTATATAAGAGTGGGTAGATTTAAGAAAGATATAAATACAATTTAAACAAATGCAAAATTGTGTAGTGTTTCTGAATGTTGGTTGGCTACATATTTTTTCAGTTCAATAAGGAAATGACAGTATTAATGATGAGCTTTGAAGCAAATAGCATGTGATTCAATCAACTGGTGAAGAAAACATACTAACACAATGCAACTCTTATCTGTAATGAAATCTTTAGAAAGGCAAAAATATAGAGGAATACAACTCATAAAAACGTGAGTATGAAAAAAACTACAGGTGACATATTTAGTGTTATCCCTACAAAATGTGAGAAAGCAATGATGCCTGTTTATTGTTTCTTTTTAAAGATATATTTATTTTTATCTCATGTGTATGTTTGAGTGTTTTGCCTGTGCACATGTGGGTGTACACTGTACATGCATGAATGCACAGATGTTAAGAGAGGGGATCAGATCTCTTGGAACTAGAGTTACAGATATGAGCCATGATGTGGGGTCTGAGAATTGAGCTGGGTCCTCTGAAAGAGCATCCAGTGCTCTGAACTTCTGGGCCAGGCCTCCAGCCTCGTGTTTACTACTTTATTTCATCATAGTGTTATGAATTTTAGTTGATTCAAGAGGTAATAAAGTGAAAAAGAAGATACCTAAGTAAGAAGGAAAAAAAAATTTCTCTTCTCTGCACAGGTATCCTAAGCAACATATCAAAATACTTCTAAAATTTAGCAAAGATGTTGAGTAAAAATTAAACCCTTAAAAATCAGTCGAGTTTTCATGAAAAATGAAATTTAAAACGTCATTTATCATAGCCCACAAAGTCATAGTATTTGGTTTAATTATAATAAGAATTATATATTAGTTAAGTGCTATAACTATACATATAATAAAAATAAAAATCAAACATGATATGGAGAAAGATGCTGTGTTCCTGAAATGAAAAAATCAAAACAGTAGATACATGTGATCTCTCCGAACTGATACAGTGTGATACACTGTGTTGACCCAATTCCTACAAAATCTCTTTGTTTCTCTGTATCTCTCTGTCTCTGTCTCTCTCTATCTCTCTGTCTCTCTCTCTGTCTCTCTGTCTCTCTCTCTCTTTCTCTCTTTCGTGTGTGTGTGTATGTTTGTGTGTGTATGATGTGTACATGTGTTCCAGAGATTGAAACCAGGCCCATGAATACTATGTATGCACTCTATTAATACAACCCTTCTGCACAGTTAGCATATTTTCTGTAAACAGAGTGTAAATTATCCTAACATTTATATGAACTAACAGATAATATCATTAAAATTCACCCTAAATCTACGAAATTTTACTAAAAATAAGTAATGGATTTAACTGCAAAATAAAATTTAAAAAGCTATAAGAATTTTAATGAAAAACATGATTTGACTTACAGATTTAGGAAGAGGGTCCACAGCCATGGTAACAATGACAACAACAATTTCCATTAAAGGACAATTGATAATGGATTGCATTAAAATTTTTCACAAAATATTTTTGTATTAAATGATCCAGATGTAAGTAGAGTTGCAAAGGACCTGGGAGGAATAGAGGGAGGGAAAAACCATAATAAAGATATATTATGTAATTTATTTTTAAAAACTCTATTTTCGATAAAAGGGGTGGGAAAGTTGGAAAGCAGGTGCGGAGGGATGTCTCAGCAAATAAA
Source organism: Acomys russatus (assembly GCF_903995435.1). NCBI lineage: Eukaryota > Metazoa > Chordata > Mammalia > Rodentia > Muridae > Acomys > Acomys russatus. The sequence goes on from NC_067149.1 coordinate 5,995,851, forward strand.
GATTAAAGGGAGTACTGTAAGATCTTGAATATGTAAATTTGGATTCTCACATTAAACCAGATGTGATAGCACAGTCCTGTAATCTCCATGCTCCTGAAGCAAAATGGTACGTGGAGACAGGGTGGGGTAGTTTGATTAAAAATACCCGACACAGGTGCATGGTGAAAGGCAATACTAATAGGTTTGGCCTTGTTGGGGAAGGGTGTGGCTTTGCTGCAGGAACTGTGTCACTAGGGTATGGTCTTTGCGGTCTCAGAAGCTGAAGCCTAGGCTCAGTGGCTAACAGTCTCTTTCTGCTGCCTGAGGATCAAGATGTAGAACTCTCAGCTACTTCGCTGAGAGTTCTGCCTGTGTGCTGCCAGGACCATGTCTGCCTGTGTGCTGCCAGGACCATGTCTGCCTGTGTGCTGCCAGGACAGTAATGAAATAAACTTCTGAACGTTAAACCAGCTCCAGTTCATGGAAGAATAGGGGAATGGATGTACCCAGAAGGTTCAGGAGCTCCACAAGGAAACCATCAAGGCCAGGGGATCTAGACCCAGGCGGGCCCACACAAACTGTTGCTCAATCAAGGACAAGAACCTAGATCCCCAGTTCAGATATAGTCAATGACCAACTAATTTTCCATGGTTGTGGGGGGGTAGCAGGGACTGCCTCTTACATGAACTCTGGTGCCCATGATTTGATCATTTCCCCTTGGTGGGGAGGCTCTATGGGTCCACAAAGGAAGGGGAAGCAGGCTATCTGGATGAGACCTGATATGCTCTGGTCATATGGTGGAGGAGGAGGTCCCCTTCTGTCAGAAGTGTAGCGGGGTTGGAGGTGACAGGGAAGAAGAGGGAGAGAGGGTGGGAACAGGGAGATACAAGCCAAGGGGTAATAATTAGAATGTAGTCTGAATAAAGTATAATAAATTAAAATTAAAAAAAAGAGTTGCCACGACATGGTATATCTTCACGGCAATAGAAACTCTAAGACTCAGGAAATTCACCAAAGACCTCCTGTGCAGAGGGTAAAAGATCCTGCCTCTAGGTGGAAGGAAAGAAAAACTATCCAAGGTTGTCTCCTGAGCTCCCCATGCATACTGCAGCATGTGCATAGGCACACACACACCAGGTAAAAAAGGTAACAAAGTTATAGTAACAGAGAGGGTTTTGTTGCCTTCCTAAGAATAAGCATCCTGTGGGTAGAAGGGAAGTTTGCTTGGCTATTAAAAAGAAAACAACAATGATATTAATCTTTATAGAAAAGAAACATGCTGTTCTTGACTACATCAATGCCAGTGTGAAGAATTGCTAGATTTTGCCGCTAAAATTAGTGGAAAGACAAATGTGTGTGTGTGTGTGTGTGTGTGTGTGTGTGTGTGTGTGTGTGTGTGTGTGTGTGTGTTTGTGTGTGTGTGTGTGTATGTGTAAGCTCTCACCTATGCAGGACAATTTTCGAGGCCAGGACTGATGATTTATTCTATTGCTATCTAACATTTTCTTTTAGACAGTGTCTCTCCTCAAACCTAGAGATCACCAGTTTGGCTAGACTTACCAGAAGAGCCCTTAGGTTGCACAAGTTTCTACATCCCATGCCAGGCTAGTTTGACTGGGTACTCTGGATCTGACCTCAGTACACAACAAGTACCTTACCCACAGAGCCATCTCCCCAGCCCACAAGTACGGTTTGGTTTTTGTTTGTTTGTTTGTTTGTTTGGGGTATGGTATTTTGTGTGTGTGTTTTGTTTTGTTGTCATTTCTTTTTTCTTTTTAATTTTATTTTTATTATAATTTATTCACAGTACATCCAGATTGTAATCCCCTTGCTCTTATCTTCCCATTCCCACCCTCCCTCCCTCTTCCACCCTATTCCCCTTCCCTAAACCTCTAACAGATGGAGTCCTCCTCCCCCATCCGCTGACCACAGCCTATCAGGTCTCATCTGGATAGCCTGCAGCCCCTCCCTCTGTGACCCCCACAGGGCCTCCCTGCCAAGGGGCAGTGATCAAAGCACATGCACCAAAGTTCCCATTAGAGGCAATCCCCTGCTCTCGCCCCTCACTTTTTGTTTGTTGGTTTGTTGGTTTTGAAAAGCTAGAAAGTATGTTTGGAAACAGAAATGTTTCGCAATACATTACAAAACAAAACAGGAGGTAGCACGGTGTATGTGGGAATGTACTACATTATCTTCTACGGTGAACCTTACATGTGTTGGTTAAATGTATATGCTTTTCTTTCTATGTAGGTTACTCATATGTAGTTATCTCTCCCTAATTGTGGTCTAGCCTCTGTTTTCCTCACAGGGCTTACCTGTTCACATGCAAACACTTTCCATAATAGCAGTGTCAGGTCTTCCCTCAAATTCAATTTCTCAATCCATTGTAGAGTAGGCACAGCAGTGTAACAAAGGATGAAACAGTCAGTACAGCATCTCTTCCTCTCTCTTCCTCACAGACAGTGTTTCAGTTATTTTCCATCCCATCTGCCTGCTTAGCCTAATTAATAACCTGGGTATTACTCTCAAATCCAGCAAACTTCTGACCCCTTGCCATTCAGGCACCAAATTTAGATAGTATTTTTTCCATCTTCTTTTGTTCTGCTCCTATGCTTTTTGAACTAGTTTCCTTTCCTTTGGATTTACCCACATCAAATTAATCTTTTTACATGCCCAACTGCTCTCCAGAGTTTTGTGAATCACAAATTATTATTTTTACTACCCACGGGATAGCACTTCAGATCCATGCCATGGGCTGCAGAGATGGATCAGGGTAAATCTCTTGATGTGCAAGACTGATGGACCTGAATTGAGATCCCTGAACCCATGTAACGTCAGCTGTGATAGCTTATGTCAACGCTGCTATGGCAAGATGGCAGGCGGAGTAAGGAGAGTCCCTGGAAGTAGAAGCTTACAGGCCTGCTAGACTAATATACACAGTGACAAATAAGAGAGAGCCTCTCTAAAAAAACAGTAGAAGGTGAGGTGCACCAAAAGAGGTTGTCCTCTGACCTCTTATATGTATCATGTCATGTGCATATGTACACACTCAAACACGCTCACATGAGCACATAGAGACATATATGCATGGCTGTGCACACAAAGATAACAACAAAAAATTCCACAACTGAATACTAAAGTCCTCAATGATATGCTCCCATTTATATCTCTTACTTTATTCATTTGTTTCCCTTGTATGAAGCATTAAACTCTAAAAACACAAAATTGCAGGTAAATATTTTGTACCCCATATCATATTTTTCCTTTTAATGATCCTCTAGTATTAAAGTATCAAATATTCCCCTATATAACTTTTCCAAAGGGAAATTATCTTTGGAAATTGTCTAATGTAGAAATTCTCAATTGCCTACACCTCTCTTCCAGCTTTAAGGACTGTATGTGTAGTGTACTATCAGCATAACGCTTATGAAATACTATTTCCTCTTCTTAACCCTGAGTGATTTCATACTCATCCTTCATCTTTCCACAGGTATTTGTGTAAATATTTACCTAGAACTATTCACAGATACTATCTATGTTTTTTATTTCATACTGAAATAGAAGATTAAGCAGAAGACAGGAAATTTACACAGTTCCTACAGTGTGATGCCAGGTGACCCACCATCAACTGTTACAGCATAAAATATAAGGAAGATGTGAATATATTCATTTAGTACTTCAACCAACATGCAATGACCATCAGCCAACGTGCCAGGGGCTAACAATACAATAAGGAAAACCTGCTCTGTAACCAATGTTTTATCATTAAGTGTGATGTTACTCTGTAAATTATTAAGCAATAGAAAAAAATTGCCCCACAAAATGTTTCATGGTGACAGTACAATGACTGGGTAATGCCAGCAATGCTATAGAATGCTGAAGACTCAGAGTTGGATCAACTAGTTACCAAGAAAAGGATTCTGAAATAGTCACAGAATAAGAATTTGGGATCATTGTGGTATAAGGAACTGAAAGAGTTGACTTCAGAGTAATAGAATATGGAAGGAAAACAAATGAAACCCAAATATTTGGTGATGTTCCTGGTTTGATTTTTTTAAGCTAATTTTTAAGATGAACAGACCATTTGTCATGGTTCCTCTAGTATGAGATCCCACATTAGTGAGACTTGACCCTACTGAGTAGTGGGACATTTTGGTCCTGTTCACATATTTCCCATGGCTCACAGTCTTTCTCCAACAGTGAAATGACACTGAAGACATTTTCATTCCTTTACTCACAGTCACTAAAATAAAAACATGTAAAAGCTTTGGCCATCTTCTCCCAGCACCAAACCTTTATCAGGTTTACAGCTTTGCCAAGGAAAAGGAGAAAGAGATGTTTTGTTTTTCTTGGCTCCTGTTGAGTTGCTTTGGTGGGAGGTAGGTGACCAACACCATGTGTTAATAGTATAGAAATTAGATCCAAAGCATCTGAGTCTCCCCAGAACAGGTGCCCAATAGTCTCTCTAAATTTTTTTTTCTGCTTTAACATTTAGTTAAACTTAGAATGACTCCTATCTCATCTCAACTCTCAATTAAAATCTAGTACATCTTCCTAGACTTTGCATAGTCTATTCTTATATTATTGTCTTTTGATCCGCTAGCCTGTACTAGAAATCAGACAAGCATTCTGAGAGCATTTGTGGGATCTAGAAAGTAATGCAATGAAAGTAGTCAAAGAAGTAGTCAGGTACTGACATGGATCTATGAGTCAGAGTCCTTGATCCTACTGCCAATTTTCTAAAAAGTTTGGCAATGTCAGAAGTGACAGAATTTATTGCAGTTCTCTTATTTATTAACCCAGTAATTTTCAGGCAGTAAACATACACTCAGGTCTTTCCTTTCTGAAGTGTTTGGCTCTTTGCTGGTTCTTGCTGCCTTGTTTCTCTGGCACCTAGTTTACAAACTGCCTACCTCATTCACAAGCATAAGGACACAAAGGGCAGCTGGCTGACGGTTATGTAAGGGTCGTTGCACATCTAGATCTTCACACCTTAGCCTTTTGTGTAAAGGCACTAAGTTTAAATGTAACCTTTGGAGAACCCATTACATGTCTCAGAGGATCTACATAATCATTCTTTATCTTTTGTATCTAGTAAAGGACATAATTCAAGATAAGATACCACCTATAGCCATAGTATAGTGACTTATATACATACTGTTCACTGAAGTGCTGCTGACAGCAACACTGCTGTCATCCTAGTAACTGGTGTGGTTAGGAGTAGGGTGGAATATTGGTCAAGATGACATAGCTCTGCTCTTCACCACTCCTGCATTATTGGTCTTATACACTTCTCTCTTGGTTTGTTTGGGGTTTTTTTGTTTGTTTGTTTTGTTTTGTTTTTGTTTTTGTTCTTTTGCCTTATACTTCAACCTCTCCTCAAAGCAGGAACATTTTGCTGAACTCCATTCTATTATCCTAGGGCACCAATATCTTTCTATGCTCTCAGAACACTACTCCCTGGAGAGCTATTGACCTTTTATTCATATTCTCCTACTTGTTTACTGGAGCTCTCTTTTGCAATGGACCATTACCCTGAAATACCACTCTTTTCTTCACCACCTGCTTCCACCCACTTGATTTCAGGTGTTCCTGCCATCTGTTGCCCTGATGCAATGCCCAGCTACCAATTCTGAATGTTGCCAGTCTCCGGCATGCCTCCAGTAATAATTTTCATGTACAGATGGTTCAAAGGTGGCTTGAGCTGTCATCTTTTTGCCTGTGATATTTCTTCCTATAAGACAGTTAACACATTAGTCAGAGTTATCCATAACAACAGAATCAATACAATTGTCTAGGAATATATGTAAGAGGACTTGTTAGGGGAATTAGCTAACATTGACTGTGGAGTGGGAGCAGACCCATGAGAATGTCTGAAAGCTGGAGATTCTGCAGCGTTGGTGACAGGGCTGAGTTCAGCTTTAAAGACCTGAGAGAGAGAGAGAGAGAGAGAGAGAGAAGCTGACAGTTTGAGAATGAGGAGAGCCTTTGGTACACCTTTTAGAGTCCCAACTCCAGAAGACCTAGAGTCCTTAAGTTTGGTGGGTGGAAGCTAAAAAGATACAGGCACATTTTCTTGTATTTTATTAATGTCCTAGGACCCCCAAAGATGTAAACAATGTTTGCTACCACTGAGGGTTTGTCTTGCTCCTTAACTGCCCAAGCCTTTCACACTAATCTTTTATGGGAATACCCTCATGAAAACCTCACACACCACTTTCTTTTGGTATTCCATAATCCAGTGAATTTGACACCTGAAGTTAACTATGGCAGCAAGCAAATTCAAAATTAAGCAATAGTGCAATGAATTGAAATAATTTACAGATATTTTTAATGTGTGAGAAAAATAATGATCTGATTAAATCTTCCCCTAAGAAATCATTATTCTATTGAGTTCATCCAAATAGCAGGGTGTGATTTTAATTATTATAATGGAACATAATTGTCACTAAACTGAGGAGTTAATTATTCTGAAAATAATTGTGTCATTCTTCTACAAATAAATGATATGAAAATGTATTTTGTGGCTCTGAGTCTTGAATAATACCAACAGAGCCAATGTATTTACTCATGTGAAACTTAAGCAATAGTCACTTGTGATTCACCCAATTTTCTCCCAAGAGTTGGATTAGCAATTTTAAACTTGCAAATGAGATGGAAGCTGCATTATTTCTCTAATGGGAAACACAAAAATCTTACAGAACTGCCTCAGAATTGGCATTTGCCATCTATCTAAAATGCCACCATCCATTTGGCCTATGGTTATGGGTCTTTTTGAGCTTGGGTCATTGTCATTTCTGTTTCAGGACTCTTGATCCATTGAATGGTTTCCAGGCAATTCAGCAGAGACTCGAAAGACATGAAATTATCAGACAATCAATTACTGTCACAGCTAGAATAAAGTCCTTAGAGAAAAATAGTGATTATTTTTCAAAATTAAGATTAAATGATGGGATGTCCTGATGCAACTTGATAAGCTGGCTGGTGTGGGTAGTGGTGGGGCTCCCCTTTTCTGAGGGATATAGGCAGGTAGATGGGGGAAGAGGAAGAGAGAGTGGGACTGGACAGATAGGAGTGAGGGGGCTACAATCAGGATATAAAGTGGATAAATTCATTAATTAATTTAAAAAAGATTAAATGATATCTTTGGGGCATAACCTATGGGAAGTGTTAGGAAAATAAGTGGTTTGATTTCACCTCCTTCTCTGTGACATAATTCAATCAGTGGAAAGATCTTTCCAAAACACAATGCTAGGTTTCTTTGGTTTTTTGTTTTGTTTTGTTTTTTTCATTTCTGAATTCACCTGTTCCCTGCATTTGACCATTCATTCCATCTCCATTGGAGAGACTTGTGCCTCTTTATTTCTGATGTAGGCTTTAGTTAAGAGTCCTATTATCTCATGAAAACCCAGCGCCTGTGAACAAACAGTTCACACAGTTGTTAGCAAGGGACCCTATCATAGGAGTCTTTTGGTTTGTAGATTTCCATTAAGCTATGGTGCTAGAACCATAAAGTCAAAGCACAGAACGAAACAGTTAGAAGTTGATTCCTACAAATGTATCAGAGGAGAGAGGAGCAAATGATCAGAGTAAGAGGTAATATTTAGCTGAGGAATTGTGGCTATGACAGTCTCAGTAGGTTCCACTGAATTGAATGGTCTTGTCTTAGAATGAAAAGTGATAGGTTTCACTAAAAACTCATCCTTAGTATTATTATTTTCTGCGAACATCATGAATATACACAGTGCACAGTGAGTGGAGGATGGAGACTATTGTTATTATGAATTTTGATGTTAGAGGGAAAAATGGACTTGAGATCTCCACATATCTATCCTCAATATGTCAAAATCACAGGTTTTCTTTAATAAATGGTTGTATTTCCACGCTTTCTCATTGGCTACTCTGAATTAAGAAACTCATCCCATGGGTGTTACAGAGATGAGGATATGTAGAGCTCAACATGGTGGCCCAAGAGACCACAGGGCAACACAGGTTGGGAGAGACTTGTTCTCATGACTCAGAAAGTAGGATATTTTCAAGAAAGAAAGTTGGGTCACCTATAACAAATGTTAACTGAGAAAAGAAAGACAGCTCTTGAATTTAACAATGTGATATTGCTGGAGATTTTAGCAAGAGAACATGTAATGTAAATATGATGACAGAAGCTGGATTAGAAGTCTGAAGGGGTAAGTGGTATGAAACAGAGAGATGAAATACCCACAGTCAGGGAACATAAAGGGTGCTGGGAAAGAGGAGACATGCTGCTTTGTTTATTTTTGCAAGTGAAAGAAACTTATGAGGAAACTTAGAATTTTTAAAAGTAAGAGTTGAGGGTTTAGGAGATGGATCATTGAATAAAGTACGTCACATGCTACTATGAGGATAATATCTGGATTCATTGCACCCATACAAATGTGAGATGGACATGGCAGTCATCTGTAACCCTGGAACTTGGGAAGTCCAGACAGGGATCACCTGAGCAAATTAGCCAGATAGACTAGATGAACTGGTGAGTTCCACTTTCCAAAATAGACCCTGCTTCAAAATACATGGTGAATAACAATTGGAGGTGACATCTAATGTTGACTTCTGCCCTCCATGTGCACATATGCACACATATATTTATATTCAAATACACGTGCATCCACACAAGTGAAAACATGCATGCACAGTACAATAAACATACCCATAAAACCTTAGCAAATGAAATGAAAAGACACTAGTTTAATGAGAGAAATAGAAGCATTTAAACAATAGAATGTAGTTCCTCCACTGATGGGAACAAACAGACCACACTGATGGAAATAAAATTAGGGGTGGCCCTTACTTAAAGAAGAGACATCTCTGAATTCTGCCCTTCACTCTTAAAAAGAGGTTCTCAGAGGTCAGTAATTCTATCTCACAGATGAGATATGCTTCTCTCTGCTCAAAACACCAGCATCATAGCTGAGGTTTATTTCTAGGAGTCTCTTCATATTTGAGATGATTACTTTCTTTCTTTTTCTTTTTTTTTTTTTTTTTTTTTTTTTTTTTTTGTGATGAGAAACCCTATTCTCCACCTGGTGCCTGCTTAGAAGGCATGTTTTGGAACCTTAAAACTGCACTTCTCTCTCTCTCTCTCTCTCTCTCTCTCTCTCTCTCTCTCTCTCTCTCTCTCTCTCTCTGTCTCTCTCTGTCTCTCTCTCTCTCTCTCTCTCTCTGTCTCTCTCTCTCTCTCTCTCTCTCTCTCTCTCTCTCTCTCTCTCTCTCTCTCTCTCTCTCTCTCTCTCTCTCTCTTCCATAACAACAAGTGACACCTGATAGTGTTGCTTCCAGATCTATACTCAGTTGGGAACCTTCATGATAACTGATGGAGAATGGACAAAGAGTTGTAACGAAGCAATAGACAGGACAGAATTTTCCTATATTGTCCTATTTGTGGCTCGTGCCTCCTCTTGGACATAGTCAATGGCCTAGTGTAAGTTTGCTTTAGGACAGTGAAAGTGCTATAAGAATAAAATAAATTAAAAGAATTTATCAGTATCCTATCACAGGACCTAAAAACTAAACCACAGACAAGTTTTTCACACCTCTTTTTACAAAGCACAGTTTTATTATAATACACATTAACTATCTATCTCTCCATTCATGTGTTGAGGCAATAAAGGCCAAACTGAAGAGTTTGACAAGGACCAAGTGTTAGTTTCATGGTTGGTGCTATGATAAAAAACAAAATAACAAGAAGAAAAAAGACACTATGGAAAATTTTAAGCAAGGAAATTTGGGCTCACATTGTCCATCATGGCCAGGAAATCATGAGGCAGAATGTTGAATGTATCATCAGAACATAGAGAGTAAAGAATGCTGGTGCTTATATCCTTTTCTGATTTTTTAAAAAAAAAATTTTATTAATTTATTCTTGTTACATCTCAATGGTTATCCCATCCTTTGTATCCTCCCATTCTTCGCTCTCTCCCATTTTCCCATTATTCCCCTCCCCTATGACTGTTCCTAAGGGGGATTACCTCCCCCTGTATATGCTCATAGAGTATCAAGTCTCTTCTTGGTAACCTGCTGTCCTTCCTCTGAGTGCCACCAGGTCTCCCCCTCCAGGGGACATGGTCAAATGTGAGGCACCAGAGTACATGAGAAAGTCATATCCCACTCTCCACTCAACTGTGGAGAATGTTCTCACCATTGGCTAGATCTGGGTAGGGGTTTAAAGTTTACCGCCTGTATTGTCCTTGGCTGGTGCCTTAGTTTGAGCGGGACCCCTGGGCCCAAATCTGCCTATCATAATATTCAACTTGTAGATTTCTAGGACCCTCTGGATCCTTCTACTTTGCTATTCTCCCATGCTTCTCTCATCTAGAGTCCCAGTAGGATGTCCTCCCCTCTGTCCCAGTTTCCTGGTAAGTGAATGCTTTCATGGGACATGCCCCTTGGGCTAGTATGCAGATATAAGTGAGTATATACCATTTGAGTCTTTCTGCTTCTGGGTTAACTCACTCGTTATGATCATTTCTAGCTCAATCCATTTATCTACAAATTTTGGGAATTCCTTGTTTTTAATAGCTGAGTAGTATTCCATAGTGTATATGTATCACAGTTTCTTTATACATTCTTCTACTGATGGACACTTAGGCTGTTTCCATGTTCTGGCTATTATGAATAAGGCTGCTATGAACATGGTTGAGCAACTCCTTCTTTGCTGGTGGGAATGCAAACTAGTACAGCCACTTTGGAAGTCTATCTGTTGCTATCTCAGAAAAATGGGAATAGGGCTTCCTCAAGACCCAGCTATTCCACTCCCTGATTTTTTTTTTTTTATTTAGTCTTGGACTTCAAAGTATCTGATGGCCCCATTCACACTGGAGATAGATCTCTCTTCAGTTAAAGACTTTTAAAAAAAATTGGATTTTAATGTGTATGTTTTCTTCATTATCCAATAATAAAAACATTTATAATGACAACAACATAAAATCATTGGCTATTAAACCATGACCAGAGAATTTGATGAGGCTAATTGTGTTTCTCTTTCACACTGAAGTCACCTGAAGATTTAAAAAATCATTTTCCTTGACTTTGAAAGAAAAAAATTTAGATTTTGCTGTTTAGTCATTATCATTTTTAAAAAATAATTTAATCAGATTATATCTTGATTTTTATCCTATCTCCTCACTTCTATTTTCCTGTTTCCCTTCCCTCTCTCTTTCACCCTATCCCCCGCCCCTAGACCTGTGACAGGAGACCTCCTTCCCCACCATATAATCACAGCCTATATGGTCTCATCTGGATAGCTTGCTTCACCTTCCTCTGAGTGCCACCAGGCCTCCCAAGCAAACGGACATGGTCAAATTAGGGGCACCATAGTTCATGTCAGAGGAAGTCCTGCTTTCTCCACAACCATGGATAATGAACTCTCCATTGGATAGATCTGAATAGGGGTCTAGGTTTACTGCATGCATTGTCCTTGGTTGGTACAGTAGTTTGTACAGGCCCCCTGGATCCAAATCTGCCAGCCTCGGTGGTCTTCTTGTGGGGTTCCTGGACCCTCTGGATCCTTCTTCCATACCACTCTCACCTAGTGAATCTCAGCATCTGTCCTGATCCCCTTCTGAGTGAAGACTCCCAGAGGACATCCATGTTGGGCTAATAACCGCTTATAAGTAAGTATATACCATGTGTGTCTTTCTAGGTCTGGGTTATCTCACTCAGGATGATCATTTCTCATTCCACCCATTTGCCTGCAAATATCAAGATTTCTAAGATCAAAAACTCAAGTGACAGCACATGCTTGCAAGCATGTGGAGAAAGGGAACACTCCTTCATTTCTGGTGGGAGTGCAAACGTGTACTACCACTTTGCAAATCAATGAGGTGCGTTCTCAGAAAATTTGGAATAAGCCTACCTCAAGACCCAACTATTCGATTCCTTTGCATTTACCTGAAAGATGCTCCACCACACAAGGACCTTTGTCAACTATGTTCATAGCAGCCTTAATAGCCAGAATCTGGAAACAATCTAGATGTCCCTCCATTGAAGAATGGATAAAAAAAACTATGGTTCATTTATGCTATTGAATACTACTCAGCTATTAAAAACAACTTAACACCTTTGTAAGAACCCCAAAGAGGAAGCCAAGTGGTGTTTCTTATGTGAGTTCCAGTGCAGTCAAGTTAGCAGTAAAGATTAACAATTACAGACCATCTAGCTCTTATAGACAAATACTCCCACAATCCCTTTCAGATGGTCCTGGATGACCTTGGCTTTGAGTAAAGTAGGAGCTGTGTAACGCCCCAGGCTACTCATAGGAAAAGAGGCAATAGTTCTTCATTAGCCAGGAGGTAATGCTTTCAGCAATTCCCATGTTATTCACAGACCCAGGTAAAAGGGCTTGATTTAGAGACATGGTCCAAGTTCTCTAAAGCATTCAAACAGGTCAAGGTCTTCTCCTCTGTTAAAATATTGAAAACAAAGCCAAATTCAAGAGGATAGAAACCAATATAAAGCTAAAGTGTAATAGAAAACTACGATGCTTTCCAAGAGTCACTTTGAGTCAAGTACAGTGACTTTCAGAGAGACTGAGCAAATGGCAAAACCCCCTGAACTGAATCAGGCAGCTAGCCATGATCTAGGAACCTGGATTTCTGCATAAAATAAGACAAAAGTGGACTTGCTCCCCTTCGCATTAGGGAGGATGATGGCCAATGCCTGCTGAGAGCTTAGTATGTGCAAAGAACTCTGTTAGTTTTCTGACTATCTTCTCAGTATATAATTCTCATGGTTTTTCTCTAAGGAAATTCCTCAGTTTATATTACAGGAAAATAATCGAGGAGCTCGCATTCCTAAGATCACTTAGTAAACAGCTGAGCTGATATGTGGTTTCTGACAGCATTAGTTTAAAGTTTAAATTCTTTTTTTTTTTTTTTTTTTTTTTTTTTTGGCAGTTTTTATTTCTTTATTTGATTTGAGCTTTTTCTTTTTTTTTTTTTTTTTTTTTTTTTTTTTTTTTTTCCTTTTTTTTTTCTTTTTTTTTTTTTTATTAATTTATTCTTGTTACATCTCAATGTTTATCCCATCCCTTATATCCTCCCATTCCTCCCCCCCCCATTTTCCCATTATTCCCCTCCCCTATGACTGTTCCTGAGGGGGATTACGTCCCCCTGTATATTCTCATAGGGTATCAAGTCTCTTCTTGGCTACTTGCTGTCCTTCCTCTGAGTGCCACCAGGTCTCCCCCTCCAGGGGACATGGTCAAATGTGAGGCACCAGAGTACGTGAGAAAGTCGTATCACGCTCTCCACTCAACTGTGGAGAATATTCTGACCATTGGCTAGATCTGGGAAGGGGTTTAAAGTTTACCTCCTGTATTGTCCTTGGCTGGTGCCTTAGTTTGAGTGGGACCCCTGGGCCCAAATCTGCCTATCATATTGTTCTACTTGTAGATTTCTAGGACCATCTGTATCCTTTTATTTTGCTATTCTCCCATGCGTCTCTCCTTTAGAGTCCCAATAGGATGCCTTCCCCTCTGTCCCAGTTTCCTGGTAAGTGAAGGCTTTCGTGGGACATGCCCCTTGGGCTAGTATGCAGATATAAGTGAGTATATACCATTTGATTCTTTCTGCTTCTGGGTTAACTCACTCATTATGATCATTTCTAGCTCAATCCATTTATCCACAAATTTCGGGAATTCCTTGTTTTTAATAGCTGAGTAGTATTCCATAGTGTATATGTACCACAGTTTCTTTATCCACTCTTCTACTGAGGGACACTTAGGCTGTTTCCATGTTCTGGCTATTATGAATAAGGCTGCTATGAACATGGTTGAGCAAATTTTCTTGTTGTGTGCTGAAGCATCTTCTGGGTATATTCCAAGGAGTGGAATAGCTGTGTCTTGAGGAAGCCCTATTCCCATTTTTCTGAGATAGCACCAGATAGATTTCCAAAGTGGCTGTACTAGTTTGCATTCCCACCAGCAATGAAGGAGTGTTCCTCTCTCCCCACATCCTCGCCAGCATGTGGTGTCGCTTGAATTTTTGATCTTAGCCATTCTGATGGGTGTAAGATGGAATCTCAGAGTTGTTTTGATTTGCATTTCCCTGATAACTAAGGAGGTTGAGCATTTCTTTAAGTGTTTCTCAGCCATTTGATACTCCTCTGTTGAGAATTCTCTGTTTAGTTCCAAGCCCCATTTCTCAATTGGGTTATTCGGTTTGGTGGTGTTTAATTTCTTGAGTTCTTTATATATTTTGGATATTAGACCTTTGTCAGATGTAGGGTTGGTGAAGATTTTTTCCCAGTCTGTAGGCTGTCGCTTTGTTCTCTTGACAGTGTCTCCTGCCTTACAGAAGCTTCTCAGCCTCATGAGGTCCCATTTATTAATGGTTGACATTAAGGCCTGGGCCGTTGGTGTTCTGTTCAGGAAGTTGTCTCCTGTGCCAATATGTTCCAGGCTCTTTCCCACTTTTTCTTCTAAGTGAGTTAGTGTCTCTGGTTTTATGTTGAGGTCTTTAATCCACTTGGATTTGAGTTTTGTGCAAGGTGACAAATATGGGTCCAGTTTCATTTTTTTACACATAGACCTCCAGTTAGACCAGCACCATTTGTTGAAGATGCTATCCTTTTTCCATTGAATGGATTTGGCTTCTTTGTCAAAAATCAAGTGACCATATGTGTGTGGATTCATATCTGGGTCTTCGATTCGATTCCACTGATCAACCAGCCTGTTGCTGTGCCAGTACCATGCTGTTTTAAGTACTATTGCTTTATAGTACAGTTTGAGATCAGGTATGGAGATTCCTCCGGAGCATCTTTTATTGTACAAGATTGTTTTAGCTATTCTGGGTTTTTTGTTTTTCCATATGAAGTTCAGAATTGAACTTTCAATGTCTTTAAAAAATTGTGTAGTTATTTTGATAGGGATTGCATTGAATCTGTAGATTGCTTTTGGTAGGATGGCCATTTTTACTATGTTAATTCTCCCGATCCATGAGCAAGGAAGATCACGCCATCTTCTCAGGTCATCTTCAATCTCTTTCTTCAGAGTTTTGAAATTTTTTTCATACAAGTCCTTCACTTGCTTAGTTAGGGTAACTCCTAGATATTTTATATTGCTTGTGGCTAATGTGAAGGGTGTGGTTTTCCTAATTTCTTCCTCTGTAAGCTTGTCATTTGTGTATAGGAAGGCTACAGACTTTTTTGAGTTAATTTTGTATCCAGCCAATTTGCTGAAGGTGTTTATCAGCTTTAGGAGTTCTCTGGTGGAGTTTTGAGGGTCACTTATGTACACTATCATATCATCTGCAAAGAGGGATAATTTGACTTCCTCCTTTCCCATTTGGATACCCTTGATCTCCTTTTGTTGTCTTATTGCTCTGGCTAGAACTTCGAGTACTATATTGAAGAGATATGGAGAGAGTGGGCAGCCTTGCCTTGTTCCCGATTTGAGAGGAATTTCCTTGAGTATCTCACCATTTACTTTGATTTTGGCTATTGGCTTGCTGTATATAGCCTTTATTATGTTGAGGAAAGTGCCTTGTATCCCCGATCTCTCTAAAACTTTAAACATGAATGGGTGTTGAATTTTATCAAATGCTTTCTCTGCATCCAAGGAGATAATCATGTGGTTTTTTATTTTCAGTTTGTTTATATGGTGGATTACATTGATGGATTTCCGTATATTAAACCATCCCTGCATGCCTGGAATGAAGCCTACTTGGTCATGATGAATGATATCTTTGATGTGCTCCTGTATTCGTTTTGCAAGTATTTTATTTAGTATTTTTGCATCTATGTTCATAAGAGAAATTGGTCTGAAATTCTCTTTCTTTGTTGAGTCTTTGTGAGGTTTAGGTATCAATGAGACTATGGCCTCATAGAATGAAGTTGGTAATTTTCCATCCATTTCTATCTTTTGGAGTAGCTTGAAGAGTATCGGTATTAGCTCGCCCTTAAAGGTCTGGTAGAATTCTGCACTGAAACCATCTGGCCCTGGGCTTTTTTTGGTTGGGAGACCATCAATGATTGCTTCTATTTCTGTAGGGGAAATGGGACTATTTAACTTGTTTATCTGTTCTTCACTCAACTTTGGCAAGTGAACTTGATCAAGAAAATCGTCCATTTCCCTTAGATTTTCAAATTTTGTGGCGTATATGCCTTCAAAGTAGGATCTTATGATTCTTTGAATTTCTTCAGTGTCTGTTGTTATGTCTCCCTTTTCATTTCTGATTTTGTTCATTTCAATACTGTCTCTCTGCCTTTTAGTTAGTTTGGCTAATGGTCTGTCTATCTTGTTGATTTTCTCAAAGAACCAGCTTTTGGTTTTGTTGATTCTTTGGACTGTTTTCTTAGTTTCTAATTTGTTAATTTCAGCCCTGAGTTTGATAATTTCCAGGCGTCTACTCCTCTTGGGTGTTTCTGCTTCTTTTTTTTCTAGGGCTTCCAGTTGTGTTGTTAAAATGCTTATGTGCGATGTTTCCAATTTCTTTTTAAAGGCACTTAGTGCTATGAATTTTCCTCTTAGCACTGCTTTCAATGTATCCCACAAATTTGGGTATGTTGTTTCTTCATTTTCATTGAATTTCAGAAACTCCTTGATTTCTTTCTTTATTTCTTCCCTGACCCAGGTGTCATTTAGCAGAGAGTTGTTTAGTTTCCACAAACGTGTAGGCTTTTTGTTATTTCTGTTGTTGTTGAATTGCAGCCTAAGAGCATGGTGATCTGATAGGATACAAGGTATTATTTCAATCCTCTTGTATCTGTTGAGGCTTGCTTTGTGACCTACGATGTGATCAATTTTGGAGAAGGTTCCATGGGGTGCAGAGAAGAAGGTGTATTCTTTCTTGTTTGGGTGAAAGGTTCTATAGATATCTGTTAGATCCATTTGACCCATGGCATTGGTTAATGATGTTATTTCTCGGCTTAGTTTCTGTTTCAATGACTTATCCTTCAGTGAGAGTGGGGTGTTGAAGTCTCCCACTATTATTGTGTGGGGATCGATGTGTGGTTTAAGCTTTTTTAGGAGATCTTTTACATATGTGGGTGCCCTTGTATTGGGAGCATAGATGTTCAGAATTGTGATGTCATCTTGGTTGACTTTACCTTTGATGAGTATGAAGTGTCCTTCCTCATCCCTTTTGATTAATTTTGGTTGAAAGTCTATTTTGTTCGATACTAAAATGGCTACACCTGCTTGCTTCTTGTGACCATTTGCTTGGAATATTTTTTTCCAACCTTTTACCCTGAGGTAATGCCTTTCATTATGGGTGAGATGTGTTTCTTGGATGCAGAAGAATGTTGGGTCTTGTTTATGTACCCATTCTGTTAGTCTGTGTCTTTTTATTGGAGAATTGAGGCCATTGATGTTGAGAGATATTAATGACCAGTGACTGTTAAGAGTCTTAATTTTGATGTTGTTTCCAGTCGAGCGTTTGTGTAGTTGTGTTTTTGCCATGGGATAGTTATCTATTTCCTGGGTAGTTTTGGTTGTAGCTTGACCCTTTGGGATGGAGTTTTCCTTCTAGTACCTTCTGTAAAGCTGGGTTTGTGGATAGGTACTGTTTGAATTTGTTTTTGTCATGGAATATTTTGTTTTCTCCATCAATGGTTATTGATAATTTTGCTGGGTAAAGTAGTCTGGCCTGGCATCTGTGTTCTCTTAGGGTTTGCAGGATCTCTGTCCAGGCCCTTCTGGCTTTTATGGTCTCTGCTGAGAAGTCAGGTGTAATTCTGATAGGTTTACCATTAAATGTTATTTGGCCCTTTTCCCTTGCAGCTTTTAATATTTTTTCTTTGTTCTGCATGTTTTGTGTTTTGATTATTATGTGGCGGGCAGTTTTTCTTTTCTGGTCAATTCTATTTGGTGTTCTGTAGGCCTCTTGTATGTTTATAGGCATCTCTTTCTTTAGATTGGGGAAATTTTCTTCTATGATTTTGTTGAGAATAGTTTCTGGGCCCTGGAGTCTGATGTCTTCTCTTTCTTCAATGCCTATTATCCGCAAATTTCTTCTTTTCATGGTGTCCTTAATTTCTTGGATGTTTTGTGTCAGGAGTTTTCCAGATTTGGCATTTTCTTTAATGGTTGATTCAATATCTGTGATTGTATCTTCTAGCCCTGAGATTCGTTCTTCCATCTCTTGGATTCTGTTAGAAAAGCTCACCTCTGTGTTGCTCGCCTTCTTCTCTGAGGTCTCACGTTCTCGTTTTTCTTCTGTCTGTGTGTTTATCATTGAATCCATTTTCATTTTCAGATCTTGAACTGATTTTTTGATTTCTTTCATCTGATTTTTTGTATATTCCTGAGTTTCTTCCATTGCCTCTTTATAGGTCTTCAGAGCTTGAACCGTTTTAGTTATTTCTTTCATCTGGTTGTTTGCATTTTCCTGCAATTTTTCCAGTTCCACTCTATGTGCTTCTTTTATGTCTCTCACCTGTTTGTCTGCGTCTTCCTGCATTTGATTACGAATTTTATTTGTTTCCTCCATTATCATCCTCATTACTAAGGATTTGAGGTCATTTTCTTGTATTTCCGTTGTATTTGAGTTCTCTGGGTTGTTTTCTTTGGGATAGCTGGAAACTGGAGACGCCATGTTGTTTTGGGGTTTTTTGCGTATGCTTTTTCGTTGTCCTTTAGACATCTTGCCGTCTTTGTTTTTGTTGGGTAGCTTCCAGAGTTGAATGGAGGGTGTCTGATGATAGATTCACTTGTTTTCTTACGATTTCCCTAGGCTGCGAGCTCAAAGCTTCACTGGTGTGGATGTTAGGAGGTTAGCCCTGTTGTTCTGGTCTCTCACAGCCAGTGATCCTCAGTCCCTCTCTGCTGTGGATCCTGCAATTGTTCTGGGTCTCTGAATGAGCGTTGGGTCAGGCCAAGGTATCCACAGCCTTCTGTGTTCCCTGCCAAGTCCAGCCAGGAGCACTGGGACCGAACCACGGGCAGAACTCAGCTAGATTCTCAGGGCCAGAACCGTCTGCCAAGCTCAGCTAGGGATTTTGGGCCCAAAATGCACACAGGGCCCAGCCAGAATTTTTGGGCTGGGACTACGCACCAAGCTCCACTAGGGCCTTTTGGCCCAAAGTGCGTGCTGTGGTCAGTTATTGACTCAGGGCCCGAACTGACCACCAATCTCAGCCAGGAATTCTGGATTCAAACTGTACACTGTGTCCAACCAGAGTCTTAGAGCTGGTGGAACCGAGAGCTCTGTCCAGCCTGTGCCACAGCAGGAGAACTGCGGCTGCTCTGAGTTAGCGCCAGTGGTGGAACAAGTGCTCCGCCCGGACTGTGTCCCCGCAGGGGAGCTGCCGCTGAGTTGAGGTGGTGCCTAGGATGGAACCGAGCACGTCACCAAGCCTGCGCCACAGCAGGAGAACTGCGGCTGCTCTGAGTTAGCGCCAGTGGTGGGACAAGTGCTCCGCCCGGACTGTGTCCCTGCAGGGGAGCTGCCGCTGAGCTGAGGTGGTGCCTAGGATGGAACCGAGCACGTCACCAAGCCTGCGCCACAGCAGGAGAACTGTGGCTGCTCTGAGTTAGCGCCAGTGGTGGAACAAGTGCTCCGCCCGGACTGTGTCCCCGCAGGGGAGCTGCCGCTGAGCTGAGGTGGTGCCTAGGATGGAACCGAGCACGTCACCAAGCCTGCGCCACAGCAGGAGAACTGCGGCTGCTCTGAGTTAGCGCCTGTGGTGAAACCAAGTGCTCCGCCCAGACTGTGTCACCGCAGGGGAGCTGCCGCTGAGCTGAGGTAGTGCCTAGTGTGGAGCAGCGTGCTCAACTAAGCCTGCGCCACAGCAGGGGAGCTATGGCCACGCTGAGTTAGTGCCTCAGGCAGAATTGTTTGCTGGGCCGGGCCAATACCCGGGACTCTGGGGCCCAACTGTCCGCCGAGTCCAATCTGGGTCCAAAGGCTCCACGCGACCCAAATCCTGCCCCGAGTCCCCTCTCCCGCAGCAATTCCCACCAGCCACCACACCAATCGCCTCCACCGGAAGGCTATGAGCTGCAAACCTCAGCCGCCGCTGCTGGTGCCGCTGGTGCTGCCGCCTCTACCGCTGCCGCTCCGATCAGAGAAAAACCACGCTCCTCCCGTGTGCAGGGGCACGCAGGTCCTCCGCACCCTGGTCCCTCCGAACCGTGGAGCACTCCCGCTGCCGTGATGTTCGGACCTCGGTGTTCCTGGCTCAGAAATCTGTGCAATTCCCTGAATTGTTCACTGGAGCCTCCAAACGCGGTCCACACTGCTCGCCGCCATCTTGGATCCGAAAGTTTAAATTCTTAACTGCTAGTTCCTTAAATATGCCAAAGCTGTTGTGTCAGAAATCATATCTTTAAATAGGAATTTAGACAGGCTCCATTTCCTATGAGCTTCCAGATTCCCTTCTCTACTAAAGACTGGTATAACCTGATTGGTTTAATTTCAGGGCACTCCTTCCCTAACTTGTTATATTTGCTTAAGGGATGTTAGTGTTTAAAGGGAGAAGTTGCTGAAAGACAAAACAAACTTTCAAATTATAGCATAACAGAATAATATGTACATGTTATCTATAGTATTTGACATTTTAGAAGTAAAACAGAGCAGAGAAACACATTGTGTCATGGAATCATTCATATTATGGTGACTGGAGCCCCAAAGACACTCAAGACAAATTCTCCTTGAGTTACAATATTATTTCCTCAGAGAGACTTTTGAGGGGTGACATTTGGAAGATGTAACTATCACACTAGTTTCCTTTCAGACATGGGCCAATCAATTAACTTCTTTAAAAAAAAAAAAAACTTTGTTTTTACTTTGAGATGATGTGTGTATTTGTACATGAGAGGCAATGACAGAGAGAGAAGGAGAGACAGAGAGAGACAGAGAGAGAGAGAGAGAGAGAGAGAGAGAGAAGAGGAGAGGAGAGGAGAGGAGAGAAGAGAAGAGAAGAGAAGAGAAGAGAAGAGAAGAGAAGAGAAGAGAAGAGAAGAGAAGGGAAGAGACTATGTATGAATATGTGCTCACAAGAGCCGGGGCACATAGAGTGCAGAGCCATGAGATCCCCAGGACTTAGAATTACAGGCGTTTGTGAGCTTCCCTTCTTGGATGCTGAGAAATGAACTACGGTCCTCTGCAAATCCAGTATATTTTCTTAACTACTGTGCCATCTTGCCCGCCCCAGTCCACTTATTTCTAAACCACACGGATCATTTTCTTACCTCTGAAAGCAGATTCCTAACAGGCTCCACCCACATCTATAAACGTGCTTTTCTAAGCCAGCTTTTCTATGCTTCTTTTCTTAAGACTATAATATATACTTCTCATCTTTTTCTGTTTGCAGTATTTTAGTTACTTCCTCTAGAGAGTTGCTTCTCTCTTCAGCTCTGTATAGACACATTTTATCTAAAGAAAAATGGGTTTCTCCATGACAAGCTCTCTGGCCCCCTTTTTCTTATACTTTTGGCAGTGATCATTTTCTATGTACTCGTTGTTAAACTGTTTTGATTTTTTTAGTATAAACATACTACCTTGTCTTTATAAAACACTCTTAAACATTTAGCTAAGTACATATTTACTGTTTGTATATATCAGAAAAATAGTGTATATGTCCTATAATTTCGATATTAAAATTGGAAAATGCCACCCTTCAATTGCTCCCTCTTAGAAGTGTTTATTAATATATGAGAGCATCTATTTAACTCTTCTTAACTGTCTCAATATACTCGTTGGCAGCAACATTTTACTGTTCATCCATTCCTCTTTGGTGGGAATCTAGGTGGCACCAACTCCTCTGTCAATATCTATGGCATATACACTAATGAACTGTAGCCTTATCTATTCTCTTAGGGTATCACTTTTAGGTAATTGGAGATTTTTCATCTTTCCATGTATTTTTTTCCCTGAGTCCTTTCATGGATAAGAGTCTTTCTCCACTGACTTCTCATCAGATACTCTGGTCTTTGAACTCTGGCTTCTATTAATTCAGATATAATATCCTGGTACATGACTTAGTTCTTGTAAGCCTTGCGGAGTGACTATGAACATAATTTTCTCAAAGAGGTTTTGTAAGTATGCTCAAAGCAAGAATACAGTCCATTTGCTTTATGATTACCTGGTAATATATACAAGGACTTTAGCTTTATGATGGAGGGATAAATTTAATCCCTCAGCAATGGTTAAGATAAAATGAAAACAAAAATGTTTATCAAGTTTCTAGCTGCTAAATATAATTCAACAGATACCCTAGTCCTAGAAGTATTCACCCACTGAATTTCACTGAGATATGATTTCAAGCTGTCTTTCATTGTTAAGGTGATAAGAGCTTCCTCGTTGTGCTTTACATGACAAAACGAGAAACCAGGAGTGAGAAGTATCTTCTCACAAGGAAGACGTATTCTGCAAGAGAAAGATGATAACATTGTCTTAGCTGTAAAAGACAAGGTGGGTCACTTGTCATTGCTCCCAAGACTACTTGTTAATGTGTGAGGTTTTTAACATTCAAGAAAAATAGGTAGCAACTTTCTTTACTTAGTGGCATTTTGTCTTTGTCATTGAAGTTTGAAGATTCATAATTTTACCATGTTCACACCAGCCTCAATTCAGTGGTATAACACAAATAAGCCCCCAAAGTGAAGAGTGCAGGATAGCCAACTCTTGGATGTTATCCAAGGGAAATTATTAATCAAATTTACATTTTTCTCAGCTTTCTTATTATGTTGAATCCATAAATGCTTTTGTGACATTGAATGGCATAAATCTTTCCCCACTGGCAAGGTATTTCATGTTGACTGAGAATGAGATGATTGGGGTTGCAAGTGTAGGAAAGGCTATTTAGAGGTTCCTCATGCATGATAGAAAAGGTGACATAGTAGAAAGAGCCTTTTCCTGACTATTATTTCTCAGTCTTTAGTAGTGAGTTTCTGAAAAATGGTTTAATTCTTGGAGGTTCCTTAGTCTTATATGTAGAGCAAGGATAAACAACTACTAAATTTCAAGTCTGTTGTCAAAATTATATGGATCATATCGATTATGATATTTGGCTGTTCTGTATTTCAAAATCTCTTTTATTCCCAGATGAGTGGCTCTCAACTATGGAGGAGATCATGAAAGAGAAAAAATGACATCCCAGGAAACACCACAAAGTGTCTTGCATCACTGTGCTAAGTGCTTTATAAATTGAGGTGATAACAGCTGCAATATAGGAGACATCCTTGCAAATCATATTGGTTCAGTATAATGAAAAGTAATTATATTTGCTAACATCAGTTTGCATGGCTAACTGTTCTTTGATCTTTCTATGTGGTGAGCTAGAAGTCTTCTTTCTTCCATCTTATAGCCCCATCAACTTCTAAATTCAATACCCCATGAGGCTTACTGTATATGTATGTATGTATATATGTGTGTACACACACACACAAACACACACACACACACACACACACACACACACACACACACACACACACACAATGGCCTGGATATCGAATAATAAAACAAGGAATCTGGGAGGCTACTGTGAGAGGGCATGAATCATTTATACTACATTTTAGTGATTATTTTATGAAGCACATTGAAAAATAAGAGAGGCTATGAAATTATAGTTGTCTGTATGTTCATGAAGGAAAAGAAAAGATATAGCCAATAGTAGTTAGTACCACAATTGATAATATAATTTCAGCAGAAAAGTAAGAGTTATAATAGAGGATGTTGACATCAAATATTTAAATTACTAAACTCAAGAAAAATGGTTCAGGTGGGATACCCGAGCAGCTTTGGGCTTGGATCTCTCTCCAGCCACATTTCACATTATCCACCATAACAAGGAGGCCTGAGGAACGCCAGACCAGCTTTCAGCTTGGAGCTCTCTCAGCCTGCTCCTCTCCTGCTTGACCCAACTGGAACACAGAGAGGAAACCCAACAGAGGTGATCTGAGTGCTGGCTCCAACAGTTATTGTCCATCACTCTGAGGAGGCCTCTGGAGAGCATACAGCCTTCTGCTTGAAGCTCTCTTTGCCTACTCCTGATCTGCCTGGCCCATATGGGACACACACATACAATGACCCCATGGGAGGATCTTCCAGGCCTGCTAACACCAGAGACAACCATATGGCTAGAGATCAACACAAGACATAAGCAACAAAACTCAGAGCTAAATGACATCACCAGAAACCAGTGATCCTACCACAGCAAGCCTTGGAGATACTAACACCCATGAAGAACAAGAAGAAGATTTTAAGTCTGAGGTGATAAAAATGATAGAAGCCTTGAAGGAGGAAAATAAATCTCTCAAGGAAATACAGGAGAACACATTCAAACAAATGAAGGAATTGAGTGAATCCTATAAAGAATTATAGGAAAATAAAATCAAATGGGAAAAAAAACATGAATACAACTAGTCAAGACCTAAAAAGAAAAATAGAAGCAACGAAGAAAACACAATCTGAGGCAATCTTGGAGTTGGGAAACCTAGGGAAGAAAGCAGGTTATTAAAGAGAACGAGTTATTAAAACATTAGTCAAAGAAAATGTTAAAACTAAAAAGTTCCTGACACAAAACATCCAAGAAATCTGGCACACTAAAAAAAGACCAAGTATAAGAATAATAGGAATAGAAGAAGGAGAAAACTCCAAACTCTATGGCCCAGAGAACATTTTCAATAAAACCATAGAAGAAAACTTCCCCAACCTAAAGAAATATCCAGAAATATACATGAAGCCTACAGAACAAATAGATTAGACCAGGAAACAAAATCCACCCACTACATGATAATCAAAGCACTAAATGTATAGAACAAAGAACAAATATTAAAAGCTGCAAGAGAAAAAGCCAAGTCACATATAAAGGCAAACCTATGAGAGTTACACTTGACTTCTCAACAGAGACTATGCATGTCAGAAGGGCCTGAATAGATGTCATGCAGACACTAAGGGACCACAGATACTAACCAAGACCACTACACCCAGCAAAACTTTCAATCACCATAGATGGATAAAACAAGATATTCTACTACAAAACCAAGTTTAATCAGTACCTAAGCACAAATCCAGCACTACAATAGATACTAGAAGAAAAACTCTAACCAAAGAAGGCTAGAGCTATCCAGGAATACAAAAGAAATAAATAACCCCACATCCCCAAAACAAAAAGAAAGGAAACACACACACACACACACACACACACACACTACTACTACTACTACTACCACCAACATCACAAACAAAAACAAAACTAACAACTATTGGTCATTAATATTTCTCAACATTGATGGCTTCCACTCCCCAATAAAAAGACACAGGCTAATAGAATGGAGGTAAAAATAGGGCCCTTTATTGGGCTAGATACAAGAAGCCGACCTCAACAATAAAGATAGACATTACCTCCGAACAAAGGGTGGGGATGGGTAAGGATACTTCATTCTCATCAAAGGAAAAAAAGACACCAAGAGGAGATCTTAATTCTGAACATTTTGCCCCAAACGCAGGAGCACCCACATTTGTAAAAGAAACATTATGAAAGATCAAATCCCACACATTAATAGTGGGAAACTTCAACACCCTGCTCTCACCGATAGACATACCACTGAGACAGAAACTAAATGGAAAAATAAATTTGCATCAAGAATTTAGAAGGAATCAAGGATGCTGATGCTTCCTATACTCACTGAGTTCAAGCAATGAGCACATGAAGTTGGGAAGAAGAGGTGGAAATGGATGGGGAGGGATTGGTAGAGAGGGAATGGGATGGGCTTGATAACATTTCTAATGCGTAAAATATTTTTAATTTAAAAGGAATTATATACAAATCCTGTCAGTTCTGTGTTTTACAAAGATGTTCTTTTTGTGTTGTGCTATTTTACTTTGATGATGTTGACTTTTACTGAGCAGCAGTTTTTACTTTTTAATAAATTCAATTATCTGAATGTTTAATTTGTTGATAATTTTCTATCACACCAAATAAACTATGCTTTCATTCTCAATAATTAAAAACAAAGCAAACAAAACCCCCAAGAATTTAGAAGAGTTTTGCTCCACAAGTGATAAAATTTGTCATAGCATAAGTAAAATCTCAAGGACTAAATGTTGAATGTTAAGTGACTATTAAATGTTTTGCAGATTTTTTGTACCTCTTTCTTTAATCACAATAAATGTTCAGCGATGCTTTCTGTACTTGCCCATGCACATTGGCATACTCACTCTACCCTGACATAGTTATGGGTGAAATTTTTCCAATATGGAGTATAACCTAACATATGTAGGCTCTTTTACCTTCTCATGGCTTGTTGAGTAAAGTACACAATGTCTTTCTACTGTGATAATTTCTCATTTAATCAGTGCTTCTGATGGGTCATCTCAGGGAAAATGAAACAGTTTGGAAAAATGAGAAGGAAGGTCCAGTTTACAACTCCTTCCTTGGCTTGTTTCCTCATTGCTCAGAGCATTTGCCTTTTTCTTTAACACTGAATATTTGGCAAGTGGTAGATGGGCTTTGAGATTCATTTCTTGATAATGTCTGTTGTTGGTTATACTATCTGTAATAAAGAAATACGTGTCATTGTGCTAGAAAACTCTTGGATCTGACACTAGTTTTTCTGCCTCCCAGAGAAACAATGGAGGAAGATTTCAGCTCAGCGTCCACTGTCTTCTTCCTAGGTGTCTAAATTCTTTGGTCATCATATCCAGGATAATATCTGATTTACTTCCTATCTTAAAAAAAAAAAAAACAGTCTTTTGGTATATGTCAATTATCTATAATATTTTATAATGACATTATTATACACATATACATTATATTTTATCTGGTTTACTCTGTATTTACTTTCTCCAATCTTTTTAGTCTGCAGTCCATCTTCTGTGTCTCTTTCTCTTTCATATCAAAAAAATTTACCCCTGTGCTAAGCCACTAAAAATATCAGTGAAGAAATGAATTAAAATAGATCCAAAAATGAAAGGCTTCTTGGAGAAGGCTTTGGAATACATAAACAATTTAAATCCAAACCACACTCTATGGGATAGGTCTAGCCTGCCTTGTATTTTGAACACAGCACCCTCCACGTATTCATGCATTGTCTATGGTTAGTTTCCCCTTGCCATAGTAGAACGAAAAGTTGGTCTCAGAGACTCTCTGCTTCTTCTAAAGCATCTTTTAAAAACAATTTTGTTGCTTTCTCATGTCCACTGTTACAGGCAGAACTGAAGGTTATTTAAAGTAGAGAGGCAAAGAAGTTTTGAGACAGAGGGGCAAAGATGAGGAAGTCATGAAAATAAGCAGTAACTCAATAATAAATTATTCTAAATAGACAATAAAAACTATGTACACACATAAAATCAGTGAAAAGAAGCATAAGCCCTTTAGGAATAGTGATTTTATGTTTTACTTTCTAAAAAAAATTTTTTTTTTGTTTTACTTCAAGCAGATTAAAAAATGCAAGAAGGGGCATTGTTTTGGGTTCACCAAATGCATTAGTTTGAAAAAGTTCTACAATTCCCCTTGCTTCAGTCTACCTCTGGGAACTTTGCTCTGTTTTCTGTTTGTCTAGGCCAATGTCGCCTGCTTTAAATGAAATTTTCTAGTATTTATCCCTGCTCAGTTAATGAATAGAGGACATTTTTTTCCTCTTCGGGGTCACTAAACTGGAACTTGTCTTGAGAATTAAAATGTACTTTAATTAAAGCTTAAGTGTAACAGGAGTGTCTGCCACTTTTCATATTTTTCTTGTGGCCAGGCTTCAGTGATAATGAGACTGAGGTCATGGGCTTCATCCCCATGTGGGTCTTCTAATTCTAGTCTACTGGAAGCTAACAAAAATCACAAAACTTCTAGAATGTGCCAGGTGCTGTACAAGCCACTAAAACTACTCAATGAAGCACTGGATTAAGCACAGAAATTTTCTTCAAGGACCCTAAAGCCTTGTGTGAAATAGGTCTGGTATATAAACACCTCCAACTGTCAGCACGATGATGATGATGATGATGATGATGATGATGATGATGATGATGATGATGATGATGACAATAATAATAATAATAATAATTGGAGACAATAGGGGCTGGACAGTTGCCTCTGCAGGTAGGAGCAATAAGACCCATGTTGGATTACCAGAACCAATATGGTTGCTCACAATTGTCTGTAACTCCAATTCCAGGGAACCTAATGCCCTCTTCTGGCCTCCATGGGCACCAGATGTGTACATGGTACTCAGGAATTCACGCAGAAAAAACACCCATATAAATAAAACAAAATCAGCAATATATTGTTTTAAATATAGAAAAATGTTATAAATATTAAAAAAGAGAGTTTGGAGGATTGTAAAATGTTACACAAAAGCCTATATTTTCTCTTTGATTTAAACACACACACAGAGAGAAAGAGAGAGACAGAGAGATGGAAACAGAGAGATACAGAGAGAGAGACAGTCAGAGAGTTTTTTTTTCTATTTGGAGCCATGGTCTCTGACTATCCTGGAGATCACTACATAGACCAGGCAGGCCTAGAACTCACAAAGACCCACCTGTCTATGCCTCCTAAGTGCTGGGATAAATTGTGCATGCTACCCTGCCAAGCATATACATTTTAGGTAGAAAATAGATGTGGATATTTTGAAAGTGAAAAGTAGAGTATATACACATAACTTTAAACGGTGTGATGGATTTTGTGACCATCACTACCAGATTCATTTCAGCTCGGAATACAGGATAAACATGGGAGTCATGTGATACAAATGTTTGAGGAGAGATCTGGAAAGATAAACTGAAAACTTTGGCAGTTCATTTGTGACACTAAGAACAACACCAGTGGCCCTATCTCAGTGGCTGTAGAGTCTGCACAGATTGGAGACAGGCAGTCAAGTTACAGTGTATCACAGCAAGTGTGGTTGTAGTGTAGATCAAGTGCATGCACATCAATGAAAATGCTGGCAGCGAAGATGCAAGATAAGTTTAGGCAATAGCAGAGGCCAAATTGAGAATGTTTGGATTGTAGTTTTACACGTTCCTAGATAGAGAACAAAAAGAAGAAAAATGGTTTTATTTTCAAGACTATAATGGTCCCTTTAAAAATAGACTATTATACTAAATGAAGTAAAAAGAAAAGCTAGTATTATAGAGGTATGTGGTATGTTTGCAAGTCCCACACTCACCATGAAAGTTTAGTTTAAGGTATGGGTAAAACACGAGATAAGATTACCTAGATTTGGGGAGTGATGAATGATGCACTGACAGTCCTGAACATTTTCTACAGAGAAGTTATTCTCTCACAAGTTGCCATGGGTACTGTTTCAGAAGATAAACATAGCAAGAGAGGCATAATGAGGGCTTAGAACGAAATCTGTAAAAATGACTGTGATTGAATAAAAGTGAAATCTTCTATGGAAGTGAAAGCAGCAAATGGTACATGAAATATGTAAATCAAAGCATGCTTCTGTATCCAATTGGAAGGCTACCTTTTCTGAGTTTTATTGGAAATCAGAGGCTTCACATTTGTATAAAACAAATAGATAAGAAAACAGTATTTCTAAAAAAAAAAATTAGAGCATAGATGGACTTTACAAGAATTTGAACATTTTACTGTGATCGTTTTGTCAGTTTCATGCAGCATATAATCACCCAGGAAGGCTTCTGATGAGGAATTGTCTAAATCAGGTTGGCCAGTGGGATTATCTAAGAGGAAGAGACTGCCTCAATTGCCTTAATTTATTTTGGAAGACCCTACCTAACATAAGTAGCACCATTCCAAGGTTTGAGACCCTTGGCTCTATACAACAAGCTGGCTGAATAGTAAGTAAGCTTTTATGTATTCTACCTCTGTTCTTAGACGTGATGTGACTAGGTGCCTCCAGTTACTGTCTTGACTTTTTTTAATTTAAGATTTTATTTTATTTTATTGGCATATACATTTATATTATTACATGTAAGCAGAAAATTACATACAGCAAGAACCATGAAACAATCAGGGATCATATGAATGTTACATTCAAGGTGTTTTGGTTAACTGTATTTGGCATTGTTGTAGAAAACATTTTTCCTATCTTGGGGAGTCTAAAATTCTGAATGAAAATCATTATCTATCATATCTCATCTCTGCCAATTCAAAAGTTCTATCTAGACCTAAGAACATCTTAACCCCTAAACAACTAAAGTTAATTGTAAGACTAAACTATCTGGTCTTTAACCCCATCAGAACTTGAGAAGGAATGAAACTTAATTACTTGAGTGAACTGTAAGTGCAGATTGCAGGTTACAAAATGAGAAGGAAAACAGAAAAATGACAGAGACAGTTTTCTACCTAAACAGTCACCCAAAACTTTCTATAATGTTGAAGCATCTTCTTCAGCCTTCTCGCCCAATATAGCTGACAGACATATTTGAGAGACAAGAACTGTTGAGGACTTCCTTACCTTGTCTTAGCAGAGTTTGGCCATGGACTCTGCCTGTATCCAAGCTTGCCCATTTTTAGGCAGAATTCTGTCTGTGGCAGAAACTAGGTCTGGTTTGGCACATTTGAAGCCATCTCCATAAGGAGGATCTTTGATGCTCATCATCTTCTTGGTGTAGGCTGGGTGTTGCTGGGAGATAACTTCTCTTGTCATCAAAGAATGTTGATAGATTATAAACTGGATTGTAATCCAAATAAACTCTATTTTAAACTGTTGTTTGTCAGGGTATTTTGTCACAGCAACAGAAATAAAACTAGGACAATGACATAAGAGATTGGCCATAAATAAAGTATTGGGGGATTTTTTTTAAAGAACGTGGAGCCCCAATGCAGAATTATGAAAATTGATAGAAAATTTCCTAAATAATTTCTGCTTAGGGCACAGTTTACTAAGTAGCAGCAGAAATACAAATCAAGTATTTTAACTGAACCACAATAGGACATGAGTGATGTCCTCATGTCTAACAATTAAAGTTAGAACATGTAGCTCCAACAACAGTTAAGTGTTCTTGATTTTGTTGTAAATGAATTCTTTGAATCTATCTATATCATGTATTCATAATCAATATCTCTACTTATGTGTGGAAAAAAATACCAACTAATGAAGTAGTTAGTATGAAGGCCAGCACTGTTCTAGTTTTCATAGCTGCTGAGTGTATGTTAGAGTTCCCCAGTGTGGGTACTTCTAATTAAATTAGTTTTGTGATTTCTACTACTTAAGAGCACTAGACTCAATCTTTCCATTACAGTCAAAGTCTTCCAATGTGTTAATGAAAAATTGGTCATTAACATATTGTGTCACTGTGTAGACAAGAAGCTATTCCAGTTCACTGGATGCATTAGTAGTTGGCACTTTTATTTATAGACTATTAATCTCTGGGTATATTGCCATATATGAGTGACAGGATGTACCTTCACTAGAGGCAGGCAGAGAAAATAATACAGTAGCCTCCTTTGCATACATTCCCACTGATTTCATCTCATCTTGTATTTCAGGAGATCTGAGGGCATCACTCATGTCCTAGTAAAAATGTTAAGTTAAAAGGATTCATTTGTATCTCTGGTACTATTTAACAAATTGTGCCCTAAACATAAATGCTTCAAAGTAATATAGAAGCAATTCTCATAATCTTACATTAGGGCTTTCTTTGATAATTCTACTTCAGGTAGCAGGTAAGGGTGTAAGATATAAGGGTGCTTCTGTGTTCACCTGGCCATGATAGTGTTCAGAATGACAATTCCTAGAAAGAAGCAAGATATGCCAAGGCTAACTGTCTAGAACTTCAGAGATGTGGAGAGAATGGGATGTTGCAGGTTCAACACTTAGTTGGAATTTATCTTAGTCTACATTTAATCTCCTAAATATTCGTTCCTTGCCATCCTCTGTGTCAACCATAACATACTGTTACTAGCAGCTAAATATCCAGTGGAATGTATGAACTGATCCTGTGTTTCCATCAATCAAAGGGTTAAGAATGCTACCAGATAACATTGAAGGCTTATAGTTTAACTTTTTCTTCTTTGCTGTAACTTGCTTCTGATGTCTCCCCCAATGTATTTGAAATGCATCTTGATTTATTATCCTCATTGTCCAGTTGCTGCAAACACCTCATGAAACTGTTTCTATGCTAGAACATGAAATGGGGTAACCCAAATCTGTGTTCAAGGCCTTCGGTTATTCCTACTTTGTTCCAGAAGAAACTATCTTTTATTGCACTTGTGATGAGAGTTGTGTTTTTATGATGATGGTAGAAGTACTTAGGGATTGGATAAGTCTCTCCAAGACCCAGCCTCATCATGGGTTTAGCTTTGGCTTTCACGCTGTACTGTGCTTTCTTTTGATTAGCATCTGATATGGAACTTAGCTAACAAGAGATAGGTGGTTATAACTGGTAGTTACTTTACAAGCTGCTGAATTTTTTAAAACATTTTTGTTCCTGTAGTAAAGGAGAACAAAGCAAGTTACAGAAGGAGGGGTTTATTGGGGCATACAACTCCAGAGGGTTAAGTTTAGTGGTACTAGAAAATGACAGGCATGGCAACAGGAAGAGAAGCTGAGAGTTCACAACTTGAAACGTAAGCATGCATCAGTGAACCATAAGCTCACTGGCAATGACTTCAGGCTTTAAAAACCCATACCCCATAACATACTTCTCCTACAAGGCCATACCTCCTAAACCTACACAAACAGTATTATCAATTGGGGTCTGGATACAAACATGCTGGACCCTATGGAAGACATTCTCATTCATACTACCACATTGGTAATAATGTTTTTCTCTCTGTATCTTATTTGTAAAAATAAAACCAGCTAAATTCCTAGATAGAAAAAGAGTTCATAGCTCTTCATAAGCTAGATAGCATATACATAGAGAGGAGAAGGAAGTGATGGGTATCATCTCCTGTCTACAGGTAAAGGGCACATAAGAAACATCCAATGCCTCTACTGAGGGACACTTAGGCTGTTTCCATGTTCTGGCTATTATGAATAATGCTGCTATGATCATGGTTGAGCATATGTCCTTGTTGTGTGGTGGAGCATTTTCTGGGTATATTCCAAGGAGTGGAATAGCTGGGTCCTGATGAAGCACTATTCTGTTTTCTGAGATAGCACCAGATAGATTTCCAAAGTGGCTGTACTAGTTTGCATTCCTACCAGCAATGAAAGAGTGTTCCTCTCTCTCCACATCCTCACCAGCATGTGGTGTGACTTCAATTTTTGGTCTTAGCCATTCTATGGGTGTAAGACGGAATCTCATAGTTGTTTTGATTTCCATTCCTCTGATGACTAAAGATATTAAGCATTTCTTTAAGTGTTTGCCAGCCATTCGATATTCCTCTTTTGAGAATTCTCTGTTTAGTTCTGAGCCCCATTTCTCAATTGGGTTATTTAAAGAAACTGTGGTACATTTACACTATGGAATACTACTTCGCAGTTACAAACAAGGAAATCCTGAAATTTGTGGACAAATGGATGGAACTGAAAGGATCATAATGAGTGAGTTAACCCAGAAGCAGAAAGACTCAAATGGCATATACTCATTTATAATTGTACACTAGCCCAAGAAGCATGTCTCATGACAGTCTTCACTTACCAGGAAATTGGGGCAGATGAGAGGACATCCTACTGGGACTCTAGGTGAGAGAAGTATGGGAGAATAGAGAAATAGAAGGACCAGAGGGTCCTAGAAACCTACAAGAAGAACACTATGATGACAGATCTGGTCCCAGGGGTTCTGCTCAAACTACAGCACCGACCAAGGACAATACCTGCAGTAACATGGAACCCCTACCCAGATCTAGCCAAGGGACAGGACATTCTCCACAGTTGAGTAGAGAGTGGGGACTGACTTTCACATGAACTGTGGTGCCCCATATTGGACCACGTCCCCTTGATGGGGAGGCCCAGTGGTACTCAGAGAAAGGATAGCAGGCCACCAAGAAGAGACTTGATACCCTATGATCATATAGAGGGGGAGGAGGCTCCTTCAGTCACAGACAAAGGGGAGGGGAATAGGATGAAAGCAAGGGGGAGGGAGGAATGGGAGGATACTAGGAATGGGATAATAATTTAGATGTAATATGAATGAATTAATTTTAAAAAAGAAAAAGAAGAAAAAGAAACATCCAATGCATGTCAAATAAATGTGGGCTCATTAATGAATGAGTTGATTTAATCTGAAGAATTCTACCTCTTAAGAAAAAAATATATTATTTAATGTATGCATACCAAAGAACTTATTTTGGTATCTTAAAAAGTTGAAAATATAATTTATTATGAAACCATTTGATTATAATTCAATTAAAAAATTTCAGAATAGCTTTGAAAGGCAAGAAGTAACACATGTAGGATTTTCCATTTAATAATAAAACTCCATTAGGGCTGGAAAGATGACTCAACAGTTATGAGAGCTTCTTGCTCTTCCAGAAGACCAAGTTTGGTTTTCACAACCCATTTTGGGCAGCTCAAACCCTCTGTAACTCTAGTCTCAAGTGATCTGGCAACCTCTTCTGGCCTCTGAGGGAACCAGGCCTGCACATGGTACACATATATAAGTCCAGGAAAAAGAATCATATACATAAAACAAAAATAAACAATCCTTTTTAAAAATGTAAAGCAAAACACTAACCAAATACATATTTTGCCCGACATCACATTGCTGTTTAGTGTCAGAGCCTGGATTCAAACCCAGAAACTTACTGCAATGTGCTATTGTTAGAGCAGAAAAGAATTCTCCAGTCAAGAGAATACAATCTCCTGCCTAGGATGATATCTAACATTCCAGCTGAGGCAGGCCTATCACTTGACCAGGGATCACCCGTAGGAAGGCGGGCTCACACTCAGCCATGCTGTAAAGAGATAAGTGAACTAATTAGTACTTTAATTAGATACTTTACATTTTCTTCCCAGAATCCCTCCCTGTAGAACCATAGCTTACCAGAGTGCAGCGATGCAACTCCATGAGTCAGCCCACTTTTCTGAATTATTCTTTTCCTCTGCTTCTTTCTATTTCTTTTCCGAGCATGATTCCTTAATGCTTTGGGTTGCTTAAATGTTTGGGACTTGCTTACTCATTTTCTAAATTATCCCTCCCCTAATATGTCTGCTTGTCCACCAGTATTTGCCTTTTGTCTTAGTAAGTGTTGTACTGCTATGAAAAGACATGATGTCCATAGTAACTCTTATAAAGTAAAACATCTAATTGGGGCTGCCTTACAGTTCAGAGGTTCAGTCCATTATTGTCATGGTAGAAAGCAGGGCAGCACACAGGCAGACCTAGTGCTATAGGCTTAGTTGAGAGTTGCACATCTAAATCTGTCCAATAGGTTCTTCTACAGAGACCAGAGTATAACATCATATGTCTTCCTCAGTCACTTCTCTATCTTATTTTTGAGACAATCTCTCACTGAAACTAACATTGACCTTTAGCTAGAATGGCTGGTCAGCTAGCCCCAGGGATCTGTGTGTTTCCATGCGTTCTTCTACATTCTCAAGCAATAACATTACAATATTACAGAAAAATGAGGTCGTAAGTGTGTGTGTGTGTGTGTGTGTGTGTGTGTGTGTGTGTGTGTGTGTGTTCTTTGTGTTTTGCTTTTTCACTGGAGGGGGTCTAAACTCAAGTTCTTATTCTTGTACAGCATGTAATTTACACAGTGAGCTAACTTTACAAACCCCTACATAGTTTTTTAATTATAATGTTTATCAGAATTATATATTGTATTAGACTAATCATTTGAATAATACAAGAATATTTGGAAATACTTAGATTTTATTGAAAAATGTCATTCTATACCGTTACATAGGTCTTGATTCTGAACCCAAAATTTTCCATAAATTGTTATGTGAATTTACAAATACTAATTAATATCTTAGAGACCATTTTCTCATAAACAAAATGGATAAAACTGTATATACCTCATTCTTCAATGAAGACAAATGCATAATATTCATTTGAATATGTATTTCTACTCCTCACTTAACTATGCTCACTTTATATATGGTCATTTTCTTAATTTTATTTCAAATTACTAGTCATTAAATTGCTTGCTATTGAAATGTTCTTGAACATGAATATTTCATCTTCTATTTAGCTTTTTTTAAGGTTATATAAAAGAGTTATCTAGCTGATTTCAATGATAGTAATACCAAATTTATATTGGTTTTACAATTTAAAATTTAGTTTTAATTTTTGGAAATTTTATAAAATACATATAAAAGATATAATTACTATTCCTATTTTCAGGGGTAGAATATGAAATTTCAAAAAATGTTTCCCACATTCAGAATTCTCAGAAATCAGTCACATTAGTGTATTTTGTGGCTTTTAGGAATGGCTTGAAAGAGAAACTTTAATGTAATAGTGAAACATTTTACTAAAGAACTGAATCTTTAATCCCATCTCAACCCTTAATCTGCTAGTCTCAACCATTCCTTTTATTTCAACAATAAAGTGATCCAAAAGTGCCACAGTCCCTGCCCTTTTGTACTTTCTTTCCTTTCTGCCCATCTGAACCTACTCCCGCTGTCAGAATGCAACATTAGAATCCAGACCAGACTGCTGCTTAGGCTACAAAGCCTGCAACATCCCACCCATTTTCCAAACACTAACAGGCATCATATAGAAGTCATAGTCTGTGAATTTCTAGCTAACATTTATGACCTGCAGAAGTGAGTTTACAACAAATCAAGTCTCTGAAGAAGTCAGACATCCTGCACCTCACTTCCTTCCTTGCCTCTTGGCAGGGAAGTCCAAATCCTTGCTCTGGACTCCTACCATGCAATAGTCCCATTCTCAGAATGTTAGAAGATACAAAAGTATGGAGATTTCTATCACATGGGCCCTGACTGACTTCTCTCTTCGTAACCCCTGCCTTAATGTTTCTTTTTGACCTTAGGACCTGAACTTTCCAGAGATTGTCTATCATGTTTATAGCCTGTCGCTCTGTCCGTAACACTAGTAACTCTTCTAATAAACTGATTATTCCCAGAAATCCATTTTAATATCACCCTTCAACTTACATCTCAGACCTTTCACCCATCACAATAACAAATTGCAGATAGGAATTTGAATTTCCAGTCTTCCCCTATAGCAAGACTTAGCTCCAGTCTTCCTCAATTCATTTTTTAAATTAAATTTGTATCTGGATATATGTCATCTTTGTTTTGAGATAAACTTTATACTTGTTGATGTGGAAAACACAGCTCCCACTTCCAAATGTTTAAGAATTTATTCTGGGATCAAATATGAGTGACCATGGCACAGGAACACAGATTTTGATTGCCCCCAAGTCCCATCATCAACTTGGTAACATTTTCAGGAAGCTCTTATAGTAACCAAACAAAGAATCATAATTCAAAGCGCTTTCCAAAGATGCTAGTGGGAACATCAGATTACAGAGTTACAGCACAGCGAGGAAGCTGCAGCAAGTCCCAGATGTTCCCTAATGATATTCTTAGCTTTTGTAGTGGAGAAAGCTAAGTTAATGTATCCCAGAGGTCTTGCTTGATGGTTTCAAGGATGTTAGGTTAGACACGAAAGCCAAAAATGAATGGCTATTAGGGGCCTGAGGATAGCTCAAGATGAACTATAATTAGGCTCTGGGCCTGTAACATTCCAGCCTTTGTAGAATGCTAGATGTAGCTTCCATTCAGGATCTTCCATTCATAGAGAGCCACATCTCTCATTCTTACGGTGCCAGCACAAAACTTGCCATCACAGTCTAAAACATGTTAGCTTCACTTTCATAGTTTTAACCTTTTCTTGCCTATTTCTGACAAGACAACTAACTGAGAGATCGGAACCTTATTTAGACACCTTTAGTGACTCTACAAAGATAGGATGAAGAGATAGCTCAGTAGCTAACAGCACTGGCTGTTAGACTTCCAAAGGTCTTGAGTTGTTCAGTTCCAAGCAACCACGTGGCCTGCTCACAGCCATCTGCAATGAGATCTGGTGCCCTCTTCTGGCATGCAGGCATACATGTAGGCAAAACACTGTATACATAATAAATAAATCTTTTTTTAAAAAAACGTAACAACATCTGAACATTTATGACAGACTCAGACAAATGTGACCATTGTGACTGGATAATGAAGCCTGAGGGCAAAAGGTACCCTAACCTTGCAAAAGTGTTGTCATCACATTATAGAAACACTAGATTTTTAGACTTACTTTTATAGAAAACTGGTGGAAATTTCTCGTTCTCTCTGAAATGTTAACTAGCTAAAAGCCTCAGGTGAAGTGAGAAGCTCTGGACAGGAAAGTTCACTGACGACTCTCATGGAAGCTTTTTTAATTAATTGCTTTATTTATTCACTTTACATTGTGGTCATAGCCTCCTCGCTCCTTTCCTACCAGTCCCACCTTCCTTCCATCTTCTTTGATCCCCCCTCCCCTATTCATCTGAGAAGGGGAGTCCCTCTACCCACTAACCCATGTTCATCAAGGCACATCATAATTGAGCTGTCCTCTTCCCTTGTGGCCTGGCAAGGCAGTCACACCAAGTGAAATTGGTCAAAAAGTAGGCAACAGAGTCCATGTCAGAGACAGCCCACATTCCCCTTACTAGAGGACCATGAAGCTTGAGCTGCCCATCAGCTCCATTTGTGTAGAGGACTTGGGTCCAGTCCATCCATGGTTCTTGGTTGGTGCTTCAGACTCCACAGGCCCCTCTGGGCTCTGGCTAGTTGGCTCTGTTAGTCTTCTTGTGGTAGTCTTGTCATCTCTAGGGAGGTCTTTTTATCTCCCCCCGCTTTTCTGCTAGACTCCCTATGCTTCTACCAGTGTGTGGGTGTAAGTCTTAGCATGTGTTTCTAACTGCTTCTGGGTGGGGCCTCTCTGAGGATAACTCTTATAGGCTCCTGTCTGCAAGCATAGAAAAGTACGGTTTGGCTCTCTTCCATGGAGTAGGTCTTTGTTTGGGGTAGCCTTTGGTTAAACATTTGAACATTTCCCAATATCTTTATCCCTACAGTCAGGATAAATTTTGAATCAAAGTTTTTGTGGGTGGGTTTGTGTTCTCCTTTCTCTATTGGGAGTCCTGTCTAGTTAGAGGGTGTGGTCTTCAGTCTCCATGGCCTCTGCTACTAGGAGTCTCTGATAGAGTGTCTCTCATATCCTCCCAAAGGCCTTTTCTAACTTAGATCTGCAGCTTGTCTCATAAATGTCCCCACTGACAGTTTCTCTTTTCTCTATAGGCCTCTGTCTTCCTGCTCCACTCTTCCCAGGTCTGATCTCCACCCTTATTTCTCTCTACCCTCCCTTTCCTACCTTGTTCTCTCTCTTCAACAACTACCTCTATCTATTCAATTCTCCCTTCTGGGTGAGATTTAAGAATTCTCCCTTGGGTCATCTTTGTTACTTGTCTTCTTTGGGTCTGTGTATTGTAGTATGTTTATCCTGTACTATATGGCTAAAATCCACTTATAAGTGAGTATATACCAGAAGCTTCTTCTAAGCAGATCTACATACCAAGCCCACAAGTGTCTATCTCTTCCAGACTGCAGGAAAACTGACCTCTATATGGCATCTTCCATTCCTTAAGTATCCCTTTTGCCATCTATAATACTCATGGCGCCCATGCCATGTGTGCACAGTCTCCAATCCTCAGAGAGATTGTGGCTTTGAGTTGTTCTGAAAAGAAAGATTCTACTTCTGGAGATGTCTGTCACTTCTAATTTATTTCCATATTTCTTTGTTTAATCCCCAAGTAACACTTCAGCACTTTCCTTTATCTTGTTTCTAACCTAGATTTTGGCTTATGTATCTATCAAGTTGCCTGTGACACAGGTGGCTGGTATCCAGTAAGAGCGGAAGTGTTGTTCCTTAGTTGCGTGGTTGGCATTCTAACCCTTATAACCTCTAATTGTTCTGTAGTCTCATTCTTTCTGCCTCAGACTCTGTCCCTGTTTTTTCTTTACATTGTAACTCTTATTTTTAATACACACACACACACACACACACACACACGTGTGTGTGTGTGTGTGTATCTGCATGGGGCAATGTATGTGCATGAGAGTACAGGCCAGAAAAAAGTGTTCATCTGCTGGGGCTGGAATTACGTACAGTTCTGGGTCTCCTGTTGTGCTTGCTGGAAACTTAACTCTTTTCCTTAGCAAGAGCAGTGTGTGGTTTTAGCCCCAGTCTTGGATAGATGTGCTATGGCAAACAATATTAGGCCATTATTTCATACCATGTTGATTTTGATGTACATGGATTTATAGCTGTTTCCCATAATTCCCATGAGGCAGAATCTTTTGTGTTATTTGAAACTAAAGAAACAAATCATTATAGAAAAACTAAACGATTCTACTCCTCATATAAGGGAACACACCATCTCATGAAAATCTCTTTTTAAATAAGGCCATAAAGGATTTCACTTGCAAATTTGTCTGATCTGTAAAAATGAAAAATGTGTATTTATTCATATTTGAGAGTCAACATCTTCAACAGTAGGGCTTTACCCAAACCCCTGTTGTTTCTCATTTTGATGCAAGCAGAAAGTCCCCACTGTACTGTGAGAACTGATTTGCAAGGAGCTCTGTGATCCAGAGGTGTCAGATAAGAGAGGAGCTGCACATCAACACTGATTCAAAGCCCAGACTTTTTTCTCAAGCAAGCTCTTGATGCTGTGCTAGTCAGCAGCAAGTGCTGCAGGACTTTCAGGATTATTATCTATTCAGACAAACTTTTCACCTGGTCACCATCTATTCTTGGCCTGACACGCATTTATTGAATGAGATATTTTTCTTTGGGCAAATAAAAATACCCACTAGATTTAAATAGAACATTAAATTAGTTTCACCTGCTTTCCTCAAAGCGACTGGAGTCAAGGAGAAAACAGAGTGAAACGACAGATCTATTTTCTCTCTTTTGGAAAATGTGTCTGTGTATATATACCACTCTGATTATCCCCTCATGAATTAACCCTCCAGGTTACTAAGCTGTCTCTTCATGCAGTCTAGTTTCAGCAGGTCTTTCTTTTTGTCCTCAAATGAACTCTTTTCATTAATTGGACAATTTACTATGTTTTCCAATTTTATTTATTTAGTTTGTGTGCAAATGTGTGTCACAGTGTGCTCCACATTGTGAGCTCAGAAGAATCAGAAATAAGTATTCAGTTCCCCCTTTCTACCATGTGAGTCCACAAGAGCAAATTCAGGTTGTCAGACTTAGCAGCATATGGGTTTACATACTAAGCCATCTGGCTGGTCCAAGTTACTATTTTATTTAACATTTTTCGAACAACAACCAGAATCAAGAAATGGATCAAAAATTCCTACTTGGAGCTATTGTTCTTCTAGATATAGAGGATTTTGTATAGCCAAGATTATAACCAGAAAGAAGTCATAACTTCATAGAGACATACAAATATGTTAAGCTTAATCTGAAATGCCAGAGGAAACCTTTATGGAAGATCATCTGAGCTCCAGCTGTGAAGATCACAAAGAATCTGGACAAGAGCAGAGCAGGCAAGGATTCTTTACAGGGAAAGGAAGGAATCTGTCAAGAATGCCCCACAGTGGTCTGGAGGACTGAATATAACTAACTCACTGAAGGGATGCAGAAAAGAGTGAAGCTACAAGATTGGTTCCAGATGGATAGATTTGGGTACTACGTGGATAACTGGGGTAAATGTACAGAATTATATCAAGAACTTGGCCATGAGGCAATCAATGCAGAAAGTCGATCATTCCAAATCCTGACTACATCTGAGGTTACTAGTGACAGCACAAAGCAAAGAGGATTTTCCAAAGCCAGAACATACTAACTGGAATATAACACAGCAGCCTCAGTTAAAACTTTTGTGACAGACACATATCTTTACTAACACCAACTTTATTTCATTTTTCTTTGTCTGTTTTCTGTGTTCATATGTTTATAGATGTATATGCAGATTTATGCTTTTCTATCTAAATCATTGAGGTGGTGCTCTCAGGCAAACCCAGATCTCAGCGATGTGGCTAATCCTGCTACCAAAGAGTTTGCTCTATGACTCTACTGGCTTCCCAGACAGAAATTACTGGAGGGTCACTATACCTACTCAGCATTTAAGTTTGTTTTGGGCCCCAAACTCTAGTCCTCATGCAAGTAATTTAAACATCTCTGTACTCCTGACCTCACTTTAATATGAAATCCAGAAAACTATGAAAAATTACAATAGTTATTCTTGGAAATGCTTTATGTGTTTTTTTTTTCAGGAAGTATAGCATACTAGTGATTATAGTAGTAAATGTCTTCTTTTGAAGATCTACTGTGAACCAGGCACTTCACACTCTTCTTAACACTATCAATTATTCTGTAAATTAAAAGTCCTATTTTCAGGGAAGACAATCAAGACAGTATTTAGAGAGTTTAAGTATGTCACTGGAGGTTACAATGACAACATGCAATGGATCTGCAATGTCAATGAAACTTCCCAGGACACTAGACCCCATTAATTACAGCATAGCGCTGGAGGGATTCAAAGGTTCTGAAGAATTGAGAAATGTAGGTTGGTAATAAATAAATCTGTAAAATCTCTTGAAGAAATTTAAGGTTTTAGTTAATGATTCAATACTTATAAGTTTAGTGCCATTTGATCCTTGACACACAATAATTGTATATACTTTCAGTACTAGTGTGAACTTGTGTGTTCACATTGTGTGCTGATTAAAACAAGATACTTAACATATCATCTTTTCATGATGTTGAGAA
The DNA here is from genome assembly GCF_903995435.1 of Acomys russatus. Lineage (NCBI taxonomy): Eukaryota > Metazoa > Chordata > Mammalia > Rodentia > Muridae > Acomys > Acomys russatus. The sequence continues at coordinate 6,038,408 of NC_067149.1, forward strand.
CTTTGACAGTCCCCTGTAGTGACTTTGAAATAGACAGTGTAATATTGTTAAAAATGACCCTGAGGCACATTGGACACCAGAACCCATCCTTCCCGTGTATCTGTAATATAATACAGTTGGCCAACTCACTCCTACTACTCAACTCTATCCTCTTCAACTTCTGGTAAATAATATCATACACTCCTCTTTTATGAGAAGAGCTTTTTCTTAGGTCCCAAAGATCAATGGGATCATGTAATATTTGGTTCTGTTTGTTGGGCTTATTAACTTAATATAATGTGTTCCAGTTGAATATATATAGCCAATGACAGAGTTTTGCCATTTTGATGGCTTCATACCATCCCTTGTGTATTACAACATAATTCTCTAAATGCTTACAGGCACATTTTGACTTACAGTGGATAAGAGTGTACCTTCACATTTTGAATATATGAGTCTACTTCCTTTGGATAAATAACACTAAATGTGAGGTTTCTGTATCAAATAGTTGTTCTATTCTTAATTTCTTGATGAGACTCAATGCTTTCTAACATAATGGATACAGTAGCATATATCTCCAGCCACAGAATATATTCATATCTTCTTCCCCAAACTTCCTTCCTAGTACTTGTAACTTTTCAGTATTTTGATAATCAAAATTTCAACTAGAGTCAGGATTTGATTAGACTTTAAAAAATGTTTAGCAATATTGATTTATATATGTGTATATATACATATATATGTGTGTGTAATGGAAAATGTATTTATCTCTTCATTCACTTTTATTTTTATTTGTTTCAGTGTGTTCATAAGCTCTTCTGTGTGTAGTGTGTCTGTCTGTCTGTCTGTCTGTCTGTCTCTCTCTCTCTCTCTCTCTCTCTCTCTCTGTGTGTGTGTGTGTGTGTGTGTGTGTGTGTGTGTATACATGTGCACTGCCTGCAAAGTCCAGAAGGAGGTGCTTGGTTCATTTGAACTAAAGCTGGAAATGACTGTCAGCTGCCCAATCTGGGTGTTGAAAACTAAACTTTGATCCTTTGGAAGAAAAGAAATGGCTATTAAATGCTAAGCTATCTTTCAGGCCTATATTTGAATGTTGTCTTTGGATAAATGCTTTCTTATGAATTTTGGACATTATAATTAAAGTATTTGGTCATGTGTGCTTAATTTTAAATAGCAACTTTTTCTTTCCTTGATTTTTTCTTTTGTTTTACCATTGAATCAATTGAAAATATTACATGTTCTATAGCAGAATTTTGAACATACATTGCACTTAGCAAACTACCCAAAATACATCAATTTTCCACTACTGGTGGCATTATTAGTATCAAGAGCCGTTGTAGTACTTTATTGCTCCTGAACTCCATGGCATTACTAAAACTGGCTTCCAAGAATGAAGACTAGTATATACTAAGGAAGAAAACAAAAAAAACCCTTTGTTTTAGAAAGGAGCTATGAAATGTGAAGAAATATAACTGAACATACTTAAGAAGTAGAGGTAATGAGATATAGAAGCTCAGGAAATTCTTAAGCAGAATTTAAAAAGTAATTGACAAAAGATCGGTCAAGCAATTGGTTGCTTTCAGAAAATGTGACCAAGTGGTTTGGCTTTAAATGGCATCAAAGAGACAGGAGAATATTAGTTTGATACTAAATGATAAGGAAGAAGTGCAAGCTTGACAGAAAGCTAAAATCCCTGCTGCATAGGACGAGAAATATGAGGATAACATAAAGAAAAAAGGGGAGAGCCCAGATGAGAAGACTGACTTTACCAAAGAACAATAGAGGAAGGATATTTTCCTCCAGACAACTCATAATCTAAGACTTGTCCCTTTTTGTTAAGTGTACATTCAGGTCTTATCATATTACATATTTACACAAAGAAAGAACCAAGCAACTAAGACAAATTATCAAGGTTTACTTAGTTAAAAAAACTTAAGACCTCCAAAGGAACAATACTCAACATGAGATATACTTACAAAATTATGAGCTCCTGAGGAATAACATCACCATATATATAATCCTACTGCACCCTCAGTCTTTCTTGAGAGTGTGAATCTTCCTCCTCTAAATTATATATATGTTCTTCTATCTATATCTTTGTATTTCTCTATATCGGACTCCTCTTTTGATGCTGAGAGGTGAAACCTGCTATTTACCCACACCATGGACCATAAATGCTTTGGTAACTGTTTTTAGATCTATAGGACTTTGTGGGAGATGAAACTTTTACCTGATTTAAATCAATGTCTTCTCACAAGAGGTTCATATAAAGTAAACAAAACAAAGGTGACTTTTGAGCCATTTATTTGGCTTCAAATCCTATACCCAGCTAATCTAAATTTAGAATACAATAGAAACATTGGAGTGTAAATGTTTGCATATACTTTAGAATATTAAATGCAGAAGGTTGTGAATGTGTTTTCTGAATCTGAGTATATCTCTATTTTGGTCAAAATAGCTATGTGACATGTTTTTAAATATTCTATCTTCTAACAACTCTGTGGATTGACACAGAAAATCTTACTTTCCCCAAAGGTATAGCCGGCAAAGACATTTGTTTGGAACATATTTATGACATCACAATGTGAGCTCAGTTTATCTAAATTTAGGTACCTTCTAATGTGTATGAGATTATAGGGAAGACCTTCATTATACAGCTGAGTTTACGGAAAAGCACATAAACATGCTCAGCTTTCTCAGTGCTGATCTCATTTTAGAACTAAAAAAAAGAGACATAATATACATTAAATTTTCTGTTCTTTAAGAAATTCCTTCAATTAAACTTCACTTTTGCAGACTTTAATGTTTCTATTACTATACTATCTATGTCTAGTTTGACTTACATGTCAATCACTTCTCTTTCTCCCCCCAGCTTCTCTCTAACCTGTCATTCCTCAGTTAGACATTGAACAACCAGCCCATTGCTCTATGAAAACAAAGGGCACCTATGAAAACGATGTTCAGTTCCCTGACTAGAACCTCAAGAGTCTTGCAGTTCAGCCTGAAGGCCACTTGCCAGCTTTGCCTTTAAGCATAATACCAATGCTTTATTCTGGTTGCCAGTCTTCATGTTTATTTGTTGCTTTGACCTTAGCAAATACATCAGAGTGTCTGCAGCACATAGGAACTATGTTAACTTTTCTAGGAGATATGTGAGCAGATGCCTATTCACCCAGGATAGGGCACCAATAACAGAGTATTGATTTTACCATCTTCCAATTTGCTGAACAAATGAATGAATTTATTGGACTTCTTTACAGTGCATTGTTAAAAGGTCACTTACAGTTGCATGGAGGACACTTAAGTAACTACATCATAACAAAGTCCCAATCCATTATAGATAATGCCCTCATGGAAGGTTTAACATGGAATCCTCCCTTCAGTTAACTTTCCACTTCTAATATAGTGTAGTGGGCCTTGTGATCCTTACCTTATTTTTCATAATAGGGAGTATCAATAGTAACATGACTGTTACCATAGACCTGGAACCTGTATATTTCTCTGTTTAGTTAGTTTTCATGGTAACTAAACCAGAATTTCTACTCCAAGGTTGTAATAGACAGGGAATCATATTATGTCTGAAGAAAACACCATTCTACAAGAGAGCCCAAGCATTACACTTTTATGGAGTAAGGAACAAAGTACAAAAATTCTAGAGATATATCCCACAGAGTCAAGTGTTTTGGCTGCATGATGACACAAACATAGATGGACAGGTTTGTATTTTTAATAATGTCAGAATTTATGAATAATAAGAAATTAACAAACTATAGTGGTTTTAATGGCAATCATTTAATAATTTGTATGATAATCTCAACTACTTTAGTAATCTGACTGATGCAAACACATGTTTTTTAAAACCTCCTAATCTTAATTAATAATATTATCTCATGTCCCACAGTACACTATAAAGGTATTCATATGTATATGCAGACATGTGGTTTCCAGAATAAATTCAAATTATAGAGGCTACAGCAGAGCTCAAAGAGGTTTTATAAGTGGTCTGACAGAACTATAAATAAAATCTCTGTTGATAAGTTAACCAGCCACTCTAGCCACAGAGCAGAGAGTCATAGTTGAGAGTGAAGATTAGCTCCACTGTTGAGATGAAAAAACAGAACTCAGCTGGAAAAGCAGTTCCAGGTCCAAACTGGTGAGCCAGTGGACCAGAAGATGATAATCAACTGGACTTGAAGCCTCAGTGATAATTAAGACTTCTCTACCTGTTAGTAACACACACACACACACACACACACACACACACACACACACACACACACATATACACACGCACACATACATGCACACACACACACACACACACACACACACACACACAGGCACACACACTTCACATAACAGGTGTTAGATGTAAGGCCACTGCCATCAAAGCACTAACTAGGTGCTGACCATTTTATAGAGTCCAGGTAAAGAAGTTATACCCTTCCCTTAGACTGATGTATTCAATAAGTTTTGGGGCCTGGTATCCCCGGTATGGTTTTAGGATGCCCATGTTACTTCATAGTATCAGTTCACCTTGATACATTGATAAGGCAGCATACTTTTCACTCCCAGGAATAATTTATCTTTCACTCTGTGTAAAACTGTTGTGAGAGATGGATGGTGTTATTTGCAGGTCCACCCAGAAGCATAGTCATTCTCCACCCTTGATATAGTATCAGATACTGCTTGGAAAATTGAGACCCTAAGGAAAAGACTCGGCCTAAGAAAACACTATTTACACAATGTGGAGGAAGTTAGCAGAGGACATACCCTTTCATCATCAGGCCAGCTGCTGAGCTAGATGAGGCTGCACCCTATTTCAACCTGTTACACAGCTGTTGTAGTGGTTCAGCAAGGGCAATGCTTCGGTTCTAGGCTTGCTCATGCAGCACTTCATCACCTTCAGCAGCTGACTCTTCCCAAACCTCTGTTTTCTCCAAGACCACTGCATACCACTCATTTTCTCCTGAGCTGAGTAACAAACTGTTCTCTGTGCTCTTGTATTAACTGCAAGGTTTCCTGCACTTAATAGCAAAGCTCAGAGGACCTCACCTTTACTCCAAGCCTTCTGCTTTGCTGTCACAATGCCTCCATAGGAGAGATGAAAGACTTGCTTTTTAACACCCACGAAGAGAAGAGATCAAATGGCCTCCCCATACACAAGAGTTCGCCTTTTATCATACAGAAGCTCTTTATATGTATAAAAAGAACACTTAGCATTCCTGCTTGAAAGATCCATATTTGGCTTTAATCCACTATGTGGAGTTCTTATCATGAAGAATGAATAAAATATTTGTTCTATACTGAATGATGATACAGCTATTCTGTTGACTATTCAAAAACAAAAAGGGTTATTTTGAGGAATATATATATATATATATATATATATATATATATATATATATATATATATATATATATATAATACCAGGAACATTTAAATGTAGTTTTCTTGAAAAGGGTATTTCTGGTTACTGTACTCAGATACTTACCTGTTACTTATGAATATGTAGTTCTATTTATGTTCTATGCCATGTTTTGGCATCCTACTTTCTGCTTAAAGCTGTGTACAATAGACAATTTATAAATATCACTGTATATGTGCACTTTGTAGTCACTTTTTCTTAATTTCTGGCATTTTTCTCATTTGAGTTTTAAGGAATCTTCCAACTTAACGTTTCAGGAAAGAGAACACAGCACTAAGCAGAGGAACAAAATTAATTAATTCTTCACTCTCAAAGTTTCTAAATAGATCTTTGAAACTCACTAAGATAGAAAGTTTCTAAATTAAAACTATGCACATTTGTATGTGTTTGGAGAGTCAAATGTTTGATTTTACTTAGCAATAAAATCATTTTGAGACGTATAAAGGCAGGAGCTGCTCCATACTGTCCAAAAATTAAAGACCTTGTGGGTTAGGGGAATATGACAATAAGTAGACAGGATAAGAAGAGAAGCATCTATGAGGATGCTATAGGTCCTTTTACTGAGGCAGAGTCACCATGAATGGTGACCCAAGTTATGACCCAAGATAAGACCGTAAGACATGACTCAAAAGAGAAACCAAGTAGTCGGCAACATTTATAAAGAAATCCCACTCATCTGCCATTGTTCGGGAAACTGACCTGAGAGACAAGCAAAGGGTCCCTAAGGTGTGCATACATTTGCTATCAGCTACTTCTCTATAGACTCAGATGTGCTCCGTGATGAAGCACAACAGTTTATGTAAATCTTGAAATGACAACAAAGTAAACCTTACTGTTAGCACTATGAGAACATCTAGGCCATCTTCATAGTTAATGTCACTTACATATCAGGGGTAAATTCAGGTGCCTCCAAGTTTCACTTAACAATATCCAGTGATCACATTTCTCTTGACTCCCATGCCTGAAATCTCTCAATAACTTCAGTGTGTCTGCAGGGCTAATGGGCTTAGAAATAAGACTCTTAAATTGATATATTTTTCATTTTTAAATTTACATATGTTAATATAACAGTCCCTTAAGGTTTTTATTATTTATTTGGTGTATAAGAAAAGCAAGTCAGACCCTTGGGAGTTTTAGCTTGTTGGTGTTCAAAGTCTTAGGAGGTTGTAGACATCATTCACGGAAGCCTCACAAATTCCTACTGCTGGTCTCTAAGTTTCAGTGCATCTTTCATAGCGTCATAGCGAAGCTCAAACTTCCTTTTTGACAAGATTTATTTTTGTATCTCACAGTGTTCTCCAATCATGATCTTCCTAACTCAGAATCCTGAGTTCAGGATGAGATGTTGATGCCTTGTTTGTAATTCACACACTCCTAGCTCTGTATTCTCAGTTCTCAGGAAGACTAGATCCTTGTATCCCTTGTCATTTGTAAAATGGTTCATTGCCCAGAAGCAGTAATGCAGGAGACTATAGAGTGAATAGGGCATCTGGCAACTCCACAGGGAACCAGTGCACACAGAATGCATGAAAGGGAAATTCATACTATTACATAGTATATAGGTTAATCTCTTATCCAATTCTCTAAAACACTTCTTTAGGGGTTAAGGGGATTTCCCATAACTGACCTGCTATGAGTTGACAGTTGAAGGCCTGAGGTTTGTGTCTTTTATGGTGTCATTTCTGTTGATGGCAGATGTAGTACTCAGCAGGGAAAGCCTAGTGAGACATCTATGTCTCTGACTTCATGCTGAGCCTCTGTGACGTCGTCCATTGTTCTAATGTGAAGCGATAAGGAGAAGAGGCTAAACACTAACAACACGGGTGGTAGATTGTTGTGTAGCTCATGCAACTTCTAAGAGACATGATAATCCTGGGGAGCATCCATTCAGAGCTTGGATTCCCTTATGTGCTATAAAACTTTAAGAAATACATTGAGACTCCCTTACCAAAGCTTCCTGGTTTCTAATCCTCCAATGATTTCTTCAGTTCTTTCTTGGTATCTTTCTACAACATTGTTTATCTGATCATTCTCATGAAATTGTTATGTCCATTTCAGCAAGAGTCACTTATTTTCAAGAAAAGTAACGACCACATTATCATCTACACTTGCTTTTGTACAATGGGAAATTTAATATATTTTATTTTGTTCATTTAGAATGAGAAGAATGTAGCAGGTGGGTTGGACAATTCAGGAGAAGAGCAGATAGACAGAACTCTTCCAGAATGAGCTCTATGAGGAGAGGTGGCCCTATGACAATTGGGAGGTCATGTCTGAAGTTTGAGATAGAAGAGTATTATAGTGAAAGTCAAAATAAAATGGCCCATAAAAGGAAAGATTGCCTGTTGTTTGACAGCCTGAGATGAGATTCACTAGAACTTTAAGTAAAAGTAAAAAAAAGATAGTCATCATAGACAGGATGATTTTGGGGGTGGGGGGGGTGCTCAGAATGCAGACAACCTTGAGAGAAATGCCACAAAACAAAGGAAATTTCCTTACTTTTGCATTTTGGAAAAGTGTGTCAGGAAGTATTATACTAGATGATTTATTCTACACAACATAAGCGTGGAAGAGCCAGGTATTGGGAATGACCATAAATTAAGAGTGTGAAGCTACAGCTCAGTGCTTCTTTTTTAAAAAGTTGTATGAGTAGGTGTTTTGTCTACATATTTGTCTGTGCACGTGTGTACCTGTTGCCTTCAGAGGCCAGAAGAGTGTTAGATTTCCTGGGACTGAAGTTACAGACAATTTTGAGCTGCCATATGAATGCTGAGAATCAAACCCAAGTACTGTTCAAGAACAGTCAGTGGGTGCTCTTACACTGAGGCATCTCTCCAGCTCCCACTTTCAATTCTTTGTTCATTATGTCATTCATTTGTGTGTGTGTGGAAAAGCTAAGGAATGCTTCTATTTCATTGTCACTTTAGTCAGGATATGTCTTTAATAAAAATAATCCCAGGCATTTGCCAATATGAATAAGCAAAGGTTGTTCTTCTTTTCAATTTGAATGAACCTCTATTTTTGTTTGTTTATTTTAGGCAAAAGTGTCGGGTCCCAGACCGCAGGAAAAATCGAGTCAGGGTTCACCTGTAAGAGGGAGTGGGGGTTGAAAGTAGGATACAGAGACACAAGAAATAATGAATAAAGTCAGAAAATTTCTGATCAAGATTCACTTTATTGCCAGCTAGCAGGAACATATATAGAGCAAGGTCAATAGGATCTATTCTTATCTTCACTCACGCTAGCCCCCAGGCAAGAATACAATAGCCTGAGTAGTTCCCTGTAAGAACTTCCTTGATCCTCTGGGTGGTTCCAAGTTGGGACTTCCCTACTTCTTTCAAAGGTAAATAGTCCAAGGATGGCCTAGAACACAAGACTTCATGAAGTAAAGGTCAGCAATTCAAAGGTCACAGCATACAGCCTAAGCACAGGATTTCTGACATGGCATAAAGGTGTTATATTTACAGTAATACAAATGCTGGAGACATGGGAGAAATAGATGATATCTACCAAAACTAATTATAAGACCTTCAAATATTACAGCATATAAACTGGGGGATGGAGTGGCTGCTAAGTGTTTAAATGTTGGGAAAAAAGGATATTTCCTCACTTAGGACACAGTTATGTACAAGCAAGCTATGAAAATATCACAATTCAAAACTGCATTTAGTACATTTAACCCACAGAACACCACGTTTAGTAACACACTATACTAAGCATCCATGACTTTTATGGTCTTATGGCTGATTATGACCTGAAGCTCAATACAACAAGGATCACAGCAGAATCATACTGTAAATTTCTAGCCTGGAAAGTGGCTAAAATTCAAAGTAGAGTGTCTCCTAAGTACATTCACAGTCCATATACTCAAGACTCTGAGGGATATTGTATAAATTGGGTCTTCATATCAGATCGAAAAACAATCTTTTATTTTCCTTTATGCTTTGCATTGCGATTGGAAGCAACAGTTCATTTTTCTGTCATAGCCTTTGTAGATTTCAATATACTCCCTCAAAGTTCATTTGGCCTTTAGTCGATAAATGGCAATTCAATAAGTCTTTCATCATAGAGTATCTCAGACTAACTATCAGTGTTCCAGTTTTGATAACTAAATCAACTACCATATTTTCAATCCAAGCAGATCAACACAACAATCCTAACTTCCATTTCTGTCATATCTCCCACCAACATTCTTAGAAATGCTTGGTAGATATTTCTAAAAATACATTCTAGAAATATATGTGTGTGTGTATGCATGATTGTATATATATATATGTAGAGAAAATACATATATTTGTCATTCTCAGAATGACTTGACTCAATATGATTGTCTTCAGTTACATCCAACTCATCATAAACATATACATGTATATATTTAGATTACTTTTTAATAATTTGTGTACGTGCATCTGTGTGTATAAATTATGTATGTATGTTGCCAGATTTTGGCATCATGTCCCATGAAACTGGAGTTATAAGCAGGCAATTGTGAGTCACACCATATGGATGATAGGAACTGGACTCATGTCCCTCAGAAGTATGTGTTCTTATTGGAACAATCTATTTCCTTTTATGACTACATTCTTTGCACCTGAAATCTTTTTAGCAAACAGACCACATTTTTTTCCTGATGGAGAAAATACATACACTTATAACATACACATACACACACACACACACACACACACACACAGAGAGAGAGAGAGAGAGAGAGAGATTTGCACTTTCCCTATGCACTCATCTGTGGATTGGATATCTGCAATTTCTTACAGCATTGCCAAGAGTATATTCAGCAGTCAGGTTGAGTAGTAGGGCTATGATTTTACACACTTGAGATTCAGGTCCATCACATCCATTTTAACAGCTCTGGCATCCTCTTGACATGTACAACTTTAGTAATCCTTTGGGTACTACAAAAAAGTACTAAAACTAATGATATCCAAAAGAGGAAAATGACTGAGGCTTCCTTGGTACAGTTTTTTTAAAGATTTATTTATTTTGTACTTATGCAGTACACATTAGGTCATATTATACAAGGCTGTGAGCCACCCCGTGGTTGCTGGGAATTGAACTCGGGACCTCTGGAAGAGCAGTCACTGCTCTTAACCACTGAGCCATCACTTCAGCCTTGGTACAGGGTTTTTTCTTTTTAAAGTTTTTTATTTAATTAATTTATTCAGATTACAACTCAATTGTTATCCTATCACTTGTATCTTCCCGTTCCTCCCTCCCTCCTGCTTTCACCCTATTCCCTTCTCCTAGGTCTAAGACTGAAGGGGACCTCCTCCCCTACTATATGGTCATAAGCTATCAAGTCTTCTCTTGGTAACCTGCTTATTCTTTCTTTGAGTGCCATCAGGCCTCCCCACCAAAGGGAGGTGGTCAAATATGGGGCACCAGAGTATTTTAATAAAGAGTTAAAACCTGACTTTGAACCCATGTGAAAAACCTGGGTATGATAGTGCACACTTCTAATATCATCCCTGTAGAGACAAAGAAATTTGGATCTCTAAGCTTGCTAGCTAAGCTGGGGCAACAGTGAAAGACCTTATCTCAAGAGAAAATGTGCAGAATGATTGGGGAAGATATCTGTGTTTGACTCTAGTGTACACATATTCATACAATTGTACAATTACATACATATACAAACACATGAGCACACACTCAAGGAAAATGTTTATTTTAATTTGTGGTTCCAGAAGTATCACTCATAATCATTTGGTCCTATTGTTTTGGTCTTAGATTGACTCAGAAAGTCTCATCAGGGTCATGTGTTTTTTGGTTCATGTTTACTTCATTGTCAAGAATAGTGAGGGGGGGGGACGGGAGATGCTATCCTATAGTCCCTGCTGTGGGAACACACCCAAAGACCAAAATCTCTTGGTATGCCTGCTCCCTAAATGTTTCCATCACCTTAGATAGTACTATATTGGAGACTACAGTCTGTCTGTCTGTCTGTCTTCTGTCTGTCTGTCTGTCTGTCTGTCTCTCTCTCTCTCTCTCTCTCTCTCTCTCTCTCTCTCTGTTTGTCTGTGTGTGTGTATGTTTCATTTTAATCAAGTTCAGTTTTCAACAGTTTTATACATGTGTAAAACACATCCTGAACTCTCTTATCTCCACTTCTCTATGACCAATACATACCTCTTTTCTCCTCCCTGAAAATATCTTTCTTGTGGTCACCTCTATTCATATTGTTTGTAAACCACTGGGATTAAACAGGGCTCTCTGTGTGACTACAGGTCTGCAGCTATCTCTGGGAGGCTGGTGAGCTCAGCGGGATCTATAAAGCGAAGATAGTGATTCATTCCCTCCTAGAACCTTTCAATAGCCAATATTCTGCTGTAAAGGGTAAGGTCCCATGTGTTCCTTTGCCCTTCTTGACTGATTGCTGATAAAGTCAGTCTCCTGTGGGTGCAGTGTACATAATCACAGTTGTGTGATTTAATGGCTGCAATAGTTGTATTGAATCTAAAGAACGGCATTTCACAGCCCTCACCCTATCTTTTGGCAAAGAACAATTTTTAACACAGACTTAAATGGGCCTTTTGGAGCTAAATGATAGCAAGTACTCACATCTCTGATTTTAGATATTTTTCCATCTAATGTGAGAAATTTAAATAGGATTATATTGTATGGCAAGTTGTATAGTCACATAGATTAAATTATTATATTGCTATATGCCAGAATCCTTTAAAAATACAAACTGTTGATTTTTCTTTTCTATGTGTTATTCCTTGTTCCCCTTTCTTTTGCCAAGATTTTTCTTTCTAATACTACAATCTAACATATAGTATTGATATCAATTATCAGGGATCACTACCTTTAAAGAGTATGTTTTCTCTTAATAAATGCTAAGCATACACAGTTTTCACAAAAGAGGCTGCTACAGGACCCAGTTTCTGTACAGATTTTAAAAAATGCATCACATCATCCAGACAGGTCTCACCAGAAGAAAAAGTGGATGAAAGGGAGAGTGAAAAACATAAGACTTGAACTAGACCTTTCTTAAGTGGTTGATGAGGAGGGGTTGAGATCACATGGAAGTTGTGATTGCCATGGAGGATGGAGGATCTTTCTCTTTCGGTAGCTACCATGGCTGTCGAATAACCCAAACTGGCAACGATTGGATGGGATCCATTAGGCAATAAAATCCACTAATCTTTTGTGACATATGGCTGCAATGGCATCCTGAGAAACAGTGATGCCCTAGACTCATTGTTACTAAAACGTTTTTAACACAACATTCACTTGGGTTATAAGATATTTAAATAGAAAATTTTAAAAATATATACTGAAATCTATTTATATTGACAGATGATCAATGATCGATCTGAAAAAAAAAAGATATCTGAAAAGATGTAAGGATAGTGGCAATCTTTAGTTGTGTGGAATAATACATACCCCTTTCATTCAAATTGCTTTCCCCTCTTTTTCAGGTTGTCTGGCTTAGCTTTACCAATAAACAACTAGTCTTGGGATATCTCATCAAAAATTTTTCACGGTTGTTTCCATAGAAAAGTTATTGACAAATATCTTTGTACACACTGATCACTTTCTCCACCTGAATTCATAGTAAGTATTATTTGGACAATTAATCAGATAAACAAAAGATTCTAAGGGCTGTAAGATATTCTGTCAAAAGACAGAAACACTCAATTAGAATTTTAATATGACTTAAACACTGGGGCTGGGCTGATCTTAACCCCCTAAGCCACCTTGTTATCTCCCAGCCACATATGCCATCCCAAATTCCCCTAAGTACTCTCACATGCTCCCTTTGGGCTGCCACTCTGCATCATGCCTATCCTCAGAGCAAGTTCCTCCTGGCCACTTGTTTCTAGTTCCTGCTAAACTCATTGCAACTCTGCTTTCTTCTTCCTCTTCTCCCCTCTCCTCTCTCTCTCATGATCCTCTGCTCTTCCAAGCCCACAAATCTTAGCTTTGCCTACCTCTGGTATGCACCACCAAGGTGTATGAATTTATTGGCCAGTCAGGGATAATTTGGAGGCAATGTTACACACCATCACCTGGTATATATGAGGATTTGTTCATGAAACAGTAAAGATCGAGGAGGGGAGGCAAGCAATTAACAAGTAAATACAAAGCACCAAGCCATGTCTCAACATTCAAGGCTGGAATGTTTCATCTGGGAGCTAAATACTGCAACAAATGACTAAGGGGTTGGGTTTGTTCACATCCACCATGCCTCCTCCTCCTTCTCTGGTTCCTTTCCCTCAGTGACTCAGCTGGCTAGAGTAACTCCACTTCTCTTTCTTCTAGGATGCATTAACAGATTATCCCTCAGGGTCATTTCCCAGTTTCATAATACTTCCAAACAAATATATTCAGTGACTTTCATTACTCAGTTTAAAAACTGGAATGGTGATGCTACACACATTATTTGGATCCTGAGTTCAAAGCCAGTTTTAGGAGTCTTACCTCCTTTCCCCTGCAAAGCTCTTGAAGTAAGATAGAATGACAGAATGGACTTTTCCAAATGTAGGTTTTTTGAAAATCTAACAAGCAGTTGCTACCTTTGCTCTAATCAATATTTCAAGTATAACAGGCCTCAGCTTAGTGGAAATGATAATATTTTGCTCTCCTCAATATTTTTTCTCCATTCCTAACTAACTGTGTTCAATTTACCTTTCACAGATAAACATCTTGTAAACATAGCCTGTATTCATGTACATGTCCCCGTAACTCAATCTTGAACTATTGCTTCCTAGAACCCAGTAAGAACCAGATAAACCTCAGGATATAATATTTTCATGAGTTTTATTTACTAAAATTATATTTATAATGGATGGTGCTGCAATTTATGGTTTGTGCTGCGGGAATCATGTGAAAGCCTAACTAGGGTCAAGGATGTGAATTGATGAAACTAGGAGAGCCATGTGAGGTCAGTCCAGTGTTTCCGTGACCTTGTCATCTTAAATTGGCCACACAAGGGAAGCAGTTACCCTGGCCCATGTAATGTCCTTCCTATTGTTGTATTACTATTCCCCTTGGAGAGACCCTATAGAAGATAGGTAATAAGCAAATGTATTGATTACATACAGACCACCAATATAGAAAACAAAACAAGTGAAGAAATATCAGGGAGTGGCATTTCTCCCAGATCAGACCTCTCTTCATCTATTTTCCCATAGCCTTTCTTCAAGGGGACTGTATTTCTTTCTTTCTTTCTTTCTTTCTTTATTTCTTTCTTTTCTTATTTTTTTTTAATTATAATTTTTGGGACAGAGTTTCTTTGTGTAACAGCCCTGGCCGTCCTGGATTCACTTTGTAGAACAGACTGGCCTTGAACTAAAAGATCCTGCCTGCCTCTGCCTCCCAAGTGCTGCGATTAAAGGCTTACATCACCACACCTGGTTCAGGTGAGCTATTCCAATTCCCCCAAGTATGATCATTTCGCCAAGATTTGACAATGTTGTCTTCTGTGTTCAGGTGACTTTTGCCCTATTCTGCCCAATTTGTGGTTTTGTCCTTCAGAGCCCAGCTCAAATAATGTGATCTACAGTTTCCCTTCTCTGTACTTGCAGGAAGAATGTAACCTTTCCTCTACTGTGTTTCAGGAAGATCTTCTATAGCCTTTTACTCTAACTTCTATTTTGACACTGTATGTGTAAGCTATAATTATTACTTCCTGTGAAATTGTGCTTACAGCAAGAATTCTGTCTCACCACAGTATGCCAGAACCTGAAAAATAAAAATTATCACAAAATACTTGCTAAATGAATGAGTAATGACACCCTTTAACCAAAGAACTATTCTGCTACATGTGTGAATGCATATATATTTTGTTTTGTTATTAAATTTATTTATTTTTAATTTATTTACATACATCCCAATTGTATCCCCTCCTACCTCATCTCCTTCTGGCCCCACCCTCCCTCCTCTATTTCCTCTCCTCCCTCCTCTAGTACTCAGAAAAAGAGGATCCTTCTTCTCCTACCATCTGACCCCAGCCTATCAAATCTCATCTGGACTAACTGCATGTCTTCTTTGTTGCCTGGAAAGGATCACCATGGGAAAGTTATCAGTGAGTGGGAAGCAAATTCCATGTCAGAGGCAGACCCGTATTATAGGATCCAAATGGAGACTATGTTGCTTATCTGTTACATCTGACCAGGGTTCTAGGTTCTCTCCATGCATGATCCTTGGTTGGTGCATCAGTCTCTGCAGGGGCCTCTTGGTCCATATTTGTTGGATCTATTGGTTTCCTTATGGAGCCCCTGTTTGCTTCATGTCCTTCCATAGAAGGCTCTGAACTCTGCCACAAAGTTTGGCTGTGAGTCTCAGCATCTGCTTTGATCCCTTGTTGGATGGACTCTCTCAGAGATCATCTGTGGTATGGTCCCATTCACTTCAGTGTCTTAAGCTCTACTAGTGTCTCTTCTATTTGCCCTTCTAAATGAGAATTAAGCATCCTCCCTAGAGTCCTCCTTGTTATTTAGCTTCTTTAGTTCTATGGATTGTTGTATGGTTATCCAGTATAATAAGGCTAATATCCACTTATAAATATATAGCATGCAAGTCTTCCTGGTTTTTGGTTACCTCACTCATGATGATCTTTTCTAGTTTCATCCATTTGCCTGAAAATTCAAGATTTCCTTGTTTTTAATAGCTGAGAGATATTTGGTTGCTTCCAGTTCTGGCTATTACGAATAAAGTTGTTATGAACATAGTTGAGCAAATGTCCTTGTATGGTGGAACATTTTTTGGATATATGCTCAGGAGTGGTATAGCTGCATCTTGAGATAGCACTATTGGCAATTTTCTGAGAAAGTGCCAGTTTAATTTCCAAGTGGTTTTAAACGTTTGCACTCCCACTAGCAATTTAGTATCAACCCACTTTGCTGAAGGTGTTTATCAACTGTAGGAGTTCTTTGGTAGAATTTTTGGGGTCAATTATGTATATTAGCATATCATCTGTGAATATTTTGATTTTTCCTTTCCAGTTTGAATCCCCTTAATCTCTGTTAGTTGTCTTTTTGTTCTAGCTAAGACTTAAGTACGATATTGAAGAGATACCGAGAGAGTGGACAGCCTTGTATTGTGCATGATGTCAATGGAATTGATGTTCATTTTTCTCCATTTAGTTTGATGTCGGCTATAGGCTTGCTGTTTATTGCCTTTACTATGTTTAGTTATGTGTCTTGTATACCTGATCTCTCCAACACTTTTAACATGTATGGCTATTAGATTTTGTCAAATGCTTTTTTTGGTGTTTGAGGAGATGAGCATGTGTTTTCTTTTTTTTCTTTCTGTTTGTTTATATAGTGGAATACATTGATGGATGTCCATATGTTGAACCACCCATGTGTGGGAAGCTGAAGCTATCACCCTCGCTAAGATGGCGCCTGGCAACCGGCCAGGCAAAATGACTTGCAATTCTGCTCCTGGTAAACAAGTCCTTATTTGGGTTGTGGGCCGTGCTTTGCTCTGACGTATGCATCCCACCTTGTTGGGAACCAATTGGAGCTACCGATATAAGGGCTGCTGATTGGGTGAGGCAGATGATATAAAGGGGCGCTGGGGTGAAGGAAAGGGAGGAAGGAAAGGGAGAAGAAAAAGAAGAAGCTTGCTGAAAAGGTTCCTGAATAAACTGCCTGGAGAAGAACGTTCGGGTCGCGTCCTTATTTTCTGCTGGTCAGAAGGGTCGCAACAAGTGGTGGCCCATCGGGGACTCTTGTCATTTATGAGCGCTCAGAACTCCTGGTGGTCAGGGCAGTCAACTGGTAAGTTCCCTGGTAAGGGAGGGACAAGCTAAGTTCTTGGATACAGAGACTATAAGGTTCCCTGGTAAGCAAGTGATGAATAAAGTTCTTGGATACAGAGACTATAAGGTTCCGGTTAGGACTATAAAGACTCGGTACGAGTGCTAAAGTTACCGACAGCAGACAAAAGCGAAAGTAAAATGGGAAATTTACCATTCAGCCCTGTGTTTATCGCACTTAAAGACTTGTTGAGAGCAAAACCTGCAAAATCTGTAACATCATCAGATTCAGAGGGGGAGGACTCAGTAGAGGAAGTAGAAAAGCTGATCCTGAAAATGGAGAAACTAGAATCCGGGGTGGAGCCTTTGGCTCCTGGGCCGCCTCTATCTGAGTTGCCTTGGCCTCCTCCCTATGTTCAAGAGAAAGGCTCGGGGACAGGACGTACCTTTTTGCCCAGAGGTGTGGAGAGAGGCACGGACCCAACAGTGCTTTCCTGTTTTTCAGGATGCACAGGGCAATAGATTTCATGAGCCTCTGGACTTGAAAATTGTGCAAAGATTGGCAGAATCTGTGTGTACCTATGGAGTGACAGCTGCCTTTGTTACTGACCAATTGAAAAGTCTACATAGGTATTGCATGACCCCTTCAGATTGGATGAGCCTAGTAAAGGCATGCCTATCCTCTGGACAATATCTGGATTGGAAGGCCTTTTACATAGAGTATACAAGTGAACAAGCAGCTGCCAATGCAGCAGCGGGACAGGCTGCTTGGGATCAGGATATGCTCCTAGGGCAGGGCCGCTTTGCCAATCAGCAAACAACATATCCTCAACAGGTTTATGAACAAATTAACTTGACTGCCACAAGAGCGTGGACAGAGCCCAGGATGGTGGGCAAGGCCTCCGGGCCCGTGGCGCTCAGTGGGCCGCTGGTGGGAGCGCGAGGGGCTGAGCAGCGGCAGAAGTGTCTTCACTAGAACGATGCTCCCCTTGTCACTGCTGAAGGCAGCGCAGAATCACCCCATGCTGGTGGAGCTGAAAAATGGGGAGACGTACAACGGACACCTGGTGAGCTGCGACAACTGGATGAACATCAACCTGCGGGAGGTCATCTACGCGTCCCGAGATGGCAACAAGTTCTGGCGGATGCCTGAGTGCTACATCCGCGACAACACCATCAAGTACCCACACCCCCGAAGAGGCTGGAGCTCAGACCTCTACTCCCACCTGTTGCGTTTTAAAATAAAGAAGGGGGGACTGTGGGAAGCCGAAGCTATCGCCCTCGCTAAGATGGCACCTGGCAACCGGCCAGGCAAAATGACATACAATTCTGCACCTGGTAAACAAGTCCTTATTTGGGTTGTGGGCCGTGCTTTGCTCTGACGTATGCATCCCGCCTTGTTGGGAACCAATTGGAGCTACCGATATAAGGGCTGCTGATTGGGTGAGGCAGAGGATATAAAGGGGCGCTGGGGTGAAGGAAAGGGAGGAAGGAAAGGGAGAAGGAAAAGAAGAAGCACTCAGAGGAAGGACAGCAAGTAGCCAAGAAGAGACTTGATACCCTATGAGAATATATAGGGGGACGTAATCCCCCTCAGGAACAGTCATAGGGGAGGGGAATAATGGGAAAATGGGGGGGGGGGAGGAGGAATGGGAGGATACAAGGGATGGGATAAACATTGAGATGTAACAAGAATAAATTAATAAAAAAAATAAATAAAAAAAAAAAAAAAAAAAAAAAAAAAAAAAAAAAAAAAAGAAAAGAAGAAGCTTGCTGAAAGGTTCCTGAATAAACTGCCTGGAGAAGAACGTTCGGGTAGCGTTCTTATTTTCCGCTGGTCAGAAGGGTCGAGACACCCATGCATCTCTGAAATGCTTGCCAGCATGCTTGGTCACGGTGGATGATATTTTTTATGTGGTTTTGGATTCAGCTTGACATTAATTTATTTAGTATTCTTCCATTAATATTCAAAGGGGAAATTGGTCTGAAATTTTTTTGTTGGGTCTTTGTGTGGTTTAGGTATCAAGTGATTGTGGCCTCATGGAATGAGTTTGGTAATGTTTGCGGTTTTTTGGTTTTTGTTTGTTTTTGGTTGGGAAACTCTTGACGACTGCTTCTATTTCCTTAGAATATCTAGGGCTACTTAATTTGTTTACCTGATTCAGTTTTGGTAAGTGGACTCTTATCAGGAAAATTGTCCATTTCATGTAGATTTTCAAATTTCATGGCATGTAGACTTTTGAAGTAAGACCGTGATTGATTCTTTGTATTTCCTAGATATCTGTCATTATGTTATGTCTCCCTTTACAGTTCTGATTTGTTAATTTGGATACTTTCCCTTTGTTTTTAGTTAGTTTGGCTAATGTTTTGTCTATCATGTTGATTTTTCTCAAAGAAACAGTTTTTTTTTTAATTTTCTTAATTCTTTGAATTGTTTCTTTATTGATTTCAGCCCCGATTATTTTCAGCTATTTACTCCTCTTGGGTGTGTCTGTTTCTTTTAATCTTAGGTGTTTCAGGTAAGCCATTAAGGTGCAGGGATGAGATGATTCCAATTTCTTTATGAAGGCACTTAGTGCTATGAACATTTCTCTTAGCACTGCTTTCACTGTGGCCCATAAGTTTGGGTATGTTGTGCCTTCATTTTCATTGAATTCTTGGAAATCTTTAATTTCTTACTTATTTCTTCCCTGACTCAGTTGTCATTGAGTAGATAGTTCTTTAGTTTCCATGCATGTATAGGCTTTTTGTTATTTCTGTTGTTGTTGAGGTCCAGCTTTAGTTCATAGTGATCTGATAAGATACAAGGGATTATTTCAATTATTCCTGAATCACTTGTGGCTTCCTTTGTGCCAGACTATCTGATCAGTTTTGGAGAATATTTCATGAGGTACTGAGAAGAAAGTATGTTCTTTTGTGTTGTGCTGAAAGAGTCTGTAGATCTCTGTAAGGTCCATTTGATTCATGACATCTATTAGTTTCATTATTTTTCCATGTAGTTTCTGTTTCAGTGATCATCAATTGATGAAGCTTAGGTGTTGAAGACTCCTACTTTTAGTGTGTAGAGTTCAGTGTGTGATTTAAGCTTTAGTAATGTTTCTTTTAGAAATGTGGATGCTCTTGTGTTTGAGGCATAGATGTTCAGAACTCAGATGTCATCTTAGTGGAATTTTTGTTTGATGGGTATGACGTGCTCTTCCTCATCACATTTGATTAAATTTAGTTGAAACTCCATTTTAATGGATATTAGAATGGCTACTCCAGCTTGCTTCTTGGGCCCAGTGGCTTATAAAAAAAACCTTTTACCAGGGCTTTACTCTCAGGTAATGTCTATCTTTGTGGCTGAGGAGTGTTTCTTGTATGCAGCAGCATGGGTCCTATTTACACATCCATTCTGTTAGTATGTGCCTTTTTATTGAAGAGTTGAGTGCATTGATGTTGAGAAATATTAACGATCAGTGACTGTTAGAACCTTTTATTTTTATGTTGGTTGTGAAAGTGTGTTTGTGTGCTTGTCTTCTTTTAGTTTTCCTGTAGGGAAGTTATTTATGTCCTGTTTTTTTTTGGGGGGGGGGGTGTAGTTAACTTCACCTGGTGGTAGTTTTCCTTCTGGTATCATTTGTAGTGCTGGGTTTGTGCATGGATATTGTCTGAATTTGGTTCTCTCATGGAATATTGTGTTTTCTCCAGCTATGGTGATTGAATGTTTTGCTGGGTATAGTAGTTTGAATTGGTATCTGTAGTCTTTGGATTTTTAATATTTCTTCCCAGGCTTTTCTGGCTCTTATGATGTCTGCTGTGAATTCAGATGTGATTCTGATAGGTTTACCATTATATGTTACGTAGCCTTTTCCCCTTGGATCTTTTATATTTCTCCTTTGTTTTGACTATTACATGGCAGGATGATTTTCTTTTCTGGTCCAATCTATTTGATGTTCTGTAGGCTGCTTGTATGCTTATAAGCATCTCTTTCTTTATTTTGAGGACATTTTCTTCTGTGATTTTGTTGAAAATATCTGGCCTTGGAGCTGGAAATCTTCTCTTTCTTCCATTCCTATTATTCTTAGGATTTGTCTTTACATGGTGTCATTGATTCCTTGGATGTTCATGACAGTGATTATTTGTAAGATTTAACACCTTTGACAGATGAATCAATTTCTTTGATTATATCTTCTATGCCTGAGATTTTTTTCCTCTAGCTCTTCTCATCTGTTGATCATGCTCTTACCTCTGTAGTTCCGTTTTCCTCCCTAAGTTATCTACCTCCAGGATTTCATCAGTGTGTACATTCCTTATTGTTTTTATTTCTACCTTCAGATTTTGATCTCTTTTGTCAATTTCATTCACCTGTTTGCTTCCATTTTCCTACATTTTTAAATAATTTTTTTTCAATTCTTTCACTTCTTTGTATTTTCCTGCAATTCCTTTTGTGATTTATTTATTTCCTGTCTAAAGGCCTCAAATTGTTTGATTGCATGTTCATATATTTCTTTAAGGATTTTGTTCATTTCCTCCATTACCATTTTCATAAGCATAGATGTAATGGCATTTTCTTGAGCTTCAGTTGTATTAGGGGATCTGAGGTTGCTGGCTGCAGTAGTATAACTGTATTCTAAAGATACTATATTGTTCTGCATACTGTTGATTGTGTTTTCCTGTTGAACTTTAGCCATCTGGATGTCTATGGTGTTGGCTAGTAGATCCAGTTGACCTCTAGAATCCTCAGGAAATGTGGAAAGAGCACTGGGCAGGAAGCTGGATGGTCATGTAGAAGCCTTTCTTGGATTGTTGGGAATGGTCTCAGACTTATGAGTGGTTCTCAGGGACTTTCCTGTGGGTTTCCCTAGACATGATCCTGGGGAGCAAGCCAGCTCTGCAGGAGGCCAGAGACCCTCCTCTCACCAGGGGAAGTCCCAGAGTTAGCTACCTCGCTACTTGATTTCTTGCTCCAAGTTTAATGAAGTCCAGCTGCCGAGACAATGTGCCCAGATACTGTGCCCAGACACTGTGTTCACTGAGTTGGGAAGCCCAAGGTTGGAGCTGTACCTCCCAGTACTAGAAAGGTATTAACTCTATGGAATGATCCAAGTTTAGAACCATGAGACCTGGTATCGGCATGGCTGTGAAAGTGGGGGGCCTGAGGTTGGGGCTGTAATCCCTTGTTGCTGAAGTTTTCTAATCCAGGGGAAGATCAGAGGATTGCAAACACTGCTGATGTGGTACATGCCTTAATTGGGTAAAACATTAATTGATAGTAGCTAATATTGGGCTCATGGTCCTCTAAAAATAAACCCTGTGAAACATAGAAAGAAGAAAAGGTATCCAGTAGGCATTCTTTATGGAAAACCAAGCTATTAAATAAGGTTAAGTAGTTTCAGAAACTTCAATAACTTCACTATTTTGCTAAATAGTTAAAGCCTGAGCATTGAATAACTTTTTCTGTAACTAGTAGCTTATAAATGCATTTATCTTTTTCTCTTCCTCCTTTCCCCACACATGGAAGCATTTATTGTAAATGTATAAACCAGAGAATTGTTATTTATGTTGCTCCAAGCATTGGGTAATTATTTGGGCCAATTTTGTTCATGAGGGAATTACAATACTTGAGGCTATGGCACAAGTTTCATTTAGTGGATAAGAGCAGGGAAAGTTTCTCATTATTTCTAAATAGCTGCTGTTTTCTCCCTCTCAATTCCAGACTAATTCAAATAGGTATCAATTAGGAGGTTCCCACAGGGACAGCAATGAAGGTCTCAATTGAACAGAACGATTGTCCCAATTCTTTATATTTTTATAGGCCAGGTATAGATTCAGGCTCTGCTTATATGCTGTCAGAAACAATTTACCAGAAAATTTTTTGATGAATTTGCAAGATGACTTTTCTTCTAGTTGGTTTTGTCAAGGAAAGAAAGTACTTGACCATCATAATGTTCTTCTTGTGGGTTTCTAGAACATTATGGCACCAGCCAAGGACAATATGTGCAGTAAACTTCGAACCCCTACACAGATCTAGCCAATGGACAGGACAGTCTCCACAGTTGAGTGGAGAGTGGGGTCTGACTTTCACACAAACTCTGGTGCCCCATATTTGACCACATACCCAGGATGGGAAGGCCTGGTGGCACTCAGAGGAATGATAGCAGGCTACCAAGAAGAGACTTGATACCCGATGAGTATATACAATGGGAGGAGGTCCCTCACAGTCACAGTCATAGGGGAGGGGAGTAAAGTGAAAATGGGAGGGAGGGAGGAATGGGAGGATACAAGAGATGGGATAACAATTTAAATGTAATATGAATAAATTAATAAAATAAATTTTAAAAATAGATTGTATAAATATGATAGAGGTCCTTAAAGAGGAAATGAATAAATCCCTTAAAGAAATCTGTGAAAATACAAACAGTGGAAGGAAATGAATAAAACAGTTCAAGACCTGAATAAAAAGAAAAAGAAAGAAATTACTTGACTCAAACCATCTTTAATTTCTCATTTTCACCAAAAACAGATACATTGGTCTTCCATGCCTAGAGTTTTCACCCTTTTGGCTTCTGACTGTGTATCTAAAATGATGACAGAATGGTTAACATTTAGTGTCCTATATACAGTTGTCTGAATTTTGCAAATGCTGATTGTGCTGGATTTAGAAGTAGAGAATCTAAGCCTAGTTTTTCCATTTTCTAGAACATATGAGCAATTGTATGCAATGCATTTGAGTTCCCTTTTTCAAATTATATTTTATAGTTTTATTAATGTGTTCATTACAGGAAATATGATAATATGGTTCTTCCTGTAACCCAAAGATGAGTTCATTCTTTGTTAACTAATAAGAAAATTGTCAAAGTGAGTCCCTGCTCTCCACATAAACTGTGGAGAATGTCCGGTCCATTGGGTAGATCAGAGTAGGGTTTTGATGTTTACTACTTGTAGTGTCCTTGGTTAGTACAATAGTTTGAGCAGATCTCCTGGGCCCCAATTCACCCTTCACATTGTTCTCCTTGTGGGTTTCTAGGATCCTTGGGATCCTTGTATTTCTTCATTTCCTATATTTCTCTTACCTAGAGTCCTAGTAGGATATCCTCACCTAGAGTCCTAGTAGGATATCCTCACATCTTTCCCAATCTCCTGGTAACTGAAGACTTTCATGGGACATGCCTTTTAGGCTAGTGCCCAATTATAAGTGAGTATATACCATGTAAGTCTTTCTGCTTCTGGGTTAACTCACTCAGTATGATCATTTCTAGTTCCATCCATTTGTCCACCATTTTGGAATTTCCTTGTTTTTAATACCTGAGTAGTATTCCATAGTGTAAATGTACCACAGTTTCTTTATCCATTCTTCAACTGAAAGATATTTAGGCTGTTTTCAGTTTCTGGCTATTATGAATGAGGCTACTATGAATATGATTGAGCATATATCTGTGTTGTGTGGTGGAGCATCTTCTGGGTATGTTCCAAGGAGTGGAATAGCTGGGTCTTGAGGAAATCCTATTCCCAGTTTTCTGAGAAAGCACCAGATAGATTTCCAAAGTGGTTGTACAAGTTTGCATTCCCTCCAGCAATGAAGGAGTGTTGCTCTTTCTGCACATCCTTGCCAGCAGGAAAGTCACTTAAATTTTTGATCTTAGCCATTCTGATGGCTATCAAATGGAATATCAGAGTCATTTTGATTTGCATTTCTCTTATGACTAAAAACATGGAGCATTTCTTTAAGTGTTTCTCAGCCTTTTGATATTCTTCTGTTGAGAATTCTGTTTAGTTCTGAGCCCCATTTCTCAATTGGATTATTTGGTTTGGTGGTGTTTAATTTCTTGAGTTCTTTATGTATTTTGGATATTAGACTTTTGTCAGATGTAGGGCTGGTGAAGATAATTTCCCAGTCTGTAGGTTGTCTCTTTGTTCTGTTGACAGTGTCTCCCGCCTTACAGAAGCTTCTCAGCCTCATGAGGTCCCATTTATTAATTGTTAATCTTAAGTCCTAGGCTGTTGGTGTTCTACTCAGGAAGTTGTCTCCTGTGCCAATGTGTTCCAGGCTTTTCCCCACTTTTTGTTCTAAATGATTTAGGGAGGCATGGTGGCGTTCAAAGGAAGAATAAGCAGACTACCAAGATGAGACTTGATAACCTATGTCCATATAGTGGGGGAGGAGTTCTCCCCCTGTCATAGACCTATTTGAGGGGAGTAGGGTGAAAGTGGGAGGAAGGGAGGAATGGGAGGATACAAGTCATGGGATAATAATTTAATTGTAATCTGAATAAATTAATTAAATTAAAAACTTAAAATAAATTTAAAAATAAAATTAAATAAATAAAAAGTAAAAGAGTACAAGGAAAACAAATGCAGTTCTAAGTACTTTTATGTTAATTGTGAGAATGTTATTTTCTCTATATTTTATTTATTAGTGCTCTGGTCTAATCATTTATTTACTATAACTTATTTTGAACTTAGTTCTTATTTCTCTAATTCCTTGGCAAGGAATAACAATTGGTCACTTGTCTTAGGGTCATCATTACTGTAATGAAATCGTGGCCAAAGCAACTTGGGGAAAATGTTTTATTTAGTTTACACTTCCACATCACTGTTCATTATTGAAGGAAGTCAGGATAGACACTCCAATAGTGCAGAAACCAGAAGTCAGAAGTTGATGCAGAGTCCATAGTGAGGTGCTGCTTATTGGCTGGCTCAGCCTGCATTCTTATAGAATTCAGGATCACCAGGTCCGGGATGGAAACACCCACAATGGTCTAAGCCTTCTTACATCAATTACTGATTAAGAAAATACCTTACAATTGCCTACAACCAGATTTTATGGAGTCATTTTTTTAATTGAGGTTCCTTCCTCTCAGATGACCCTAAAATTGTGTCAAGTTGACATAAAAGTATCTAGCACACCACTTAAAATTCTCTTTCTTTTTAAAGATCATATTTAAATACTTATTTATTTTGTGTATGTAAGTGTATTCCCTGTGAATATGTCTGTGCACTGTGTACGTACAGAGACCTTCAAGGCCAGAAGAGAATGTTGGATCTCCTAGAACTGGAATTACAGACTGTTGTCAACTGACACATGGGGCTGGGAATTAAATCTGATTCCTCTGAAAGAGCAGCCAGTATTCTTGACTGCTGAGCCATTCCTCCAGCTTGATTACTGCTGTTTCAATGTTTCTACTCTTGCTCTTGTTTCTGATGTATCTCATAGGGACATTTTCTCATTGAGTTTATTTTATATTAGCCATTTACTTTTAGGGACAGGTCGTATCCTTAAGTGTGGTCTATATACCAGTGAGACTACATTGGAGAAAACTAAGTTTTTCATTACAAGCAGTTGTCAATAGGTGATACCCTGTGGATAGGGATGGGGAGATATATAAACTTCACCTTTCAGTGCTGAAACCCATCTGGATTGAATCTGTGAAGGCCCTGTACATGTTGCCTCAGTCTTTGTAAATTCATATGTGCACTAGTTCTATTGTATCTGAAAGACACAATTTTCTTAGCATCTTCCATCTCCACTCATTCATACAATATTCATGCAAACCTCTTCAGCAAAGCTCCTGATGGATGGGGGGATTTGATGAAGACATCTTATTTATGAATGGGTGTCCCAAAACTCTCAGTCTCTGGACATTGTCTATTTATAGAGCTCTGTGCTCATTGTCATCTACTGCAGGAGAAAGCTTCCCTGATGACTTCAGTGTTTTCATGTACTTCTTTCCACTTACATAGCTTTTAAGAATTAAAAAATATTCTTTCTTCTTTGTTTCATTTGTTTAAAAGTAAGTTAACATCCATGTATCTTATAATTCCAATGCTATTATTGTTACTTAGTTAATTTTTATTGTGTTCAGAAGTGCTACTCAGTGTGACTTCCTGAAGTTTATTTCATTTTGTTTAGTGCCCCACCACAGGATCTCCTCTGGAAAAGGTCTTCTGAACTGTTGAGGAGACAATATATCCTTGCTGATGGGTAGAATGTTCTAGGAATGTCTATGAAGCACATTTACTCTAGGGTACAATTTAACTTTGCTGTTTCTTTATTTAATTTTCTGTCTGGATGATCTTCCCATTGCTAAAAGTGGGAAGTTAAAGTTCTCAAATATGTATTTGAGGTGATCTTTCCCTTCGGAGCCCTTAACATTTGCTTTATATATCAATAGGCTATGATCTTTGGTGTCTGTATATTTATAATGGCACTCTCATGTTGTGGAGATGGCTCCAATGTTGTTATTTAATGACCTTCCTTGAAAGTCTCATTTTACTATTTTATTTAAAATCTGTGGCTACTGCTATTCTTTCTTTATCTTATTTTTGTAAAGTAGTTGAAATTCCTTCTATTTCAGTGTGAGTGTCAGTCTATGAAGGATACCATAAGGTCTTTTGATTACAATAGATATTTTAAAATCATAGTATTCCTACATAATCATAAGGAGAAGAACAAGTGCATAAGTATATAAATACTTGATTTTGTATAGCTTAAATTAGTTTATTCTTGATAGCAATTAGTTCTCCTTTTTTATTATTATTGTCATTTTGTTAGTACCAATCACATATATGCTATGTTGGTACGTGGAATTCTGAGAACAATTTTAAAAAGTTAGTTCTCTGTTCCCACCTTGTTTTAGCAGGGTCTTCCTCATTGCTTTTGTTTGATGCTTATTTCAGCATGGCTGGCATTCAAGCATCCATACTATTTTTCTTTCTCTACTTCTCATCTTGTGCTAGAAGTGTTGGGACTACAGATGTGTTTGACGGTACTCAGCTCTTTTTATGTGACTTTTATGACCTGAGTGTGGTAATCAGGTTCCAGTGTAAGTGAACAGTTCTATTCATTTGACCATTCTATTAATAGGAAACTACATAAAATTATTCCAAACCCAATGCATCAAGAGTATAGGTTAGAGCAAGAAAAAATAACTTTGAAGTGGAAACAGTTTTTTGCAAACCCTAAGAAAACTTGCTCAATGTCAGATAGGCTTTAACACAGTCATTTACCAACCATCATGTGACTCCCTGACTGAGGGTTAATAACATTCAAGTTTTCCTATGCCTTCTCTTTCTATATAGATCCTTTCTTATGGACTATCACTGGGGGGCAGAGGTTGTGGATTTTTAGCAGTTCTTCACATACTGAACTAATGGCTTGTATTTGAAATTCACCTTATGCATCCCCTTTGGTCAGTTAGTTTGGTATTGAGACAGTATCATTCTGTAGTATTAGATGGTCTGGATTTCATTATTTTCCAGAGGCTAGCCTATCACAGTGATCCACCTTTTCCAGCCTTCCAAAATCTGGGGCTATATAAGTAGAGATCATTTGATTCAGATTGAATATGCCAGTGTGTGAATATATTGTGGATCTACTAAAAATTCAGAGTCAAAATCTATTCATCTCAGGGTTCAAGACTGTGTTCGTCTCTAATAATAGCAATGCATGAAATGCCTGGAGCCTAAATTTTATAACATAATGGCAGGAGCCTAGTAAAGATGTTCTTATTAATTAAATTTTTGTTTTAGATAAATATGCACTCATCAGTTGTAAGAATACAAAAAACAGATTCCGAGATGGTGGTGAGTGGAGTGGACCTTGTTTAGAAGCTGGAGAAATAGAATCATGAAATTGGACTGATTTCATAACCAGGTCCACCAAGCTTCCTGCCCCACCACAGTGGGAGAACGCCACAGTTCCAAAGAAATAAACTACAGAAGACCTGTGCACCCATGAACATGGGAATAGCATGGACCCCCTGGAGAATAGATCACTGAGGCAGCAGTAGTGGCTGTTGAGGAAGGCAGCTGAGAACAGCCAGCAGATAAGATTGGCATAGTGTCCTGTAAGAATTGCTATGGGAAGTGGCAATTGACAAGGGCTGTGAGTGGTGGTGAGGGACAGAGAGTAGAGACCAGCACCCTGCCTCAGTGGCAGGCTGTGGAGTCCACTGCATGCTGGGGAACAGCTCCACGGAGCAGAGACCACCAGCCACCCAAGCCCTGCTCCCAGTGTCGCTGCCCTGAATCCCACATTGACTCCAAAACAAAATTTCACCCTTCTGACAAAGACTTGGAATTCCAAGATGGTTACAGCTAGGATGTAGTGTCTGATCTGCAGAAAAGAAACAACAGAAGCTACAGGGAGCTGCAAATCACCCCAGGAGCTGGAGATCACTGGGTGAGAGAGATCTGCACAGTGTTGATGACAGGCCCAGAGGTGGGACCTCCTGCCATCCAGCGGCACACAGAGGAGGGAAGACCAGTCACCACAGCTTGGACCTGAGCCTGCCTGAGATCTGAGAGCTGTGGCCTTCCTTGGCAGCAAAAATTTGGTAAATGGGACTGAAATCATCCGGTAGAGAGCTTCAGAGCTCCTGGGCAATGGAAATCTCGGCGAAGTGGGTGGATCTGTCGTCAGACTCCCCCCACGCAACACCAGAAGCCCCTCTCAACATCAGATATGGCAAAATGACTAAAGCCCAGCGTAAAAACATAAACAACAAAAACCAAAACAATATGGCATCTCCAGATCCCAGCTATCCCAAAGAAAGGAACCCAGAGAACTCAAACACAATTGAAATACAAGAAAATGACCTCAAGGTCTTAGTAATGAAGATGATAATGGAGGAAACGAATAAAATCTGTAATCAAATGCAGGAAGATGCAGCTAAACAGGTGGAAGATATAAAAAGGCCTATGGAGAGGCAATGGTAAGAATTCAGGGAAATACACACAACTAGAGGAAGGAAATCAATAAAATAATTGAAGATGAAAATGAATACAACGATAAATAGGCAGAAGAAAAATGGGAATGAGAAAGCCTGGAGAGGAAAACAAGCAACATAGAGGAAAGCTTCTCTAACAGAATCCAAGAAATGGAGGAACAAATCTTGGGACTAGATGACATAATAGTAGATCTAGAAGCAACCATTAAATGAAATGCTAAATGTGAAAAATTCCTGACACAAAACGTCCAAGAAATCAAGGACACCATGAAAAAAGAAACCTGATGACTTACACCCATCAGAATGGCTAAGATCAAAAATTCAAGTGACACCACATGCTGGCGAGGATGTGGGGAGAGAGGAACACTCCTTCATTGCTGGTGGGAATGCAAACTAGTACAGCCACTTTGGAAATCTATTTGGTGCTATCTCAGAAAAATGGGAATAGGGCTCCGTCAAGACCCAGCTATTCCACTCCTTGGAATATACCCAGAAGCTGCTCCAGCACACAGGAAAATTTGCTCAACCATGTTCATAGCAGCATTATTCATAATAGTCAGAACATGGAAACAGCCTAAGTGTCCCTCAGTAGAAGAATAGATAAAGAAACTGTGATACATATACACTATGGAATACTACTCAGCTATTAAAAACAAGGAATTCCCGAAATTTGTGGATAAATGGATTGAGCTAGTAATGATCATAATGAGTGAGTTAACCGATAAATGGATTGAGCTAGTAATGATCATAATGAGTGAGTTAACCCAGAAGCAGAAAGACTGAAATGGTATATACTCACTTATATCTCCATACTAGCCCAAGGGGCATGTCCCATGAAAGCCTTCACTTACCAGGAAACTGGGACAGAGGGGAGGACATTCTATTGGGACTCTAAATGAGAGAAGCATGGGAGAATAGCAAAGTAGAAGGATCCAGAGGGTCCTAGAAACCTACAAGTAGAACATTATGATCTGCAGATTTGGGCCCAGGGGTCCCGCTCAAACTAAGGCACCAGCCAAGGACAATACAGGCGGTAAACTTTAAACCCCTACCCAGATATAGCCAATGGTCAGAATGTTCTCCACAGTTGAGTGGAGAGTGTGATATGACTTTCTCATGTACTCTGGTGCCTCACATTTGACCATGTCCCCTGGAGGGGGAGACCTGGTGGCACTCAGAGGAAGGACAGCAGGTTGCCAAGAAGAGACTTGATACCCTATGAGCATATACAGGGGGAGGTAATCCCCCTCAGGAACAGTCATAGGGGAGGGGAATAATGAGAAAATGGGAATGGGGGGAGGGAAGAATGGGAGGATACAAGGGATGGGATAAACATTGAGATGTAACAAGAATAAATTAATAAAAAAAAGAGAGAAGCAGAAACACCCAAGAGGATTAGATGTCTGAAAATAATCAAAATCAGGGCTGAAATCAACAAATTAGAAACAAAGAAAACAACTCAAGTAATCAACAAAACCAAGAGCTGGTTCTTTGAGAAAGTCAACAAGATAGACAAACTGTTAGCCAACCTAACTAAAAGACAGAGAGACACTATCCAAATCAGCAAAATCAGAAATGAAAAGGAATACATAATAACAGACACTGAAGAAATACAAAGAATCATAAGATACCTTGTTTAAAGGCATATATGTGACAAAATTTGAAAATCTAGGGGAAATGGACAATTTTCTTGATTGATTCCACTTGCCAAAATTGAATCAAGATCAGATAAACAAATTAAATAATCATATTTCTCCTGTATAAACAGAATCAATTATTGATAGTCCCCCAACCAGAAATATCCCAGAGCTAGATGGTTTCAGTGCAGAACACTACCAGACCTGCATGAATGGTTAAATGTCAGGAAATGCATCAATGTAATCCACCTGATAAACAAACTGAAAGAAAACAAACCTCATGGTCATTTCCATACATGCAGAAAATGCATTTGACAAAATTCAACACCCATTCATGTTTACAGTTTTGGAGAGACCTTGAATATAAAGCATGTACCTACACATAATAAAGGCTATATACAGCAAGCCAAAAGCAAACATCAAAGTAAGTGGAAAGATACATAAGGAAATTCTTCTAAAATCAGGGACCACACAAGACTTCCCACTTTCAACATATCTCTTCCATAAGATTCGTGAAGTTCTAACCAGAGCAAAAAGACAACAGAAGGAGATCAAAGGGATCCAAATGGAAAAGCAGCAAGTCAAATTATCCCTATTTGCAGATGATATGATAGTGTACATAAGTGACCCCCAAAATTCCACCAGAGAAATACTACAGCTGATAAACACCTTCAGCAAATTGGCTGGATACAAAGTTAACTCAAAAAAGTCAGTAGCCTTCCTATACACAAATGACAAGTGGGCAGTGGAAGAAATTAGGAGTTACTCTACCCAAGCAAGTGAAGGACTTGTTTGAAAAAAAACTCAAAACTCTGAAGAAAGAGATTGAAGATGACATCAGAAGATGGAATGATCTTTCTTGCTCATGAATCAGGAGAATTAACATAGTAAAAATGGCCTTCTTACCAAAAGCAATTTACAGATTCAGTGTAATCCCTATCAAAATACCTACACAATTTTATTATTATTATTATTATTATTATTATTTTTATTTTTATTTTTATTTTTATTTTTTTTTTTTTTTTTTAGTTTTTCAACACAGGGTTTCTCTGTGTTGCTTTGGCTGTCCTGGACTCACTTTGTAGACCAGACTGGCCTCGAACACACAGTGATCCGCCTGCCTCTGCCTCCCAAGTGCTGGGATTAAAGACATTGAAAGTTCAATTCTCAACTTCATATGGAAAAACAAAAAACCCAGAATAGCTAAAACAATCTTGTACAATAAAAGATGCTCTGGAGTAATCTCCATACCTGATCTCAAGCTGTACTATAAAACAGCAGTAATTAAAACAGCATGGTATTTGCAAAGCAATAGGCTGGTTGA
Organism: Acomys russatus; assembly: GCF_903995435.1. Classification (NCBI taxonomy): domain Eukaryota; kingdom Metazoa; phylum Chordata; class Mammalia; order Rodentia; family Muridae; genus Acomys; species Acomys russatus. Next base: position 6,071,209 of record NC_067149.1, read on the forward strand.
TCGTGGAATCAAATTGAAGATCCAGAAATGAATCCACACACATATAATCACTTGATTTTTGACAAAGAAGGTAAATCTAGTCAATGGAAAAAGGATAGCATCTTCAACAAATGGTGCTGGTCTAACTGAAGGTCTATGTGTAAAAAAAAAAAAAAAAAATGCACTTGGACCCGTATTTGTTACCATGGACAAAACTCAAATCCAAGTGGATTAAAGACTTCAACATAAACCCAGTGATACTAAGTCAGTTAAAAGAAAAAGTGGGGAAGACCCTGGAACACATTGGCACAGGAGACAACTTCCTGAGCAGAACACCAACAGCCCAGACCTTAAGGTTAACAATTAATAAATGGGACCCCATGAGGCTGAGAAGCTTCTGTAAGGCAGGAGACACTGTCAAAAGAACAAAGGGACAGCCTACAGACAGGAAAAATATCTTCACCAACCCTAAATCTGACAAAATTCTAATATTCAAAATACATAAAGAACTCAAGAAATTAAACACCACCAAATCAAATAACCCAATTGAGAAATGAGGCTCAGAATGAAACAGAGAATTCTCAACAGAGGAATATCAAACGGTTGAGAAACACTTAAAGAAATGCCCAATGCCATTAGTCATCAGAGAAATGCAAATCAAAACGACACTGAGATTCCATCTTACACCCCTTAGAATGGCTAAGATTGAAAATTCAAGTGATACCACCCGCTGGCAAGGATGTGCATCCTTCATTGCTGGTGGAAATGCAAACTTGTACAACTGCTCTGGAAATCTATCTGGTGCTTTCTCAGAAAACTGGGAATAGGACTTCCTCAAGACCCAGCTATTCCACTCCTTGGAATATGCCCAGAAAATGCTCCACCACAAAACAAGGACATATGCTCAGCCATGTTCATAGCAGCCTTATTCATAATAGCCAGAACATGGAAACAGCCTAAATGTCTCTCAGTTGAAGAATGGATAAAGAAACTGTGGTGCATTTACAGTATGGAATATTACTCAGCTATTAAAAACAAGGAATTCCCGAAATTTTTGGACAAATGGATGGAACTCAAAATGATCATATTGAGTGAGTTAACCCAGAAGCAGAAAGACTCACATGGTATATACTCACTTATAATTGGACACTAACCCAAAATTCATGTCACACGAAAATCTTCACTTACCAGGAGATTGGGATAGAGTTCTACTGGAAATAGAAGGACCCAGAGGGTCCTAGAAACCTATAAGAAGAACATTGTGATGGGTGGGAAGGGGCCCAGGGTGGTCTGCTCAACCTAATGCACTAACCAAGGGCAATACATGTAGTAAACATCGAATTCCTACTCTGATCTACCCAGTGGACAGCAAATTCTCCATAGTTTTGTGGAGAGCGGGGACTGACTCTGACATGAACTCTGGTGCCCCATATTTGACCACCTCCTTTTAGTGGGGAGGCCTGCTGGCACTCAAAGAATAACCAGGCTACAAAAATGAGACTTGATAGCCTATGACCATATAATGGGGGAGTAGGTCCCCCTGCATCTTAGACCTAGTGGAGGGGAATAGGGTGAAAGTGGGAGGGAGGGAGGAATGGGAGGATATAAGGGATGGGATAACAATTGAGTTGTAATCTGAATAAATTAATTAAATAAAAATATAAATGGGTCTCAGAACTAAAAAGAGAGTTCTCAAAAGAAGAATATGGCATGGCTGAGAAACACTTAAACAAGAACAATATGATGGGCAGATCTGTGCCCGGAGGTTCTGCATGAACTATGGCCCCAACCAAGGACAATGTGGGCAGTAAATATCAAACCCTTACCCAGATCTAGCCAATGGACAGGACATTCTCCACAGTTGAGTGGAGACTGGGGACTCACTTTCACACAAACTCTGGTGCCCCATATTTGACAACGTCTCCTTGATAGGGAGGCCCGGTGGCACTCAGAGGAAGGATAGCAGGCTAACAAGAAGAGACTTGATATCCTATGATCATATACAGAGGGACGAGGTCCCTCTCAATCACAGTCATAGGGGAGGGTAACAGGGTGAAAGTGGGAGGGAGGGAGAATTGGGAGGATACAAGGGATGGGATAACAATTGAGACATAATATGAATGAATTAATTAAAAAGAAAAAAATGAAAAGGAAAAAAAAAAAAAAAGAAATTCCAAACATCTTTGGTCATCAGAGAAATGTGAATCAAAACAACTCTGAGATTCCATCTTACACCCATTAGAATGACTAAGATCAAAAACTCAAGTGACACCACAAGCTAGCAAGGATGTAGAGAAAGAGGAACATGCCTTCATTGCTGGTGGGAATGCAAACTGATACAACCACTTTGGAAATCTATCTGGCACTATATCAGAAAACTGGGAATAGGGCTTCCTCAAGACCCACCTATTCCACTCCTTGGAATATACCCAGAAAATATTCCACCACACAAAAAAAGACATATGGTCAACCGTGTTCATGGTGGCCTTATTCATAATAATCAGAACCTGCAAACAACCTAAATGTCCCTCAGTCGAAGAATGGATAAAGAAACTGTGATACATTTATACTATGGAATATGACTCAGCTATAAAAAACAAGGAAATCCTTTGATTTGTGGACCAATGGATGGACCTAGAAATTATCATACTGAGTGAGTTAACCCAGAAGCAGAAAGACTCACATGGTATATACTCACTTATAATTGAACACTAACCCAAAAGGCATGTCACCTGAAAGTCTTCACTTACCAGGAGATTGGAATAGTTGTGAGGACATCCTATTGAGACTCTTGGTGAGAGAAGTATGGGAGAATGGGGAAACATAAGGATCCAGAGGGTCCTAGAAACCTACAAGAAAAATATAATGATGAGCAGATCTGGGGCTAGGGGTTCTGTGCAAACTCCTGCACCATGCAAGGACAATTCTTGCAGTAAATATCGAACTCCTTTTCAGATCTAAGCAATCAGCTAGACATTCTCCACAGTCAAGTGGAGATCGGGAGACTGACCTGGACATGAACTTTGGTGCTCCATATTTGATAACTTCCCCATGGTGGGGAGGCGTGGTGGCACTCAGAAAAAGAATATGCAGGCTACCAAGATGAGACTTGGTAGCCTGTGACCATATAGTGTGGGAGGAGGTCTCCCTTGGTCACAGACATAGGGGAGGGGAATAGAGTGAAAGTTGGAGGAAGGGAGGAATGTGGGGATACATAACAATAAAGATGTAATCTGAATAAATTCATTAAATAAAAAATTTTTCAAAAGAATACAAAGAAATCTACAATAAACCTTAAAGAGCTTTATCCAATAATAAGTAAAAGTTGTCATAGAATATAAAATACGGAACTGTTATCAATATATGAACTACATTTCTTGCCTCAAAAACCCTCATTTAATAGAAACAAACATTTCCTTCTCAATTTTTCCCAATTAATACTGCTTTCTGTTTCTATACCTTTGAGAACATTAATAAAACAAATTACAGAGAAGGTGACTATGATACCTACTGGTGCTCAGAGAAGGTATTCCTCACTGTTCGTGATTAGGTAGGAACTTCCATCCCATCATTCCTCTGGAATATCTACCTGGCTGGGTATATTTCTTCCCTATTCCCTTCAGAGCCTTTTCTGGCACCGTGAGGAAAAAACGGCTATCTTCTTGGTAAGCAGTAGTAGATTAAAAACCTTAATGCTACACTAAGACATCCCTGATTTTCTAACAGAAGCAGAATGTAGTGAAGAATTTTGTGAAAATTTTCTGGTGTTTATGGGTAGAGATGGCATAGTCTGTACTGTAGCACATAGGCTAGGTATTCTTTGTAACCATATAACAGGAATGAAAGACCCAATGCCCTGTTCAGCCATCCTTGATTAGGAACTTCACCATTGCCCTTCACGTGTTACATTTTAGCAGATGTGAGCATGGACAAATTCAGTTATTGTGAAATGTTTCACTGGAAGACAATGATTATTTTCTAATACTTTTATATCTGTTACTGTGCCTCCCCCCCCTTTTTTTTTTATCGTTTCCTACTAGCACAAGTGTGTTCTGGGTCCTTCACCTTTAGTTTAGGGAGGATGGGAAAAATGGGAAACATATATAGTCCATCACCATGGTTTCCTTGGATCCTGTGTCACAAGACAATATGCTGACCTTTTTTTTTTTTTTACCATTCACTTTCTCCCCTGATATAGAATGGAGCATGCATGTTTCTATATGATATTTGAAAATTTTAGCACTGGAAGAGATAGATGATGTATTGGTTACTTTTCTCATTGTTCTAAAAAGATTCCTCACTAAAGCAATTTAAACAATAAAATGCTTACTCTGGCTTATAGTCAGGGCACATAGTCCATCATAGCAGAGAAAGCATGGTAGGTGCAGAAAAAGGCTGCTGGTCACATTGCATCTGAAATCTGGAATCAGAATGATGGACGGTTGTGCTAAGGTAGCTTTTTCCTTTTATGTTCACTGGGACCCCAGGCAATGGAATGGTACCACCTACATCTAAATCAGGTCATTCCACCTCAATCGATATATCTAGAAAATCCCTTACAGACATATCTATAGTGATTCAAAAGCCTAAATGGACAATCAAGTTTGACATTCAGAGATTTTTAATAAGTTTCTGAACATATGCAATGCATTCTCCCAGCCCTGAGAGAGGTACTATGATCTATTAGTGAAGCTAACATGTGGATTTACAAAAATCCCCTGTCTCCATAACTTTCTATTCTTCTAGAAACAGCCCAGTTCCCATGACTGCATAGAGACTTCTGAAATACTCAAAACCACAGTGATTTATCTTTAAACATACTCATGTCAATTCCTATTCTACTTGATTGCTTGAAATATAGCAGGCTGTAGTAGAGAAAACCATCCATTTATTCACCAACTATACTGCATGAGACACAGTACTATAACTTCACATGTTCATGGCATGTAAAATATTAATAATTACTGTGTAACAGACCTAATACTGATGTCTCTTTGCTTCCCAACAGTTTACAATTCAATTTCAGGAAATATTAGCTATACTTACAAATATAAAAAGGCAATATGGAGATGCAGCTAAGGGGTTTGAGGTAGGAATATTTTTATTGGATTTTCAACATGAATCTATTCTAACCACGAGGTTCCAGATAAGAATAAGATAGTGGTTTAGTCAGTGATAAGAGACTTGGATGGACAGAGGCCACAAGCTAAGGAGTATAGTGTGCTGCAAATGACAAGGAAGTTGGATTGTTCCCTAATACCTTGGGTAATAATTCAGCTCTGCCAACACTTTGGTTTTATTGGTAAGATAGTTTTTGAAAATGTGGCCTTGGCAATATGAAGTCATGATTTTCTACTCCTTTAGACCACTTTGTGGTAATTTGTTAAAACCATAAAATACCAGAATCAAATGTTCTTGGTCTATCATTTTTATTGTATCTGAATGTAAATGCGGAATTTAATTTCTGGCCTTATTTTCTATATCTTTGACAAAGCGCAGTCACGGCTCCTAACTATTGAAACACTATTAGGCAAATACTTAATTGTAGGTATTCACTGTCACTATAAAACAGCAGTAACATTCAATCATGCAATGAGTAAAGCAAAAGTGAATCATTTTATTGTGTGCAAGGTTTTGTGCATGTTGCAGGGGGGCTTAGAATGCATATGGGTGAACATGTACATGGAGGCCAGAGACCATTATCAGGTGCCTTCTTCTTCAATCATTTGTCACCTCAGTTTTTGAGATAATTTGAACACACTGGCTAGTTGGCAAGCCACTCGAGTGCTCCTGTCTCTGTTGTCCAAGTACTTGGACTAGAAGCATTGGCCACAATGCCCTATTTTTAAAACAAGTACTCAGGAATCCAAACTCAGCTGTTCAGCAAGCTCTTCTTACCTGACCATCTCCCCAGCCTCCAAAGTAAACTTCATTGTCTACGTTCTACATACTCTCCCATGTCATGATATCCTGATGTGCTGATGTGTGTGTGTGTGTGTGTGTGTGTGTGTGTGTGTATATATATGTGTGTGTGTGTGTGTGTGTGTGTGTGTGTGTGTATATATATATATATATATATATATATATATATATATATATATATATATATATGAAAGAAATAAAGACAAAGAGAGAGACAGAGAGACAGAGAGACAGAGAGAGAGACCAGGGAGTTGCATTATTAAAAAGGATTAGGAAGATATGGCTTTCTGGAATAGGGGTGGCCTTGGTGGAGGAAGTGTCACTGGTTGTGGGCTTTGGGGAATCAAAAAGCCCACACTATGTCCAGTGTTTTCTTTCTCTGTTTCTGGATCACAATGTAGTTCTCAGATACTTCTCTAGCAGGACATCTGCCTGCCACCATGCTCCCTGCATGACAATGGCTGTAAGACAACAATAACATTAAAAGAGAATTCAAGGCTGAAGAAGATGCTCCAACATTATAGAGAGTTTTCGGTGACTATTCAGTTAGAAAACAGGCTCTGTCATCTTTTCATTTGGAAAGCTACTAACTTGCACTCCTGGCATACTCCGGTAATCAAGTTTATTCTTTCTCAAGTCTCTGATGGAGTTGAAGACCAGGTGGCTTAGTTTTACAGTGAAGCTTAGGTGTTTAGGGGTTAAGATGTTTTTAGGTCTAGATAGATGTTTTAAGCTGATAATGTCAAGATGAGATGAAGATTGATTTACATTCAGGATTTTAGATGCACTAAGATAGGAAAGATGTTTTCTTCAAGTTTGTTAAATACAAATAGCCAAAACACTAAGGATGTAACATTTATATAATTCTTGATTGTGTCATGGTTCCTCTTGCTATAGGTAGTTTATTGTATATATGTGTAATAAAATAAATGTATATGTAAAAAATAAAAAATGTTTAATTAGTTAAAAAAAAGAGAGAAATTGAGAGTGAAAAATAAATAGGATTCATATGTATGATTGCTTTGTATGGTTGTAAGGTAAGGAACCAGAAGTACTGTAGAATGTTAGTGTCTTCAATGTTAATTTATTTGAGCACCAAAAGTTTGGAATTTCCCCCAATGGCAGCTTGAATTCAGCATAGGCTCTACCACACTCCATATGTAAATGCTATGATGACACATAGGGCAGCAGATGGATGTCCTGTGAAACGCAAGTACCAGTTACAAGGGGTATATAGAATATGATATAGAAATAGAAATACTTTATAGAGCTTATAAAATGTACATCTGAAAATTTTAAGGTGAAGTAAGGTGGCCTTGTACATAGAATAAAAGTAATTCAAAAGTCTAATTCATCCTATAACAGGGTATTGTGACAATATTGCTACATCAAATTTATGCTCAAAGTCTGAATTTTAATTATATATGTGCATATATATATATATATATATGGAAGTAGATTTCAACTCATTGAAATACCAGAGACCAATGACTCAGTTTTGAGTATTTAGACATTAAAATGTTTCACTATATTTTCCATTTGATTAAAGAGCCAATTGTAGTCTTAAATGTGCATATTTATACTAATATTAAACAGATTCAACTGCTAGGCAGCTGATTTCCACAGCTCTTTGTAACTGGAGATTCAACTTCAGAAGTTTGCTTTCCATTCCCTCTCTTCATCCACGACCTCCATTTCCCGCACTCCATGCTTCCTCCATACCTTCCCTATATTCCCCCTATCCTGCTTCTTCATTCCTTCAACGCTGGTGACTCTGCCTGTGCTTTTTCCTGGTACAATTCAAACTATCCTGAAAGCTAAACAAGGACCTCCTACCTGCCATTTCTCCCCAATAGAACTGAATATGATTTTTATGTCATTCCTGGGAAGTTGCATATTTATCTGCTATAAACAAAAGGTGATGGAAGCACAGAGCTAGAAAAGCAGAGTAATAATATTTAAAGTGTATGGAATCAAAGCAGAAAAAATAAAAATTATTGAATATATGTATATATATATAATTTGATTTCATGATCTAGTTTGGTTCTAACAATCTCTAAGTGGTTTGTTATTCTTTTAATATGCTTAGTGTTTGTATTTTAGCAGAACTATGTAAGATCTGAGGACATTCTGAAGAAAATAATCCATAATCCTTCACTCTATAAGGACAATTGTAATGTTCTTGTGTTCTCATGCAGACTCTGTAGGAGTGTGCATCTATTTGTAAAACTACAATTTCTAAGACACAACTGCACTGGCTGTTTTCTTTGGGGGTGGCTTCTTGAGTGTACTTTCTGCATTGTTTGACAGTTCAACATACGTATCTTTCATTGGCAGTTCAATGGCTGCATAGCCATCGAGTTGGTATGATTTATCAATCTCCACTTAGGATGTTTGCTCACTTGAAGTGTTTTGTGTTATTGTATATAACATATGGAATATATATATATATATATATATCACTACTAAGTTTTTCTAAAAGTTTTTCACATGCCAATTATCATGTTTAGTATGATGTAACCGAAGAGTAAGACCTTGGTTGAATGTATACATATATATATATATATATATATATATATATATATATATATATATATATGTATATATATATATATATATGTATATATATATATATATACCTACTATATATAAAACCCTCCTTTCCTACAGATAGAATGTGCAAGCCTGCACCTTTCACAGATTCGGAAGGCCAGGTCCAATAATATTACCTAACCTCATTTAAAATGAGAACTCTAAACATACAGCAGACTTTTGGTATGCACTAGAAATATTAACAGATTGGAAGCAGAAATGGGTTTCTGTATCTCAACCTTACACTTTCTGTATTGCAACTTCTTCACTCCTAGTTCTGAGTTGTAACAAGTCATCTTGCTAGATTAAAGGCTGTAATTTGGAATTTTTAATGAATATTATTTGTAACTAAGAATATAGTTATTAAACTAACTCTATATAGTCAATATATGTTATATAAACATATAAATTTATATTTAATAGATCCAAGTGACACAATCTATTTTTTACTTAATTTCTATAAATATAATAATATTAAAACATGACATAAATTTTTGTATTTGAACTAAATTGTTGAATTTTGCATTAATACTGTTTAGTTATAACTAGTACTTAATTTTGCACAGCATAACCGAGCACTAGATCAAACATGACTGATCTCATAGCAACTACATCTTCCTGTGCGCTTGGAACTTCATTAGCCATGCACCAGACAGAATACCCTGTATTTAACTCAATTCCTAAAGATACCGGTTTTTCTAGGTACTTTTATTCCACCTGTAGATATTTCAAGTAAAACCACAAAAAAAGGAGCAAGTAAAAAGTACATAAGAGAGGGTAAATTTTGAGTCAGATTTTTTATGAGTGGGTTGGTGTTCCCTTCCCTCTACTAGGAAACTTGTCTAGTTAGAGGGTGTCTTCTTCAGTCTCTATGGCCCCTGCTACTAGAACTTTTTGCTAGAGTCCCTCTCATATCCCCAGAAGCCTACCATCTCTAGCTTGTCACAGAGATGCCCCTTTTCAGTTTCTCTTTTCTCTACTGGTCTTTTGTCCTCTTGCCTCCACTCTCAGCAGGTCTGAAATCCATCCTTTTATCTCTCTGTAAGATGTGCAGGGATAAAGAAAAAGAAGATAGAGCAGATATTTAGTGAATGTCCAATCAGTGCCTGATCACAACACAAGACTCACCCCATGGGAAATAACCAACTCCTAACACTACTAATGAGACTCTGCTTTGCTTGAAGGCAGGAGCTTATCAGAGTTGTCCTCTGAGAGGCTCCGCCCAGCTGCAGATAGAAAAGATGCCGAGTCTCATAGGCAAACATTGAATGATGTGTAGGGAGCCCTGTGGAAAAGTCAGGGGAAGAAGAAGAGAGCCTGGAGGTTACAGGAGCTTCACAAGAAGATCAGCGAAGTCAATCAACTGGGACCCAAAGGGGTTTGCTGAGACTGAAGCACCAATGAAGGAACATTCATGGACTGGACCTGGGTCCCCTACAAAGATGTAGCTGACGGGCAGCTCAGGCTTCATGTGCATCCTCTAGTAAGGGGAGCAGGGACTCCCTTTGACATGGACTCTCTTTGCAGCTTTTTTTATAAACATGTAATCCTATGGGAATTCTGACCTATAGTGGCTTATATTGATCTCAATGCCATGTTAGTTAACATTTCTGCATTTTTGAGATAGAGTCATATTTGAAAAGGCATAGATTCTGGACTATTTTCCTAAATGAAGTAATAGTTTAGGTGACTATTTACAGTCAATAGCTTTCTGTTTTCATATTCATCCTGATTCATACAGCTTCAAATTAACTCTTGACATGTTTTTCATAGATTACTGTCATGAAATACATAGGCTAATAGATTTTTCTATTGCTTTTGCATACTTATCACTCTATTACTTTTCATAGTATTGCTTATTTTTTCCTCATTGCCTAAAATAATATCTATCAGCAAATATTTTTGATAAAATAAAATACATGTTTTTCTAATTACTTAATGTTAATATTTACTTCCTATATATTTTCTCAGACTATGTAGTCTCTTTGACATTTCTACCCCGATATTAATAATAAAAATATATATTGATATGTTTCAATCCAAGAAATCTGGAATAGAAAAAAACACACTGAATTCTCTATACCCTCATTGTAGATGTTTTCTTCTTATTTTACTTTTTAGTCTGCAAAGATGATATTATATTATTGATTTCTGAACATTTTGGTGCTGGAAAGAAGGCTCAGAGATTAAGAACTCCTGATTTTCTCTAACAGACTGGAGTTTGGTCCCAGCATCAAGACTGAATGACTTTCAACTGCCTGAAGATACAACTTCAGGTTATTTAATGCCCATACCGGTGTCTCTGGAGACACTGTATACCTATGCACATATACACAAATGTAAACACATACAAAAAAGAAACATAAAATTTTAAAAATTAAATCACAGGAATAGGTACTGTGTGTGCTAAGAGTAAAAACAAATCCTGAGTTGATCAGTAGTATAATCTGATTTTAAAGTTAAAACACTAGAGTCACAACGACCATGTCTTTTCTCAAATCAAATTTCTATAAAGTCATAAAAACTTGAGTGGGGACATTTTGAAATCCACTTATCTCTGTGGATGTGATGATTTTTCCATCTTATAAATGAACATAGACCATTAAACTGGCTAAATGAAGAATTTCTAAACCGAAGACACGGTACATGTTCCAGTTACCTTTAATTGTCAACTTGACACAGCCTAGAGTCATCTAAGAAGACAGTCTTAATTGAAGAATTACCTAGATCCAGCTTGCCTACATGCATGTCTGTGAGGGCCTGGCTGGATAGCTGACTGGTGAAGGAGAGCCAAGCCTACACTGAGGCTGAGCAACAACATTCCCTGAACAGGTGGTCCTAGAATGCATAAGAAAGCTAGTTAAGCATGAGCAGCATCAAGCCACTTGTCTAGCAGAAATTTTCAAGCTCCTGCTATACTTCTTTAGCTGAGAATTGATTTTTTGGGGGGTGGGGGTTAGAGGTAATGCAATGAGGATTAGCCAGCAGGTCAACTTTTGAATTCTTTTCCTGGATTCACTCAGTGAGAGACTGTGACCTGGAAGCTTAAAAAACAAAACAAAACAAAATTTTCTTCTCTTAACTTGCATTTGGTCAGAATATTTTTATCACAGTAATAGATTAGAAATTTGAACTACATCTTAAACATCTTGAAACTTGAACCTTAACCAGCACTAGATCCTAAATAATAAATAGTATGTATAGCAACTAATGCTACAATCTATATTCATTACCCATTCATTTTTATTTACCTAGCCATTTCCTTGCTAATCACCTGCACCATTTCACCTGCAAATCAATATTGAAAACTTTTGTCAACATTTACCAAGATCCATATACACAAAATGGTAAAACTTTTGAGTTGGCAATCTATTCATTCCCAGGTGAGGTACCAGAAAGCAAGGTAGTCTGTAGTTCTTCCTGAGTCCTCCTACCACAAAGGTGCTTTTATATACTGTAGGTAGTGGTGTGTGATTCTTAGGTTTTCAGTTTCTGTTGGTGATTTTGATGTTGAAAGTGGCCTGCTGCAAATGCCTAATGATACTAAGAACAAGAAATCTTTGATGTGCTTTAAACACAAAATGCATGTGTTAGAAAAGCTTCATTCAAGCAGGAGTAAAAGGGCCGCCTGTGAGTTTAACTTTAGTGAATCAACAATATGAAATAGGATGTCTAAGCAGAAACTCCCATTGAACAGGTTTATTTGAGGGCTGAATAAAATGATGTGCATGAATAACTCCCTGGAATCACACTCTTTATCTATTACCGAACAACGAATCTGTGCTGTTGTCAACTTTATAGAATCGAGCTACTGGGGACAGTAAAAAGCTTATGGGAGCTCCCAGTAGGCTTCCCAGCAAAACCTCAAATTTCTGGGTTATCTAATAGCAGGTAAGAAGAAATGGTATATGAAGTCAGAGTCCCAGTAGTTTCTGTACAGGGGTTTGATTCAGGAAAGTGCCTCCTTGTGACTTTAGCTGCCAAGAACTGTAGGCCATTGGCTGAATCTAGCTGCCAGGGCTGTGATTGGCTTGTAGGTTCATTAGTCTCCAAATGATAATAGCCACCACAGCCTTACCCAACGCCCAGTGATCTCATTAAAGATGAGAAACTATCTATTGAGAAGAAACATATCTGAGTTGTACTTTGAGCTACTGATCAATTTACTAAAAGCAATAGAGGAAATTTGAGTTTGGAGAACACTGGGTACCATCACATTGACTGTGAGAAGGAGGTGGGAGTGGCCCTTCAGGATAAGCTCAAGGAGCAGGTGGTGAAGCACCAGAAGCTCTTCATTATGTGTAAGCTGTGGTGCATGTTCCATGACAAGAGCATGGTGAAAGGAGCCTGCCAGAAGACACTCAGTGACCTGCAGCTGTGCTATATTTGGTTAATTCTGGAACCATTACAACAAATCACTGTTCTAGGATACAAAAGCTCTCATATTCCTTCAAAAATTTTGTTTCACCTGAGACAAGGTCTCAGGTATCCCTCCTAAAGTCACTAGGTAGCAGAGAATGACCTTGATCTTCTTTTCCTCCTTCCTGTATCTCCCAAAAGCTGATATCATTTCTGGGAGTTACCACACTGGTCTTATGTAATATTGAGATTGAACATAAGACTTCATATACAATAGATATCTAAATTCTCTCCTTTTTTGTTTCTATGATAAAAATGTAGCCTGATCACAGTTGCCAGTCAGCTTGTGTAACATGCATAGATCATGACCATCCATCTGGACGACCACCCTGGGCCTGCGCACCTGGAAGTCCCATCCTGGCCAGAGGACTGAGGCCGAAAAGTTAGCCATTGACACTGGGTACCACGACACTGACTGTGAGAAGGAGGTGGGAGTGGCCCTTCAGGATAAGCTCAAGGAGCAGTTGGTGAAGCGCCAGAAGCTCTTCATCATGTGTAAGCTGTGGTGCATATTCCATGACAAGAGCGTGGTGAAAGGAGCCTGCCAGAAGACATTCAGTGACCTGCAGCTATGCTACCTACACCTCTACCTTATTCATCTGCATCTGATTATTTTCCTGCTGGATGCATCAGGGAACGTGATTCCTAGTGACACCAATTTTGTGGACAGTTGGACAGCCATGGAACAACTAGTGGATGAAGGTTTGGTGAAAGTGATTGGTGTCTCCAACTTCAACCCTCTTCAGACTGAGATGATCCTAAACAAACCTGGCTTAAAATATAAGCCTGCAGTTAACCAGACTGAGTGCCACCAATATTTAACTCCGGAGAAGCTGATTCAATACTACCATTCCAGAGGCATCATGGTGACTGTGTACGGTCCCCTTGGTTCTCCTGACAGGCCCTGGGACAAGCCTAATGTCCTTTCTCTCATGGAGGATCCCAGAATCAAAATAATTGCAGCCAAGGATAATAAAACTACATGCCAGGGGCTGATCTGATTTACTATACAAAGGAACTTGGTAGTGATCCCCAAGTCTGTGATACACATTACTGAGAACTTTAAGGTCTTTGGTTTTGAGCTGAGCAGTGAGTATGTGACCACTCTACTCAGCTACAAGAGGAACTGGAGGGTATGTGACTTGATGATCTGTGCCAAACACAAAGATTACCCCTTCCATGCAGAAGTCTGAAGCTTTGGATCCCTGCTTTTCCCCAGTGACTAGCACCTGTTCTTCCTGTCTCATCTGTCCTTTCTGGTGTCCTGTGTCCTGTATCCTCTTCACTAGGTGGCATGTTGCAGAATTTGTTAGTTTGGAGAGTAACATCAGTAGCTGAGGTGTTTCATCCAGCCTTTCTTGGTCTTTCTTCTTCCCCACCTGGAGGACGTTTAACACTAGCACCCTTTCTAGGCAAAGAGAGCAAGACGTAGAGCCCAAGTAGTGTCATTAACAGGTTTTGAGTGCTTAGATCTGTATTCCTTTGGGTCAGACTTCTCTTTGCCTCAAATAAAATCTCCTTTTGTGGAAAACAAAACAAAACTCAAATAGCAACAACAAAAAACCAAAAACATAGCCTGAAAAAATATAACTTCAAAGGAGAAAGGTCATTGGGCTCACAGTTCCAGGCTACAGTCCATTATGGCAAGAGAGCAGAAACAGCTATTTACCTTATGTCTCCAAACACCAGAAAAGAGAGATGAGTGCATGTATTCTGCAGCTCAGCTCCACTTCCAAGGCAGTCTAGGCCCCAGTCAAGAAATGGCTCCACCTACAGAGTGGGGTTTACAGCTTCAATTAATGCAACCAAGATAAGGACATTCCCAGAGGTTCCTTTCTCTGGCCATTCTAGGCTATCTTCAGTTATCAATTAAAATTAATCATCACTCTAGACACTCTACTGAGCCATATTCCTAGTACCTATACCCCTCTACCTCACCTTGTAATACTAGGAAAGTTCACTAATACTTTTTAATGGACAAATGATACACAATCAGAAATAACTAAGGGTGACTTCTTTCCCATATTTTCTACATGGAAACTGGTTAGCAAAGAGCGATATTCATGTCAGGTGCACAGTTATAGAAACAAGTGACAGGTTATATCACACTGAGCTTCTTTCACATATCCCTCTTACCACACAGTAGCAGGGTCATCACTGCTTCTTTCTACCCTCAACATGTGCCCCTTCATGTGTTTCCCTTCCTCTGAATACTTTAGAGACATCACTTCAAATGCTTCTCTGCTCTCTTTGTACCTCAGAATTGGTGTCAGCTATTAAATAATTTCTAAGTAGTTTAAATGTTCCTCCAAGTGTCTTTTCTACTCCAAAATTCAGGATAGAACCTCCCCCATTGGCTGATTCCCTTGTCCAAGAAAATGAGCAAGTCTTTAGTGTTTTTGAATATTTGTCAAAGCACAAGCTTTCTGTTCAGTTTCTCTGCTGAACTCAAATTGTGCTACTTACTTTCAGTCTTCAATTAAGTTGCACATATCTAAGAAAAAACCACATCTATAGTGGAGGTCAAAGGATAATTTGTGGGAGTCAAGTTCTTTCTTTCCACTATATGGGTGCTGAAGTTTAAACTTGAGCCTTTAGACTTAGGGGCAAGCATATTACTCACTTCACTGTCTATCTCACCAACCCTCAAAGAATTCTTTCAAAAGCTTAATGAATCATCCATATAAGGCATTCAATATATGTTACATATGGTGGATAGTTAAGTAAAATGACAATGTTATAAATAGCTACAGTTTATTTATCATCCTGAATATTTTTAAGAGACAGGCTAAGTATTTAAGAGCACAGATATGTTATTATGCAGGAGCTTTCTATCTGGATCCTGGCTTCATATTGTGCTGAGCTCATTGCTGCCATCCCAAAGAGAAGGTAGAAAATAGTATTTTGTAAAGTTAAAAGCAACTGGCCCAAGTAGGCAGAAAGCAATAGCTCTCCACAACCCCACAAGTATCTCCTTTCTGATCTACTTCCCAGGATGTCTTTTTCAGCTTCTTTTTCCCATCTAGGTTGGAGCAGTAATAAGTAAGATTTGAAAGTATGCCTGTGAAGCAGCCAAGCTCCCAGTATGGTGGATTTAATAATGCAACAATTCCTGTTTGAATAAGAAATAACTCTTAAAGGATTTCTTTTTGTGTAATTCCAGGCTCTGAGTGAGAGCCTCTTCATATCTTCTGAATTTATACCTTGCTTCTCCTCACAGACTCCCTGGGCTCAGAGTGTTCATGCTCTCACAGCATGCCTGAGAAAACACCATTCTCCATTTTCTCACTGAAACTGGAAATGGCCAACAGACAAGCTGAGAATCAAGGATAATAAATACAATAGTGATTAACAATGATAATGAGCTTCACTGACTAAACAGACCTTTGCCTATAGTTAAGTTCATTTAATTCATTAATCAGGTACTCCTGGCTATAGTGTTTCTGTTTAAGTACAATATATCACTCTTCCCATTTACAGATGTTGTGTTACAGATGCTTTAGTTATTTTCCTCTTTGATGCACCCAAACATGGTACAAAAAGCAAATTAAGGGAGGAAAGATTTGGTTTGGCTTGCTGCTCAAGAGGATATAGTCCACTCTGGTAGGGAAGTTGTGGTGTCAAAAACTTGAGATGGATGGTCCTATGGCATTCACAGAGATTGATGCTTATGCTCAGTTCATTTTATTTCTTTTTCAGTTGAGGTAACTAGCTCTTGGGATGAAAGGAAGCACAATCAGAGTCACAATGGCCACCTAAAATAATTTGAATGAAGTGTTCCATGCATATTCCTGAACCTGTATCTAGCACATGGTGGCACCACTGTCTTAGTAAGTTATGGAGCCTTTAGGAGGTAGAGGTCTACATCACCAAAGGTAGGCTTTGAGGGTTTATAGCCTTAACCTACTATCACTTCAGGACTGCTTCAGGACTGATTTGAAGATGAGATTTCTCAATTTCCTATTATCTGCTACCATGATTCTCCTGTATCACAGACTCTACTTCTAGCCCTCTCATTCAAAATATACTCTTTATTCTATGAGCAGGTCACAGCAACAGAAAATTAACTAATACATCACACCAATTAATCTAATGTCTTTGTCAGGGTTTCTATTGCTGTGAAGAGATTCCATAACCAAGGCAACTCTTATAAAAGAAGACCTTTAAATAAGGCTATCTTACAGTTTGAGAGGTTTTCTCCATTATTATCATAGTGGGACGTATACTGCTCCCTATGGCCAAACATTCAATACATGAATCTATGGGCCATACCATACTCAAACCATCACATCTAATGTAGAAAATCTCTCACAGATATGTCCAAAGGCTTTTTTCCATGATGATTCTAATTTTGCTAATATTAACCATCTAAGATACAGACATTAAGACTTACTATGGTTTAGCAGCTTGCTTACAGTTAATAAATGGTGAGGCACGATCCAATGACAGAAGGTGAGATGCCCCAATCGTATAGTAGACATCTGTTATCCCAACACTCAGAAAAGCAGAGGCTGCTGGATCTCTGTGTGTTTGAGGCTAGCCAGGTCTAAAAAGCAAGTCCAGGGTAATCAATGCTACACAGAGAAATCATGTCTTTTAAAAAAGCAGAGAAATAGATAGAGAGACAGAGAAAGAGAGATGTTCATCATCTCCTGCATTTTGTACAGCAATAAGAGTCTCTTAAAAGTCACTGCCCACAGAAAATATCCTGTTATATTTCTAGTTCCCTACACAAAGTGTCAGGTGTGTCATTTGCACTATGAACAAGTAAATCAGAGCCTATGCAGATGTTATATTTCAGTAAGAGTAAGGAGTTTAAAAACTATATATATGTAGCTGTGATATATAAAGGAGTCCTGTCACAAGGTTTCAGAGCACAAAATCAGGTTTCCTTCATGTTTATCATGAGCAAATCCTCAAGTAATTATACCCATAGTCATATTGTAAAAACCAGACACCCGTTCCTTTATAACCTTGTAGCATCTTTGACATTCTCTTATTAAATCACACCGTATCACTTCGTGTTGAATTAATGAATAAAGTGTGAATGATATGTGCTCACTGCATCATCTATGAGAACAGCCTGCTAGTCTAGGTCTCCAAAAAACCAGTTTAAAAAGCAATTTATATATGAGGAAGAAGCTATATATGAGGATTTTCAAAGTTCCATGCCGTTAGCATAGTACGTCTTCCTACCAATCCTTAAGTCTAGAAATCAGCTTGCACTGAGATAGACCTTGTCTCAAAGGAAACTTGTTGAAATGTTTGCCTGCGTCCTAATCACTGTTACATGGCAATGAAGAGACAGCATGACCTGGGTAACTCTCATGAATGAAAACATTGAAATGGGGGCTTGTTTACAGTTTCAAAGGTCTAGTTCACTATGATTATGGTGGGGGAAAGGCAGCATACAAAGTTCTAGAGCAGTAGATGAGAGTTACATTCTGATCCATAGGCAGAGACAGAGAAGGCGACACAGTGGGCCAGATGTGGGCTTGGGAGATCATCAAAGCCTGTCACAAGTGACATACTTTTCTCAAGAAAGATCACACCTTTTTTCAAGAAAGACCACATCCCCCTTTTTAAAGAATGGCAGTACTTTCTGAAGCTTGTTTTTTTATTTTTAATATATTTTATTAATTTATTCATATTACATCTAAATTGTTATCATATCCCTTGTATCCTCCCATTCCTCCCTCCCTCCCATTTTTCCTACACTCCTCCCCTATGACTGTGACTGAGGGGGACCTCCTCCCCCTGTATATGCACATAGGGTATCAAGTCTTTTCTTGGTAGCCTGCTATCCTTCCTCTGAGTGCCACCAGGCCTCCTCATCCAGGGGACGTGGTCAATTTGGGGCACCAGAGTTGAAGGTAAATTGAGTAGAAATTTTAGGCTCTCCCTCTGGGTGTGCACATGTGTGTATGTGTGTTTATGTGTTTAAACTAACCTTTGTATATATGAAATGTGTGCACATGTTTTTGCATGCATGTGGCAGTCAGATGGTAACCATGTTGTTGAATAACCATCCACCTTTTTTGTTGAAACTGGATTTTTTATAGGCTTGGAAGTTATCCCATGGGTGAGCCTGTGTCACTCACTCTCACTGGCATCCCAAGCTTGCACCACAATTTTTATGAGATCCATAGAATAAACTCATATCCTCAAACTTGAACAACAAGCATTTTGCCAAGATATTGGCTCAGTCTTAGAAATATTTCAAAGACATGCAAGTGTAAGTTTTAAGTAGTGACTAAGGAGAAAATAAAGACATATTTATTTTGCAGACACGTAGCACCATAACAACACTGTCACAGTGAGCTGAGGTCTTCTTGCTTTCTGCCATGGCACCCATGATGGAGTAGATGGATGTTAGAGGTGGTGGGAATAATTTTACAGGACATAACTGGTAGCTGGTTGACATGTTAGATATGTATCTAAAATGTGATAAGGAAGGGCAATGGGCTTTTTCCTGAGGATTCAAACACAGCCCAAGTTATCAGGCTCAGCATGGAAGAGGTGAGGATGAAATGGATTAATGAAGGAATGAATTCTTTCAGACAACTCTCCTTCCCCAAATCATAACACCACAGAAACCCAAGAGAGGTACTCACTCATAGGGAGAAAACCCACACCATATTAGAAGTCTTTCTTACAGCAATGCTCCAAGACACCTCTTCTATTCACCTAGTACTATTCACTTTTGTGAGAGAAATATAGAAATGTGAAGGCAAGGACTTTTAACTCTTGTCATGTGCTTACAATATTCATGGTCCTACCTAGAATCCTGCTTATTATGTTAGTGAAGAAATGTGGAAAAATAAAGATATCATAAAAGACCTTTGCTGAAAATGATTAATCAAAAGTTTCTTCCATGATTTGTACAGTGGGGTGGAGAAGAGTGAGGATTCTTCCTGGATTCATGGATCCCCAAGGGAATGCAAATCAATAAGAGACTTTTAACCTCATCATTCATGACTGAAAGGAAGGTACCAGAACACCATGAATAGGGCGTCAGCACAAATCCAGAGGAGGAAATTGGATCCAAGAAATGTCTGACACATGCCTTCTAGGAGACAAAGTTGTTGTAAACAGAACAAAAAAGAGATTGGTGCATTTAGTTTTTAGGCAAATTCTAGGGTTTCATTTGCCTTGTGGTGTTGTGTTTCTTCTTTCTCTCTTCTCTCTTCTTTCTCTCTCAGGAGGCTAGCAAAGGAAATGGAGACTATAAGATGGATTTGCTGTTATTGAAATCGCTCCAAAACCAAAAGATGCAATCACTCCCTTGTCTTTGAAGAACATCTCACTGATCCGAGCCATCCCTGTTATTACACCTCCCGGGGGGAAAGCACTGCCTTGTCACATTTCCTTATAGGAGTTCTTCAATACTTTGAACTTATAACAGTAAGTTAATTAACTACACACATATATGAAACAGAATAAGATAAATACTCTGGGCATTGGAAGAGACATTTAAACCAAGCATGCCAAGCTTTTAGAAGAAGAAAGTGTTTATAGTCATAGAATCTAGTTAAAGTCTTCATCTCCCTCAACAAATATCTTATATGTAATATCTGATAGAATTAAAATCAGAAATTCTTCTCTTAATTACACAACTATTTCAAGTTATCTATTTTCAATTGTACTTTCAATGATTATTAATATAAAAGTATCTCATTATAAAATAATTTCTGTTTATTTTTCATGTTGGAAAAATGTTTATCAGAGACTGTTATGTAAAATCAGAAGATTGCATGTTCACACATAACTGCTTACTAAATGGATCATTAGAGAAAATTGGGAAGGAAAGATCACTAAAAGGAGACCATAAAACAGAGATAGCCTGCCATTGTGGCAATCTTAGAAATATGGTCCACGAGACCCTGTTAGCCTTGGCACACTGTGCTATAGCCAAGTGAACTGCGATGACATAACTTCACTAGGACTTTCCTTAAAAGCATGACTCTGATTTTCATGAGCCCTATTTACATGGCTCTTATTTGAATGCCCCTATTTGCATACCTCATGATTTGTGTGCCTTCTATTTGTGTGGCAAAGGTGCATAACTTGAAATTGCATGAACATGGACCCACACTAACCTCTCAGATCTGTACCATAATCCCACTACATTCACATAAATATTAGCATTTTTGATTTTTCCATAGATCCATGTTTCAATGGAAATATTGTTACAAAGTTGCAAGTATAGCATATACCCAACTCTCTATTACCAAGGCATGCCCAAGCCCACCATTGTGTAGTGAATTGGCCTCATCCTAGATGAATGCTGGCAATGACTAAGAACTATGCTGATTCAGCTAGAGTCTTTGGTGTTTTTTTTTATCTTGAACGACTCAGAAACACAAAGAGCTACATTAAAAAGAAAGGGAAAGGAGGAAATTCACAAATTTTAGTGAAAAAGAAGACACCGTGCAACCCAAGAGCCACTTCAAACCCCTGTTTTAGGGTACTCTTTCTCCAATTTCAATGGGGACAGTTTAGGAATGTAAAGTCTGACTACTTTGTTTTTGAGCTTGGAATTAATATTTTGCTCTTCTAAGAAGCACTCAGGTGATATAAACACTAGTGGTTCAGAGATCAAAGATCTGAAAGATAATAATAAAACTCCTTCTCCTGCTTCCTTCTCTCTGCCCATGCCTCCTCTCTCTCATCCGCCCTGTTCCTCTGCTTCTCCTTCCCCCTCCTTTCTTGTTGTCATTGTTGATCTCATCTTAAAATTCTAAGAACAAGTGAATAGTCCTTTAAATAGATATCATTTAAGGATGACCATAAAAAGAGAATGACATGGTTTCTCACTAAAACTTCCAGGATATTAAATTGGGCTCACATTACATAGCACACATCACTGCAATAGGTGGCCCCGAACAACTCTTTTCAAAGAAGGAAGCCTTTATTAAGCTTTTATAAACTAGTCTAGTCTATTGGTCCACTAGTTGCCTCACTCATTGGTACAATGTCCCATAAATACAGTGGCTAAACAGGGAAGCAGAGAATCTGGACTATTAATTAGAATTTTTGTCATCTGTGGACATCATTATTATTTTTCTTGCTCTCCATTTTATACAATATACTAATAAAGGCTAGGCATTATGCACAAGGGAAACATATCTACTAAACCAAAATAAAAGCAAGTTTTTGTCATTCTGTTGGATTGTGGAGCAAAGATAATGTCAAAAGGGTTTTTACCTTTTAAATTGTCTGTCTCTACTTCCTTTCACTGTTCAGAAAGCTCCACAAAAGTTTGCTGTTCACCTTCTCACTAGATTGGTAGCACCTGGACACTGGCAGCATAGACTTACCCTCTCAGAAAGAAGCAGCAGGCTACTGTGAACAAAATATGTTTCCAAGCATCATCTCCGTGTCAGTTCCACCCACCCAGATGGAAATATTCCTGTGTCATAGTTTCATTTTACAATACTTTTTCCATAGGAATATCAAATTTTCTCATTTTTTATTAATTCATTCAAATTACATCTCAATTGTTATCCCATGCCTTGTATCCTCCATTGTTCCCTCCCTCCAGCTTTCACCCTATTCCCCTCCCCTATGACTGTAACTGAGGGGGATTTCCTCACCCTGTATATGATCTTAGGGTATCAAGTCTCTTCTTAGTAGCCTGCCATCCTTCCTCTGAGTGCCACTGGGCCTCCCCATCAAGGGGACGTGGTCAAATATGGGACACCAGAGTTCGTGTGAAAGTCAGTCCCCACTCTCCACTTAACTGTGGAGAATGTCCTGTCCTTCGGCTAGATCGGGGTAGGAGTTTGATGCTTACTGCATATATTGTCCTTGGTTGGTGCTATAGTTTGAGCAGAACCTCTGGGGCCAGATCTTCCCATCATAATGTTCTTCTTGTAGGTTTCTAGGAACCTCTGGATCCTTCTATTTCTCCATTCTTGCATACTTCTCTCACCTAGAGTCCCAATAGGATGTCCTCATCACTATCCCACTTTTCTGGTAAGTGAAGACTTTCATGGGACATGTTCCTTGGGCTAGTGTCCAGTTATAAGTGAGTATATACCATTTGAGTCTTTTTGCTTCTGGGTAAACTCACTCATTATGATCATTTCTAGCTCAATCTATTTGTTTACAAATTTCTCATTTTTTCATAAATATTTCCCAAGAGAGTAAAGCCCTGAGATATTTTCATGGCTTGTAACTGTCTGAAAAAAAAAAGCAGTAGAAACTAGTTATAGTGCTTTCTGGCCCAGAACCCAAGTGTACTATAATATAGTTTCTTTTAGGGTATTGATGCGCTGACTTGCGCAGCCTTTAATTTAATCCTTTAAAAGTCATGAACAGTATGATGCTCCATTTTTATAAATATGCATATAGAAATTATAGCCTCAAGAATATATAATGTAGCAAAAAGGTTCTGTGTATGTAATAAGTTGGAGGCTGGAGAGATGACTTGGTAGGTAAGACACTTGCCTAACAAAGTTGAAGACTGGAATTTGGATGTTCAAGATGCACATAAAACAAGGTGAGTTTAGCAGCTGCCTATACTTCCAGAACTCTGGAGGCAAAGGTGGAGGATCATGGAGTAAGCTGGCTACCTAAGACTAATAGAATTAGTGAGCTTTGAATTCAACTGAAAGACCCCATCACAGTAAATAAGCTGGAGAGACATGAAAACACCCAGTATCAACTCCAAGGCTCCACATGTGCACATGTGCTCATATGCAAACATACATACCCCACATACATGCAAAAAATATTAAGGAAGAAGTTTGGTTGTCAAAAAGCAAACTAATCAGTGCCCACAAGGGCTTATGGAGACCAAAGCATCAGCCAAGGACCATGAATAGACTGGACCTAGGCCCTCTTACACAGATGTACCAGATGGACTGCTCTGGCTTCATCTGGGTCCCCTAGTAAGGGGAGTAGGGGCTATCTCTGCAATATACTCCTGTTACCTGCTTTTTGGTCACTCCCCATTGAGGGGGCTCCCTAGCCAGGCCACAGGGGAAGAGGATGTTCTCAGCACTACTGCAACTTGATAAGCTGTGGTAGAGGAGATGGGGCTCCCCTTTCCCTAGGAAGAGGAAAGGGTGGATAAAGAAAGAGGGAGGGAGAGTGTGGGACCAGGGGGAGGAAAAGAGGGAGGAACAATGATCAGGACATAAAGTGAATGAATAAATAAATAAATATTAAGAATGAAGAAGTTTGGTTGTATATAATTACACTACACACACACACACACACACACAGAGAGAGAGAGAGAGAGAGAGAGAGAGAGAGAGAGAGAGAGAGAGAGATTTTAAAAGTAAAATAGAAAATATATTCATAGGTGATTTAATCACAAAGATTTTTCCCCACTGTCAAGTATCCTGAGAATTAAATATCCATGCCTTCATTTTCAATATTCAACTAGTACCTGGGTTTTGGTTAGACAAAAGTATCTCAATAAATCTCTCTCTCTCTCTCTCTCTCTCTCTCTCTCTCTCTCTCTCTCTCTCTCTCTCTCTCTCTCTCATACACAAACACACACACACACACACACATACACACACACACACACACCAGTGTGAATACTTCATTTTATATTCAGGCCATGTTACAGCTTCCCTTTTTCCCCATGGAGTTTATATAAGGAAAAAGCATTGACTGGGAGAGAGACAAGCATTGACTTAGAAATGGAAGAGGTTCAGACCCACATTCTTGTCAGGAACCAATGAAGGGCTGCCAGTGATCAGGACTGGCTGCCAGCAGGATTCTGGAACTGAGCAAACACAACCTCAAAGGATGCTTGAAGGGCCAAATTAAACGACTCAGTGAAGGCTAGTAATGGAACAGTATAAAGATCAAAACAAACACAACATATTTTCTGCCCCAGGAACTCTTTATAGTTTTGATATTCTAGGTTTTTAGAGGTGGTGTCTTCAGACTTGATAAGTAGGTTCATACCTGGAATATATTGCCTTTACAGTTTTGTTTCTGTGTTTAAAGCAAGGGAGCAACCTCTCATAGCGACTAAACATGACAACTGCCACATTAATATGGCTCAAAACACTAGTGTCAGCACTGCTTGTTAAAACTGTAGTATGCTTATGTTGGAGGTATTCTGCCTTAGACTATCTTTTGTTAACATATAAAATATCTAGAAATATTAAAACCCTTTAAGAGTAAAGCCATCAAAGAAAAAGAGACAAGATTTTTATATGTAATGACATTTGAAGAAGTGTGTGAAATTTTCTTGTTTCCAATTTTTCAAAATATTATTTTTAAAACATTTTTTTTTTTACAGGGAAGGAATAAAAGAAATTAACAGAGCCCATTTTCCAAGTGTGTCTTTCTTCTGGACATCCCTGTTAACTTTCCTTCATGTCCCAGTTTGCCTTCTTGCGTACGGACGAGAAGATCTAGTGTTTAGACTTCAGTGGCATTATCAGAGAAACAATTTCAAGTCACATCCCAATTACACAGTAAGATTCTTAGTGTGGGGGATATCATCAATTACAGCTTTCTTGACTAAATGTATAACTGATCTCATTCCTGCCCAGAAATGATTGCTAGCTCACTTTAGTGATTCCCTTACCTCCTAGCCACCAAGGCTCCAACATGCCAGTCTCAGTATACCAATTTCCAAGGTGGCTTTGTGTCACTCATGTTCATAAAATTCTCAATCATCCTTCCTTAACTTTAGCAGTATTTATTATAATTTAGGATATCTCTGATCATTTTCAAATGACGGCTTTTGATGTCACCACCCTGTAAGTGCTTCCTTCTATACCTGCATGGGCTTCTTTAACCAGGGATGTATCATGGCTGCACTGACAAAGGAGATCTCAATGCATGCTAGTCTAGTTTCTGCTGTGTGGTTACTTATTATTGTTTGCTCTGGGCTGGAATGGAGCTAAATCTTATGTTAAAGGAGATAAACAGATTAAGAAATAGATGAAAAGGGATGGTGACCTCAGGGGAAAACCCCACCCACCTAAGCTTCCAATTTGAGTAAATGAATTTTTTTTTAAACCTTAAGTTAAGGAGTGGTGGAACACTCCTTTAATCCCAGCCCCCAGGAGACAGAGGTATGCAGATCTCTGAGTTCAAGGCAACCTGATTTACAGAGTAAGTTCCAGGTTTAGACAAATGCCTATGCTTAGGCAGTGAAGGAAACCATTGAAAACTTGAAAGCTGATGAAGATGCAATTGAACAAGGGATCCACATTCCATCCCCAGAAAGCAGCAGAACTTGCAGCTTCTGCTACTTGATTCTGGCTTCATAGTTATAGCCTATAAATAAAGAGGTGGGAGGAGAAGGTCTAGGGGAGGTGAGTAGGGTAAAAGAGGGAGGGAAGGGGAAACAAGAAGATACAAATGAAGGGATAACAATTGGGATGTAATATGAATACATTATTTAAAAAAATAAAATAAAATAAAATAAAAGAAAGAGATTAGGTACTCTCCCTCCATGACTATGGAAAGCTGCTGAGGCCAGGCTAGTGGCAGGGGTGTCCCTGCATGGAAGCCCAGTGAAGCCATTGTGTGAAGCTGTGAAAGGCCATTGTGCGAAATATGAAGGTGAAGCCTGGATTATCTTGAGGACCTCAAGAGTTTAAGGATGACAGAGCCTTAGGATACCTGTCAAGGAAAGTTTCTAAGAGGGAGTGGAAGCAACCCAAGAGAAAGAAGTATGTTGTAGTCAACAAAGCTGTAAAGAGTTGGAGATCTGAAGAATGTTTTGAAATAAAACAGAGATGCAATGTTTGGAGTTTGTCCACATGATTTTTTTGATCTGGCTTTGGTCCATTACTTCTTTATTATGCTCCCTTCCCTTAATTTTGGAATAGTAATAGATATCCTGTGTCATTTTATGTTGGAAATATCTGATTTTGTGATAGTTTGATTTTAAGGTAAGAGATTGTATGAGTCTCAGAAGAGACTTTGAACTTTGGATGTTCAAACTATTGTTGAGACTTTTAAAGTTGGACTAAATGGATTTAGCATTATATTGCAACTACAAGCCTATGTGGGCCAGGGAGTGGAATGTAGCAGTTTGAATAGGTATGGTGCTCATAGACTCATGTGTTTTACTGCTTGGCCCATAGACAGGGGCCTTGTTGGAATAGAAGTCACCTTATTGGAGGAAATGGGTCACTGTGAGGACAAGTTTTGAGGTCTATGCTTAAGCTACAGCCAGTGTTACGCGTAGTCTCCTTCAGCTGTCTGCATATCAAAATGTAGAACTCTTTGGCTCCTCCAGCACCATGCTTCCTGTCATGATGATAGTGGACTAAGCCTCTGGAACTGTAAGCCTTAATTAAATATTTTCCTTTATAAGAGTTGACCTGGTCATGGTGTTGCTACATAGCAATTAAACTATAACTAAGACAAGCATCCTCCTAAAATATCTAGGATGGAGGCTTTCTAGATTAGATAGAAACTGAAATAGAATAGAAACTGATACAGAACGATGATTTCTATAATTTGGAAAATCTAGTTTTTAATCTCATACAACTAGATCAAAAGGTAAACATGACCTCATTGCCATTGGTAAATGATGCTTTGAGAGATACAAAAAGGCATATGTCGACCTTCCATTACTAAATCTGCAATGATAAACTTAGTAAAAGGAAAATCTTATTTTCACTCATTGTGGAGGATTCCATGATCAGCTGGTCCCATTTCATTTGAGCCTGTGATTAAGCAGTTTTAGATCATGATAGGTGAGTAGATTGTGGCAACAGATAAGAAATGGTATCCAGCTCATGGATAGGTGGGAAAAAGAGAGCGGAAGTGATTGGAGTGCCACAGAAATGCTGCCAAATGAAACCCCCAATGACCCTAGGACACCAATTAGCATCCCCAATCATGAAAGATTTCAGACCCCTCCATCAAAGTCAAGATGGCAGGCAGCTAAGCCTTTAACCCATGATACTTAGAAAACATTCTAGAATTAAACTATAACATATAGAGAACGGTGATGTTTCCAAGTATTTAGTGGTTGCTATTATAGTAAGTTTTAGCTGTCAACTTGATTCAAAGCTAGAGTCACCTGGGAAGACAAACCTACAATTGAATAATTGCCTAGATTTGATTGGCCAGTGGCCAAATTTGTAAGGCATTGTTTTCAATTACTAATTAATTTAAATAGGGACAGCCCTCTGTAGGGGCAAGTGGCCCTAGACTGTATAGAAAAGCAAGCTAAGCATGCTAGTGGAATCAAGCTGGTAAGCAGCATTCCACCATTGCCTTGTCTTATGTTGCTGCCTCCAAGTACCTGCTTGTGGTTTTGCTCTGCTTTTTTTCAATAATGAATTATGACAAGAGAATTATGCCAAATAAACCCTTTCCTCTCTCAAGTTGCTTTCAGTTATGTTTATCACAGGCACAGACATCCAACTAGAACAGTGGCTTAATAAGAAGTATGTTTTAAAGATAAGACATAGGAGATGCGGTGCTGAGGAATTTGTCCATTGTAGTAATCATGATTCCTAGAGATTTATTTGGCTACCTATTTCTGACTTTGGCCTGGACAGAACAAACTTTTCAGACCATTCTACACTATTCCTCCAAATATAGACACAGAATTGAAGTAGGTGAGAATTCAGTACCAAATTTGAAGTTCCGATGAAAGTTACTGGTCTTTGCCCACTTACTTATATCTGGGTCACTGAGCATCAGGGAAAAAGATATAAAGTTGAGAAAGAGATGTTGAGTTGTTCTTAGTAAAAGAGATGATTTGTAATTACCAAGTCCCTGTTGAATTTTCTTTCCAGAAGTATCAATCCTTCTTTTCAGTCTGAGAAAACTCTTTTCCCCACTTAAAGACCTATAATTGCCTCGCTTAAGGAAATTATATCTAAATGCGAAATATAATGTGTTCAAGATGATTTCTTATTGTCTTTACAATGAATACCAAAGTCGGAGTGTATCATATTCCAGTCAAAAAAGGTCAATGTCTGATCCAGGAGAGGTGATTCATACATTGAAAGAGTTACAGGGTTTTCTAAACTGTATTAAGAAAAATATACAGTATTTATCCCAATTGTAAGTTAAGTCTATTAGCTTAAATAGAGGAAGGCATTTCCAGAAGGAATAAGGTCTTGTGGGGGATCTAGATGATTGTATGATAAAAAAAAGTTGAGGCTGCATGGTCCACAGTCACACTGGCCTCACCACACCCAACTCTTCCCCAAGCATGACTGCTGGAAGTGACATCACTATTGAGTAAACCCTCAAGATGTGTTTTTCTTAAACTCACTGCACTGAAACAACTTTTTGCCAGCTGTGTTGGTTACTTTTCTCACTGCTGTGAAATAAATAATAAGGAAGAGTGGCTGTCTTTGCACACACTTTGTGAGCATTGTCCATCATTGTGAAGAAAGCATGATGGTGTGAGAATAAAATGGTTGGTAGCTGGTCTCATTGCATCTGCAGTCGAAAGGGCAGGGGGAAGATCGTGGTCACCTCATCTTCTCCTATTTGTAAAGTCAAGGACCTCACTTTGGGATGATACAATGTCTTCCAAAAGGATGTTTGCTAAAGAATTCAAGGTTCTGTGATAAATACTACCAATCACACCTGACCATTGTTTTCCTACTAGTTTCTTAAGAACTAATTATTAATATTTTATCTACACACATCTATTCTTGACATACCTGTTGAGTCAAAAATTCACAATATATATTGAGTCCCTTTTAGAAGTTATTTATTTTCCTGAAGATGCTCCCAAATAGAAAAAGCTCTGGAACTGAAAAAGTAGAGTCACTAGTTGTATAATATTAAATAAGAGAGTTTGTAGGAGATAGAAGAAGCAGGAGGTTTGGCAGACTATTCCTTGGATTCTAACTCTGGCCAGTCAAGTGTTTTGTAAATAAAAATTTATTGGAAAGGAGCTGTGCCTACTTGTTTCTCATCTATGAATATTCCTGAAGCATCAACTATCTGTGCTTTGTTATTTATTTGCACAATCAGCAGGGCCAAAATAATTTACTCTCTGTTACTATAGTAAAAATCTGCCAACTCTGGCCTGACACCATGTAAACTATTTTTGAGTTATTTATTTCATATAAAGCACGCAAACTATTCTAAGCATGGCAGGACTCTCCTGAAATCTGAGGACTCAGAAGGGTAAGACTGGAGAGTCATGAGCTGGATGTCAGCCTGGGTTACATGGCAAGACCTGCGTCCAAAACAAACACCAAACAAACAAGGTATTTCAACCTTTATGTGCTTGAAGCACCTATAGAAATCAAACACCTACTTTTTAAAACTGTTCACAGGGCACAAAGATTATAAAAAATTTGAGAAAAAAATTTCTAGGTGTTATTGGTAAAGGGGAGACAACACATTCTTGTTATAAATAAAAGATTGAGACCAGAAAGGTAGTCAAATCCTGCTCCATCTCAGTTCTATAATTTGAGAGTAAATATTAACATTGGAAAGCAGTCTTTCTCTGTTTTCATTGTGAGGTACAAACATGCTGGTGCCTCTTGACTCTTTTTCCTTTGTTCACCATCCATTCTGTGCAGAATGCAACGCTGAAAATGCACTTTTACCATTTCTCAATTTAACAGTGGAGCAGAACGGTGGCGTAATATCTGGATACAGTTTCTTCTCAGGCACTTTCTGTCTTCCTGCTTCGTAAAATCTTCTAAATACCATATCAATAAGAGACTTGGTGTTCTCAAATATTAAATAAAATACTGTCTGTTCAGGGATAGACCTCATGTTTTCCCACAGTCTATCATATGTAGAGAAATTTCATTATCCTCTGGTACAAGTCCCCCTAAACAATTCATTTTTTAGGAATATGACCTCTGTCAACATAATCCTGCCTCTGGGCTTTCCTGGGAATATCTATACTACAAAAGAAGAGCCACTGCCACCTCAGTGCAAAGACCCCTGAAGCAGCCTTTTAGAAATGATGCTTATAAAAATGGAGAACAATACTATACATTCCCTATGGGCTCATCATGATGTGTGTATAAATGTAAGGAAGGTTTCTTCACTTATTATCAGCTCATATTTGTGATTCCCTATGGGGAGAGAACCAGCAAGCATGGACCAGTTCTGAGTACAACGGAGGAATCTTCCCTTCCCTGGTGAACTACACTCTATTTTGATGGATGCTGGTAGAGGCAGAAGCACTGTGTTCAGTTGTGTGATTACAGGCTTGTGCAGCAGCTCCTCCAGTAGATAGCTCGCACCCATGGGTACATGAACAGGCCTGGATATAAACCCACCTGATGGCAAAACAAAAAGATATGGGCATGAAAATGATACTTTCAGAGAGAAGAGTTGTTTTCAGGAGTACATAAAAGAACATGGTGTGTTGAAGGTAATCAGGAGGTATTATACACATGTATAAAATTGTTGAAGAATTAATTTTAAAATTACTTATTATTTTTTTATTAAAATTATTTATTGTATTAAAATACATCAATATCAGATTTGTTCTTAGCATGCATAAAGCTATCAGTTCAGGAGAATCACACTAGCTTCTTAAAGATAGACTGTAAAATAAATGTACAGAAAGAGCTCATTCAGAGACTGGGACAGGAGTGGGGAGTCTTGACCTTTCTTTTTAAAGAGATGAGTATATGTTTTAAATAAAACATTTATATATACTTTCCATATTCAAGTTGTTTAACCTTCTTCTCTAACATTTGCAACTCACTCCAAGCCACATGCTATGCAATCAGATCGAAAGGAACTTACATGAAGTTACCTGACTCATGCCATGAAACCTCCCAGTTCCTTTTGTCCTTCACCATGTTCCCTGTGATAAGGGATGTTAATGTATTATGGATGAGTTTAGAATATTTGCTAGAGTTGTCTGCATGGTTACATTGTGGCTCCTGAATTCGATTTTCTGTGACTGTCCCCTATAAAAATACTCCTACAATGGAGAGTTATAGCTAATTACTTTGGAGTGCCCTTCCTTCCTCACACCATGGCTCTATATGATGTTTGATGCTTCTGTGAAGTACATCCATCTGTCAGTACCAATAGAGTTAATTCCACCTGTTAAACAAGTGGAAAATTGTGAACATTTTAAAGTCTTAGTGTATTATAGATTTTACTGACCTGATGCGATGGATATGAATCCAAATCAGAGATGGAGAAGGGCTTTTGTGGGAGAGTGGATGTGACTTTAAAAGCTGCCATAGTGACATTATGAACGCTGCCAGTACTTTTAGTTTTGGTACAATACAAATAAGGATTACTATCTTAGCGACTTGGTGGTATTATTGTGTTCACACTGTTCTAAACATCACCAGTCTCCAGATCCCAAAGCTCTCCAGATTACATAACAAATTATCTGTTAAAAATAACAACATACATGTCCTACCTTGAAAATACCACTCTCGCGTCTGTCTTTGGGCATCTGGCCACTCAAGATGCTCCTTGTAAGAATCACACACTATCCAAATGTGACCAGCTTACTTTGCTCAGTACAATCTTCTTTTTCAGATTTATTGCTCTATGTTAATTGCACAAAATATTAAGTTCCATTATGATATATATATATATATATATAATGTACTTTGATAATATTCACCACATCACAATGTTTATCACCCTCCCACTGGTTTTCTTTATCCTCTTCAATGAATCACAACTTCGTATTTTAAATGTATGTTATTCGTATGAAAGAAAATAGGTGATTCTTATTTTTCTGAGTCTGGTTTGTTTTACTTAACATAATGTTTTTCAGTTGTATCATCTTGCTGAAAATGACATGATTTTCTTTTAATTCCTGAGTAATTCTTCATTGTATATATGACTTTAAAACATTTTTCTTAACCATCTATACATTTAGAGATATGTGCAATGATTTTATAGCATGGCCAATTTGCATTGCCGCAATAAATACAGCTACTTAGGTGTGCTATTGTATGGTAATGGCATAGCATGTTTACATGGCAGGCTATTTTACACTTTTTAGTTTTATGAGTAAACTCTGAATTTTCAAATTTGATTAAACAATTTGCAAATCTAATAATAGAGTATGAGATTTCTTCCCCTCACCCCTGCCAAATTCTCAGCATTAATTTTTTGGTTGTTTACTTGTTAACAGTCACTTTCTTGGAATCATGTGAAACCTATATTCATTGACTTGGTGGCTAAGTGAGCAGTTTTGTGTGTTTATTGGCTAATTGTATTAGTTTTTTAAAAAAGTGTTCAGTGCATTTTATTTTTGATTGAATCATTTATTTTGTGTATATTTATTTATTCATACAGTTTTGATATTAATTCTATGAAGGATGAGTTGTTGGGAAAGATACCCCCATTCCATCAACTGCCTTTTCACTCTGGAAATTATTTCTTTTGTCTTGTAGAAGATTAACTTAATCTGTTGACGCTTACCTATTATTTACTAAGTTATTGAAGTCCTAT
This sequence comes from Acomys russatus, assembly GCF_903995435.1. NCBI lineage: Eukaryota > Metazoa > Chordata > Mammalia > Rodentia > Muridae > Acomys > Acomys russatus. Next base: position 6,104,491 of record NC_067149.1, read on the forward strand.
GCAGAACACTGTTGCTTGTACCTTTATCTTGAGGGGTTTTTGCTTGCCTGGTTCAAGATTTAGTTCTCAAAGTACATGTTTTGATTAATTTTGAGTTGATGATTTTGTAAAGTAAGCTATAAGAATCCAATGTGTCTTCAAGACGTAGATACCTAGTTTCTTCGGCAAATTTTCCTGTCTTCCCTCTGCTACATGCGTCTGGTACTTTTGTTCGGAATCAGGTGGCTGTAGCCAAATGTGATAATAGATGGTTCTTCTACTCCATTGGTCAGTGGTTTGTGATACTGCCATGATTGGGTTATTGTAGGTCTTTCCCCCCCTAAGATAGGGTTTCTCTGTGTATCCTTAGCTGTCCTGGACTCATATTGTAGACCAGGATGGCTTTGAACTTACAGCAATCTGCCTTCTTCTGCCTCTCTGAGTTCTGGCATGGCAGATAGGCACCACCACACCTGGCTACTATGACTCCTTTTTAAAGGGAATAATTTTTATTATTTATAAGTGTGTGTAGCATTTTTAAGTGTGTCTATGTGTGTGTGTGTGTGAGTGTATGCATGTGTCTGTGTGAGTGTATGTGTGTCTATTGTGTGTGTGAGTGTATATGTGGTTTTCTTTTGTTTATATGTGTATGTGCATGCATGTGCATGCGTGTGCATGCATGTGTGTGTGTGTGTGTGCATGTACGTGTGTGTGTGTGCGTCTGTGTTTAGTAGTGCAGCTTCCAGTATTGGACAGGGGTATTAATGAACCGAATAGCTGGAGTTACCGGAGGCAGTTGTGAGTCAACTGAGAATGGTGACAGTCACTAAACTTGCCTTCTGAACTAGAGCAGTAAGTCTCTTCACCTCTGAACAATCTCTCCAGGCCTCTGTATAATATTCTGAAATCCAATATTATGATATGTCCCATGTATTTTTTTCTCAGAATTGATTTTGCTGTTTAGGCTCCCTTGTGCTTATTTATTTTAGAATTTTTATTTGTTCGATTTCTGTGAAGAATGTGATTACAATTTTCATGGGAGATTTCATGGAACCTGCGGAACACTCTTGACAGCACAGCTATTTTCACAATATTAATTATGCCAACAGAAAATCCCTGGTGACCCTTCCAACTTCTATTCTTCTTAAATAAGTTCCCTCAATATTTCACATTTGATGTTAGCCACATTGTCCAGAAGTCATTTTCAAAATTATCATTATAGATGGCTTCCGTTTCACTTATACATTTATTGCTAAATTTTTTAGACTCTTGTGAATAAGTTTGTTTCCCTGACTTCTTTCTCAGCCTGTTTCTTATTGGTTCAAGAAAAAAAACTACTGATTTCTGTATCATAATTTTCTATCCTGCTGCTTTAATGAAAGTGATTATTAAATTTATGAGTTTCTGATGGAGTCTTTAGGGTCTTTTAAATACATGCTTAAACTATGTGCAAATAAGGACAAACTGATTTCCTATTTCCCTATATATATATGATTTCCATCCTTCCTTTTCCTTTTCTTTCTTTCTTCTGGCTAAAGAAGAACTATAATATACCAGAATGAAAAGTGTAAAAATATGCTTATTTCATTTATTTTACAGGGAGCTCTTTTAGTTTGGCCTCATCTAAAATAATAGAGGTCTGACATTCATGCACTTTATTACGTTACTGTATAATCCACCTTTTTCAAGTTTTTGTCAGGGATTTTATCATAAACATTGGTAAATTTTGTAAAAGGTCTTTCATATTTCTATTGATATAATAATGTGGTTTTTTTTGTTCCTAGAATTTCTAGAATTCATTTTGTTTATTAGTTTCTCTGTTCCATGTCCCTGAAATGAAACCAGTTAGATAATGTTGTGTGGTTTTTCTAATATGTTGTTGAACTTTGTTTCATTTTTAAAGGATTTTTGTACATGTGTCTTCATCAAAGTAACTTATCTGTAATTTCCTTTTAGTGCTGTGTTCTTATCTGAATTGTATATAAACAGCTTGCTATATGCTTTTCCAGTTTTATAGAATAGTTTGAAGAGTATTAGTGATCATTTTTCTTTAACGATCCAGTTGAGTTCAGCAGTTTGTCTGTTCATTTCTAGACTTTTTGTTGGTAGACTACTACTAATACATTTTCATTGCTCATCATGGATCTGTTGTAGTTTAAGCCTTATGAAAACTTCGAGCTGGAGTGGTGTCTCACACCTGTAATCCCAGCACACAGGGAGGCAGAGGCAGGAGGAACTCTGTGAGTTCGAGGTCTATAAAGCAAGTCCAGGACAGCCAAAACTACAGAGGAACATTGTCTCAAAAAACAAACAAATAAGCAAAAATAAGAACAAAAAACAAAATAAAAAACAAAACAAACAACCTCCCCCCCAAAAAAACAAAACAAAAAGAAAGAAAAAAACTGGGCTAATGTTTTTAGAACTTAATCTGATTATTTTTCCACATTTGTCTGACTTATTGGAAATTGAATTTTCAAACCATCACTTAATGATGTCTTTTGTTATATGTCATCATCAATTTTATAATTTTTTCTCTCTGTTTAATTTGGCTAAAAGTCTGTTAAGCTTATTTTGTTCCAGGAACCAATTATATATTTCATGCAATCTTTCCCTGTCTTGTAGTCTGTATTTTGTTAATTTTCCTTCTGACTGTTAAAAATAATTTATTGCTTTTCACTTATTTAGATTTGACCTGTTATTGCTTTCCTGAGATCTTGAACTACTTGATGATTTCATTTGAGACTTCTATGACTTTTAATATTATAACTGTGAGTAGGAAAGTTCCTTCTTACACCCACTTTTGTCTCTCAGAAATTCTTGTAAGCTGTATTTCTATTTCCCTGAGTCTAGATATTGCAGTGTATTTTCTTCTATTTATATCAATGACCCATTGATAATTTATACATTTATTAATGTATCTATGTCCATTTCTGTATTTTCTCTTGCTTTTTACTACTACCTTTATTCAATCTGCTAAGATCAAAGAAATTGTATTTTATTTTGGTTAAGTTTTCCTTAATAGACTAATGTGATTAATTTTTGGAAGAGCCTCAACATTTGGCTATTCTCAAAATGTTGGATGGCATATTTGCTAGATGTTCATTAAGTCCATTTGATCCATATTCATTTAACTCCAAAGTTTCTTTCTGTGATGGTTTTTGGTCTATATGAACTTCTTTACTAATGACGATGAGGTGTTGATGTCACTTTCTCTTGTTGCATTTCTTACTTCCAAATGTCTGTATTATGAATTTGAATGCTGCACTATTAAGTACATATATCACCTCAATAATCATATCTAATTGGTGGATTGTACCCTGTATTAATGAATCATTACCTTCTGTGATACATATTGCTTTTCATCCTGTCTTTCAAACTAAGATGTCTTTATTGCAAAGCAATTATTTCATGTAGACCACATTTGAAAATTTTAAATTTCATCATGTACATTCACTGTATACTTTACTGTGTTACATAGGGACATTTTCATATAAGTCTATACTATGTGTTGAGTTTATTCCCGTTCGTATCTCAACCCTCCTCTGTTTTACCCATCCCCCATTACATCCCTCTTTCCCCTACAGTCTCTTTTCTACTTCTATGTCATTTATATATGTGATATTACATGTCAGCATAAAATGCAGAAACAACAATAAGTAAATTGAAACTATGTTTCCATCTCACCCATTCAGAGTGGCAGGCACGAAGCCACTAAACAGTAGCATCAATCATGGTGCTCGACAAAAGATGCCTTTTTTGCTCTGCCCATGAGTGATTTTGATTTCTTTATATGTTGGCTTCCATTCTCATTTCCTCCTTTTTTTGATAGTGTGCTATGCATCTAATCATCCCATATATTTAAAAAGTTGTTTTATTTCTTGCTTAATTTTTGTGTACTTTCTATATACTAGATATTAATCCTTCTGCCGAATGAACAAAACTCATAAGGATGTTATTGCAGGCTGTAGCCTACCTTTTCTCTTGACTGCACATTTTATTTCTCATGTAGAGTGCTAATTCATGGGTCCTACTCATCAGCTGATTATTTCCTGACTAACTAAAGTCTGGTTCAGGGAGCCATTGCCTATGGCTATGTTTGAGCTGATTCCCTACTTTTTACTCTGACAAAAGCAGTTCCAACATTCAGATCTTTGATTTGTTTGAAGGTTATGTGTTTATGATCAGAGATAGGGTCATAGTTTATCTTTCTGTTGTCCGTACAGTCATTTGGATATTGACTTTTCCTAAGCATACACTTGGGAAGGGGTACTGTTTCTTCCAATGTATGTTTGGTCATCTTTGTTAAAAATTAGATGACTAACATCTGGGTCCTATACTGTGTGTCACTGACATATGTGTCTGCATTTACTATGGTGACATTCATTTTTCTTTTTCATTTTGTAACTGTGGCCCGTAGTCTAACTTGAAATCAGTTATAGTGACACTTTATCACTATAATTTTCATGGGATTTCTTTTGGTATTCAGGGTGTCTGGTAGTTCCACATGAAATTTAAGATTATTTTATCTATATCTGTAAAGAACGGAATGATGATTGTGTTGAATCTGAAGATTGCTTTGGACACAATAGCCATTTTCACAATAGTAAGTGTACCAATTAGTTATGATGGTACTTCCCTTTGACTTCCAGTGTCTTCTTTATTTTCTTACATGATGTTTTAAAGTTTTCACAAGCTTTTCATTTTTAATATTAAGTTTATTCTCATGTGTTTTTAGATCTATTATGTGGAGAGTTGATGTATAGATTTCTCTCACAACATGTTTGGCATTGTTATATAGGAAGATCACTTATTTTATATATTAATTTTGTATCCTGCGCTTTCACTTCTAAAAGTTTTCTGAAGGATTACTTAGGACTGATATGTATATACTTATATAAGTTACAAATAAGTATACTTTTTTTCTTCCTCTTTTAAAATTTTTTTAACATTTATTCATCTTTTCTCTGTCTCTTCTGTCTTTTAGGTGTACATATGCATAACACAGACACTGTGTGTGTGTGTGTGTGTGTGTGTGTGTGTGTGTGTGTGTGTGTGTGTACATCAGAAGACAATTGGGGGGAGTCAGCTCACTCTTTACACTATATGGATTCTAAAACTTGAAATCAAGTTGTCAAACTTTGAATTTTTATATTAATATTCACATTAATTCATATACCAAATGTTTGCATCTATGTTCATCAAGGAAATTAGTCTACAAGTTTTGTTGTCATCATCTTTATCTTGTCTGGCTTTGGCATGTTACTAATACTGGTTACATAACAGTTTGAGAATAATCCTTTTCTACTTTATGGACTAGTCTGTTTCTTAACCTAATATCTGGTTCTTTTGACTTGGGAATGGATATTATTAATATTCATATTAAATAGTTCAAGGCTGTATCAATTTTAAAATATATTTTATTAATTTATTCATAATACATCTCAATTGTTATCATATCCCTTGTATCCTCCCATTCCTCTCTCCCTCCCATTTTTCCCCTCCTCTATGACTGTGACTGAGGGGGACCTAATCTCCCTGTATATGCTCATAGGGTATCAAGTCTCTTCTTGGTAGCCTACTATCCTTCCTCTGAGTGCCACCAGGCCTCCCCATCCAGGGGAAGTGGTCAAATATGGGGCACCAGTGTTCATGTGAAAGTCATTTTGTTGAAGTTGTCATGCTTAGGGTTTTCTCATTTTTTTTTATTAATTTATTCTTGTTACATCTCAATGGTTATCCCATCCCTTGTATCCTCCCATTCCTCCCCCCCCCCCATTTTCCCATTATTCCCCTCCCCTATGACTGTTCCTGAGGGGGATTACCTCCCCCTGTATATTCTCATAGGGTATCAAGTCTCTTCTTGGCTACCTGCTGTCCTTCCTCTGAGTGCCACCAGGTCTCCCCCTCCAGGGGACATGGTCAAATGTGAGGCACCATAGTACGTGAGAAAGTCATATCACACTCTCCACTCAACTGTGGAGAATATTCTGACTATTGGCTAGTCTGGGAAGGGGTTTAAAGTTTACCTCCTGTATTGTCCTTGGCTGGTGCCTTAGTTTGAGTGGGACCCCTGGGCCCAAATCTGCCTATCATATTGTTCTACTTGTGTCCCTCAGTAGAAGAGTGGATAAAGAAACTGTGGTACATATACACTATGGAATACTACTCAGCTATTAAAAACAAAGAATTCCCGAAATTTGTGGATAAATGGATTGAGCTAGAAATGATCATAATGAGTGAGTTAACCCAGAAGCAGAAAGAATCAAATGGTATATACTCACTTATATCTGCATACTAGCCCAAGGGGCATGTCCCACGAAAGCCTTCACTTACCAGGAAACTGCGACAGAGAGAAGGGCATCCTACTGGGACTCTAAATGAGAGACGCATGCGAGAATAGCAAAATAAAAGGATCCAGAGGGTCCTAGAAATCTACGGGTTTTCTCATTTTCCTAGTTTGTGTATGCATATGTCAACTTCTTGTAACATCACTTATATGTTTATATTGCTTTTCAGTGGGATTTCTTTTCAAGTATTTTCTGTAGTCCTGGCTTATTAGTCATTAATTCCTTCAGCTTACATTTTTACCATGGAAAGATTTTTTCTTCAATTGCAACAGATAGTTTTACTATGTATAGTGATCTAGGTTAGTATCTGTTTTTTAGAACTTAAAGTATAGCATCCCAAGCCCTGTTGACTTTCAAAAGTTTCAGCTGAAAAGTGAGCTGGTATTCTTCATTTATATGTATCATACTGTTTATTTCTGATAGGTTTCCTCTTGTAGTCCTTGTTCTGTGTATTTAATGTGTTGACGAAAATATGGTGTGGGGAGATTCTTTTCTGATCTCATTTGTTGTTTTTTATACCTCCTATAGCTGGATTGATTTGGCTTATGCTGTGTTGAGAGTCTATATGAAGTTTAGGGGTCTAGAAACTGCAAAGTATGTTCAGTCCATGGTTGCAGGAGAGAACCAATTCCTGTAAATTAACCTCTGGCCTCCACATATCTGTGCACTGAAAAAAATATATATATAAAATTATTTTTGTGAAAATTTATTATTTTCAGCATACAGGTGTTTTGCTTCACTGATTCAGTTAAACCAAAGTATTTTATTAATTTCCTTCTTATTGTAAATGTAATTATTTTTTAATCTTCTGTTTAGATTTTCATTTTAATGTCTACATACACAATTGTATTTTATATGCTATTCTTAACATTTTTATTCTAACCATTATTTTTACAGAGGGATAGTTTTCAACATATTAGATTTTCATCTTCAAGCAGTTAAGTATATTTGATTACATTGTCCAGGAATACTAGTACTGCTTGAACACAAATAATAGGAGAGATATCGTTGTCATCTTTCCTCTCTTAAACAAAAAAGCTCTAACCAATGAATAGAATATGAGCTGTGAGGGTTATTTCATTATTATTTGTCTCAGAGTATAATTTGAAGTTTTTTTTTATTAATTTATTCTTGTTACATCTTAATGTTTATTCCATCCCTTGTATCCTCCCATTCTTCCCTCCCTCCCATTTTCCCCTTATTCCCTTTCCCTATGACTGTTCCTGAGGGGGATTACCTCCCCCTGCATATGTTCATAGGGTATCAAGTCTCTTCTTGGTAACCTGCTGTCCTTCCTCTGAGTGCCACCAGGTCTACCCCTCCAGGGGACATGGTCAAATGTGAAGCACCAGAGTACGTGAGAAAGTCATATCCCACTCTCCACTCAACTGTGGAGAATGTTCTGACCATTGGCTAGATCTGGGTAGGGGTTTAAAGTTTACCGCCTGTATTGTCCTTGGCTGGTGTCTTAGTTTGAGCGGGACCCCTGGGCCCAAATCTGCCTATCATAATGTTCTACTTTGAAGTTGTTTTACTTTGTCACAATATAAGGATTCACAACTACAAATAGCTCTTTAGGTTTTTATAATATTTAGAAGTTTAGGTTTCTGTTTTCATTGTGTCAAGATGTCTTCTAATTTGCCTTGTGATTTTATTTCTTGAGCCATTGGTTAAGAGTGAGTTGACTTCCACATATGTGCAGTCTTCCACTTGTTCTTTATGCTGATTTCTAGTTCCATTACACAATAAATCCCACCCAAAATGTTTTGTACAATTTTAAAACTTTGACGTTTGGCTTTGTGCCTTCTCATGTGATTTACTCTGGATAATTTCATATGTGTAGTTCAGAAGAATTTGTATTTTGGGATGAAATGAGTTTTTCATGTATCTGTCAGGTTGAAATGATATACAACTTTGTTCAAAACTGCTTGATTAACATTTGGCCTAATTGTTGAATATTCAGCACCAAAGTTTCCTATTGTTTTCCTACTTTCCCTTTTATTCTTTCATTAATTGACTAATGTTTATATGCATTAATATCTGGTACACATATATTAATTATCATAAATTTACACGGTATCCCTTTTCTCTTATAATTGTGACATAAAGTCCATTTTATCTGACAGTAATATAGGCATTTTTGTTCTCTTTGATTATTCCTTTTTTGTTGTTGTTGCATATATTTCTTCTTGTTTGTTGTTTCTATAGGAAAGGTTTGATTCAGCTTACACTTCCAGACCATAGTCCATCACTGGAGAAAGTCAGGACAGGAACTCAAGCAGGAATAGAACCTGGAGGCTGATGCAGAGGCCATGGAGGGTTGCTGCTTACTGGCTTGCTTCCCCTGGCTTGCTCTGTCTGTCTTATAGAACCCAGGACTATGAGATCAGAGATGGCACTACACACAATGGGTTGGGCCCTTTGACATATTGCATATATTCCTATAATTTTATTTTAGTCTAATGAATTTTTCTTAGATCGGGGAGTCATATACAAAGTACATATTTGGACATTTGAAAAAGTAGCTACTTTAAGTTTTGAAGATTGTATTCCCTGTACAAGGAATACATCAATCTAGCCATTTTATTCCTATACGTGTGTTTCCAAGCCTCTGTACTTTTTCCCTTCAAGCTCTTGTTTATACAACTGCTCTTAAATCTCTTACAGTCCACAAAAGTCTCACCATTATTTTTCCTAATGCCTTAAGGGTTATGTTATATGATATTCTTGTCATATATTTTACCTCCAGAAGCATGGCTGTTCTTGGATTTCCCAGAGTGTCTGCATTTTCTTTGGCCTTCAACCTGGTGAACTACAGCTCAATTACGGTCAGCTCTTGGGGTTAAGTAAGGCACAAACTATTACTTTCATCAAACACCAGTCAAGGTAAAACACTGCAGGGAGGTTCCACTCTTTTCTTTCCTTTGGGGAGAAACCAGGAAATGAGCGACATTCCTATTGATCATACTGTTAAAAAAATGGGATGGAGCAGTCAGTAAAATGTTGCGACACTTCCCTGTGATACGTTTTGTGGTGGGGATGGATGGTGGGAATCCTCTTGCTTGATGAAATAAAAAATGCTCATCATCCTTCCTATACTGAAATATTCTCTTTAGAAAATGTGTGTGTGTGTGTGTGTGTGTGTGTGTGTGAGAGAGAGAGTTGGAGCATAGGGCTTACCATCCCTGTGTCTCCTCAAACATATTACTGTGGTTTGAATGCAACATTGTATCTATGCTCAATGTAGAACATAGCATTGCTCTTCAGATATTCATATTCTCCCTGAGTAAATCTTATAATTTCATTTTTATTGGTCCACATCTAGTTATGTCAGAAATTACTGGAAGGCCTTACATTTCTATAGAAGATGTCTCTTCTGATTGACATTTTTTTAGTCCTCATCTTCTATTTAGTTTCTTTCATCATATGAAGGCACATCTTTTTTTATTTGGGTGATATTGTTATTTTTTTTTATTATATTCCAATTTTCAAAGTTCCATTGCTTCATTGTCAGCATAGTCTCGATAGTCTCATCTCACTGTATTTATATTTCAGTGCCCCATATTAACTTTGACTGTCATATTCTCACCCTATTCATGCCTCTTATGAATTTAATGTTTTCCTTTCATGTATCATAAATTTATTGGTGGCTCAGTGGTTAAGCTCATGCACTGCTCTTGTAGAGGACCAGAGTTTGGTTTCCAGCACCTGTGTCAGCCAAATCATAGTCACCTCTAACTCCAGCTCCAGAGGATCCAATACTCTGTTTTCACCTCCACAGACACCTGTACTCAATTGCACATACTCATAGAAAAACACATAATTTAAAAATTCTTCAAAAAATATTCACAATTTATTTCCTCCTACCTCTTTAATCAGTCTTCAAAATCCTAATATCTCAGTATGCCCTAATGTCTGTAGTGCTAACTTGTGGGTTTTTAAAATTCTATATTCATTCCATAATTTGGGTATAATAATTTGGGCTGTGTACTTCTTTCCATTACCTGTTAGAACAATGGTCTTGGGGATAGGAAACTACAACTCTTTCATTGCAGTGGTGTTCTCAGCAAAGTACCCTCAGGTTTTGCAAAGTTACCATTCGCTTTGATCATAAGAGAAACCATGACAGAGGGATAAAGTTTGATGCATAAGAACTGAAAGCAGATAAATTATGCCTAAAATGGGAAAGCCTAGATGCAGGCAGAGTCAACGGCCAAACTCTGCCAAGACAGTTTAAGTAAGTCCTCAATAGTTACTGTCTCGCGAATATGTTTGGCAGAGATTTTGGACTAGAAGGCCGAAGATAATGCTCCAACATTATAGAGAGTGTTGGGTGACTTTTCAGGCAGTAAGCTGTCTCAACCATTTTTTCATTTTAGAAGCTACTAATCTGCACCGAGGGTTCACTCAGGTATTTAAGTTTTATTCCTTCTCAAGTTTCCAATGAGGTTGAAGACTAGATAGTTTAGTTTTATAATCAAGCTTAGTTGGTTAGGGAATAAGATGTTTTTAGATCAAGATAGATGATTTAAATTAATAGAGATGAGGTATAATACTGATTTCCATCCAGAAATTTAGACCTAACAAGATAGGAAAACTATTTACTTCAAGTTTGACAAATACAAATAACCAAATAATTATAAATGTAACATTTATGTAACTCATGATTGTCTCATGGTTCTTCCTGCTGTATGTGGTTTATTTTATTCATGTGTAATAATATAATGTATATGTTAAAAAGAAAACATAAATTAAAAGAAAAATAGCACTGAAAACAAGACTATTCTAATTTGTGCTATACGTGCATAAATAAGCAAAATTGACAACTGATTTCCAGAAAACATATATGCACACATGGATTATGGATATTAAAGTGTTTAAGTAGCATTGTATAAATCAAAGCCCAGTACATTCTTCATATGTTTTTCTGATACTTGCTGGTCATTTTTACTGAGGAATTTCCGAAAACTTTTGAATGTTTTAAGTGTCTTGGCTAGTCTGCAAAACAAGAATGGCATATAAACTGAGAAAGTTAGGTATACTAACTATGTTTCACTTGAGAACTTAGAAATAGCAATTAGTTGATATGCGTAATCATTAATACCAGTTTAATACTTTTATCTCCTACCTTTAACCCAGAACTCCCTTTGCATCCTTTCACCCTAGAGATAAGGGAGGTAAAGAGAAGTCTCTCGTCTTTAAAAGTTTCAGAGAAGGGAAAATGGAATTGGTGATATTTTTAGGCAATTGTTCCTCAAAAGATGCTTCAGCTGCTGTTTCTAAGAAGCTCAGAGTTCTGAGAATCAAGTCAATGCTGCTAAGAATGTGTTGACATCAATACTCTGGTCATTATTGCTGGTGACTACACTACATGAGCAAAAAATGGAAGGTTTCCCATACAATGGCCATGTACTGCACTCAGACTACAATCTGGCTCAAATTTTGGTTAAGTCAATTGTATGTCTCTGAGTGCTTATGGGAGTTAAGGTGCACATTTATTATATTTAATGTGTTGAAAGTCATTCTGCAGCCTCTGTAGCAGCTCCTTCATTATGGTCTTAGTGGTGCTTTAAGTGTCAGTCAACAGTGCTTTCAGAAAAACCATTTCTAAATAAGATTTTGGACTGTCAGAAGCAGCCCCTACTCCTCATATTGTGGGATCCACATGGGTACTGTGCTGTCTATTGGCTGCATCTGAGCAGGGAGTCTAGTCCTTCTTCATGCACGGTCCTTGGTTGGTGCTTCAGACCTGCAGGTCCCCCTGGGCCCAGATTTGTTAGCTCTGTACTTCTCCTTGTGGCATTCCTGTTCCCCTTAGGTCCATCTAGCCCCCAACTCTTCTATAAGTCTACTTGCTCTCTGTGCAGTTTGGCTGTGAGTCTCATCATCTGCTTCAATCTGCACTGTTGCCAATTCATTGATCACTTCCCCTGGCAGGGCAGTCTTGCCAGGCCACGGAGGAAGAGGAGGCAGGCAGTCCAGGTGAGACTTAATAAGCTGAGCTCAGATGGCAGGTGAGGAGGGCTCCCCATTTCTGAGGACCAGGGGAGGGGATAAGGGAAAGAGGGAAGGAGGGTAGAACCAGGGGGAGAGGGAGGAGACTGCATACAATTGGGATGTAAAGTGAATACATTAAAAATAAAATTTAAAAAATGATTTTGCATTGTGTTTTCTTTCCTTCCACCTCTTTCCAATCCTTTCACTCCAGGATCAAACACATAAACTAATAGGGTTTGTATGCACATGAAATTCATGGTATTATTATGTCATCAAGGAACACATTTTACCCAGCATCTGCTGGTAGCACACAGTAATGTGTAACTCGCTGGCGTCATTCTAATGGAGGATCAATTTTTCATTTGACTAACTTTGTACTTTTCCCTACTCTTCAATCCAAAGCTGAACAACAACACACAGAATCTCTTTGGTGATGTGACAGAGGCCTTGTTTTTCTGATTTAAAGAGGAAACAAAGAAGTGAATAAATATGTTTGAATGAGTATGTTTTTAACATTATCTTAAATCTCACATTTTAAAATGTTTAACGCAGGGCCAACCACAGCCCAGAAAACTGAATACAAGCACTCTCATTTCAGATTCAGTTTGAAAGTGGAATAAAACAAATGGCAAAATAAAGCACACACACAAAAAAATACCTTTCTGGAAAAAAATGTCTGGTAGAATACATATCTTTAATGCCGATTTGTTTAAAAAAGAAGAAATCAGCATGTAAGAATATTCTGTGTGCTTATATTACCCGTGAACATAGAGAAAGAAAACACTATCCAGGTGTCAAGATTAAATGTGTTTATTTTGTGTCAGTGAATACAATGGTATATTAGATACCAGCACTCCAAGCTACACACCTATGCATTTGCCTCTAAACCTTCACATACTGTCAATCTCCATTGAGCTAACGTTCCACCACTGAGCCTTCTATGTCTAGCAAAATCAGAGAGTTCAAGTTTAAAAAGAAAGAAAGGAATATAAAGAAGGACAGTTGAGCTCCACTTTGTGTTGTCAGTGTCTGCAGAAGGGTCCAGGTGTCTCAAGGGAATGTTTATTATCTTCAGCAGAGGGGAGGAACACTAGAAATGGCACTACCAGGAAGAAAGAACAGAGTGCAGATTAAAGAAACATTTGAGACGGGATGAGTTAGTTTCTCCTCAGTTAAGAATCCACATGATAGCATGGGTACGTGACATTGAGGTTATTCAATTTGTGGGCCACACACCTCAGCATATTGGCTAGTACATATTTGCACCAAAACAGAAGCAGTAAAGGTTTATGTTCTACCATTACACTTCCAAGTTTTTCACTTATGAATATACCTGCCAACCTAATGATTCTTGCATGCATTAGAGTTTGCTTTTGTAGAGTTAAGGTTATTTTCCCCATCCCCCCCACTCCCGTGAACATCACAGTGTGAACTCTTTGCCCAACTTTAAGAGAATGCTGCAAAGGACAGCTCTGTGCCACCGCAGGACAGAAATCACATGTCCCCTCTGCCAGGCTACCGATGGACCAACAGTATTGATCTCATCTCAGCTTACATGCAAACAGACACTGTTCTCTTAATTTCCCCATGCCAGAGGCATACAAGTCGGCAGGTATGCTTACAAAAATGGAATCGAAATTAAAAAGAAAAGGGGAGGGAGCAACAGAAAGAAAAATCTTTCTTGTTTGAAGCCAATTGTCCTAGAAGGAATCCATTGCCTTGAATTCACTTAAAGCCTGAACAGGTGAAATGTGTTTCTTTTGAGAACCCCGTCGAACTCGGGTCTGGAATTCCTCAGGCTTTTCTCTCTTCACAAGGGGCTTCTTTTCAGGAGCCTTCATCTTCCAAGACACAACTGGAGAATTGACAGCTGCTGTCCCATAGACCTTCTGGTATTTCGTTGAAGCTACATAAGATGCTTTCACCGTGAGGACAACAGCATTCATCAGGTTTTTGGCTGCCTGGATGAGTGATGTAGCACTGTCCAGCTAGAAAGGGGAAAAATAGGATACAATGGATCAGTCAAGGCTTCAAAGTCCCGAGACACAGGTACAATTTCACACATCAAGCAGTGTTGTGCTCCTGCTAGTGTTGCCACGCACAAGCAAATTACCACAAGATAACGTTGTAAATTTTAAACCAGCCACCAGTCTCCTCCTACCCTTGAGCCCCACATAAGCGAAATTGGGTTGTTCGGCAGTGCATAGCCCTCTAAAATCCCAATACTGCTGAAGACAAAGCCCTATTCTTAGCACGTAAGTGGTCCCATAGGAGCATATATTATTAGACTCATTCACAATGGTAGTAGTTACTGAAATGTTTGAAAATATTTACCAGACACTGATTACATTTTTAGAGATGCCACAAAGACTTAGACTTCAGTGTCATGCTCCTGCCAATGGAAGTATCTTTATTGCTTGTTTCTACTTCCTGAGCTGAGTACTGATACAAATGAAGCCACCAGCCCATACTTAATATTTGTTTATTGATCTTGGAGTGCAGACTTCAGCATTTCTAGGTCATAAATATACTACCTGTGAAAATATCAGTTACTGTGGCACACTTTTCTGGGTAAGACAGTGTTCAGTAAGGGCCACATGTCCATGTGTTCATCAACAAGTCCAATAATTTCTCCAGCACTTCCACATTTAATTCCTTAAAACACTCTGTCTAGGTATGACCATTACACTTTATGATGGGAAACTTGTGTAGCTTTAAATTATGGCATAAACTGATCTACTGATTCATACAGCCACCTATGAGATAGGGCAACTTTACAAAACTGCATCAGGGTGGGGGAGGATCAGCAGTTAAGGCAAGGCTGAGGATGCTAGGCAGATCTCTGTGAATTAAAGTCTTCACCTGGTTTACATATCCATTTCCAGGTTAGCTATGACTACATAAGTGAGAAGAGGTCTAAAACAAAACAAATGCCAACAACAACTGAAGCCAGCCTTGGATATACAGAGAGAGAGACCTTTAATAAACAATAAATAAAGTAGGATAAGTAACATAATAATAGGGCTTGAAGCCTCTCACTTAACTAGCAATTTTAACTTTACCTAATTTCTGCTATGAGATGGGCTATGTGGTACATAGTGTATACCAGGCCATTTAATATGTTTCAACTCTACTAGTAGCAAGAACTGAATGATAAATGCTAGAAAAACTACATTTCCAGGAGAATCTGCCACAAGGGTTTTATATGTAGCCTACTGAAAAAGGGGGGAAAAACACTAGCTGGACTAGAAATATTACCCCAGCTTCAGGCATGTTTGAATACCTAGATCATTCATCAGTTGCTTGCACTCAGAAACATAGAAAGGTATCTTACAGTTCGAGAACTAAATTAAGGACCTCTCTCTGCATGTGTTCCCTAGGTAGGTGCTGGTTCTGTAACTCCTGTTTCTAGACTATGGCTACTGGAAGGAGTGTAAATGAAACAAAAATCCATGTAACATTTAGTGATTAGCAATAGCTCTATAAAGAGAGATGATAAGTCCTGTGGCTCTACCCTCCCATGACTGCCATTCACATTGCTTCATGTCATCCCTTGTGATCAAAATACCCTCATGTAGTAACCAGGGTCACTGAAAGTTGGATCAATGCCTCTTTGATGTCATTACTCTTGACAGCTTCTTGCTCCCTATTCATCATAAAAGA
Organism: Acomys russatus; assembly: GCF_903995435.1. Lineage (NCBI taxonomy): Eukaryota > Metazoa > Chordata > Mammalia > Rodentia > Muridae > Acomys > Acomys russatus. The sequence goes on from NC_067149.1 coordinate 6,120,477, forward strand.
CTTTTCAAAAGGTTTTACACTGGATCAAAAATGATTACAATCTAATGACAAAAATCATGCCATAATCTAAAAGTGTGAAGTCTGGTCACTGGGAAGACATACCACTCTTCCTATATATGGATCCCTTGTAATACTAACAAATTAATGCTTTGCCATGAAAAAAAATATCATAAGACATTTACTATTCCATAATATCGAAAAGTAAATATGTAGAAAAGTAAATGATTTCAGATCTGAGCCATAAGTCCATGGACATATAGTGAAGTGCTGAATGATTTAATTTAAACAAGTAAAACAACCCATTTGTATTTCACTTTACCGTCTCTGACAGACCGTACAAGGTACATATACCGAAATAACGATCCAGTCCGTGCTACTTAGTTTATACCACCTGTGTTATAAAGCTAACTTTAATGAGAAAATTCTAGATAGTTCAGTGATAATATTGGAAAGAAGCCAAGCATGGATAAGTTTTTTTAGTGTTTCTCAAGCTACAGTCTTTGGATTGTCATGTCAGCATCACCTGGAAAATGTCCCTTTACAGCCCCAACACAAAGCTTTCTAAAATAAGTAAGTAAGTAAATAAATAAATAAATAAATAAATAAATAAATAAATAAGTCTAATACTAAAACAGCTTCCATTTTATCAAGAGCCTCAGGAGATTCTGAAAATTATGCCAATGTTTGGTGTCAACTAGATTAGTGAACCCCAAATACGACAGTCAGCATATTTTACCAATTTGATTCCAGTACTTCAAAATGTCTGACTGAATTCCACATTTTCAGTTTTCCCCATTATCCCTCCAGGTGGAGCAACAAGTAATGAATGGAGATAAGACAGCAACACGTTGAGCCAATTAGAACACATCCGTCATGATTTCGGTGCTAGCTAGAAAGATTGTTCCCCCAAGCCCCTCATTCTTAGCTGATCATTTCCGCATCAGCTTGTCAGGTTTAAAAAATGAGTAATATTTATTCATAAAGTTAGGTAATTCCATTCTGTGTTATGGGTAAAATAGAGAGTAAAGTCATATAGCGGTGATAATGTTGCTTTGGGGGGTTATGATAGAATTAGGAGAATAAGACAAGATATGTCTATTATAATATTAAATGGCTCTTGAAAGTGAATCTTGGGCTATTGCCGAAGTGTAAATAATGAAACTGAATAAAAAGATACAAGTAATTTGGATTTTTTTCCCACAGATCCATTTTCAGATAAATGGTGTCTAACTATGCAGCAAAGCTAGGAGAGCCTGTCTCTTTTTCAGAACCCATTTCGTCTCCCAGTCTGATGCAGTCCTGTGAATAGGCCTCATATATTGCTGAGAGTGAAAAGGCTTGGAGATATTAGCCCAGTGGTTTTGCTCAAACCACCTACTACAGAAGATATTGGGAGACAGACCTAGACAATGAACAAAATTACACACTGAGAAAAAGATGATTCAAAAATTTTAATAAAGAAATTACTTAAAGTTGAATTCCAAAAGTATATATTATGTCTTTTGCTGGAGATCCACTTGTAGGACTTGGTTATTTTTCACCTTGGATTATTTTTTCAATTTGAAGTAAATGCTTTTGTTTATGCTTGCTCAAACCAGCTTCTAGCTGAAAAATTTTAGCTGAAATTTGATACCCTATGAGAATATACAGAGGGAGGTAATCCCGCTCAGGAACAGTCATAGGGGAGGGGAATAAGGTGAAAATGGGAGGGAGGGAAGAATGAGAGGATACAAGGGATGGAATAACCATTGAGATGTAACAAGAATAAATTAATAAAATAATAATAATAATAATAAATAAATTCTCAAAAGATATTAGAAAGAGTAAAGATTATGTGGCACTATTTCTTTTAGCAAGAGTTAAGGACACCTATTTAGCATAATTGCTTTCTATTTTCTGATGTTTTAACTCTAACAGTGGCATTTTCAAATAAGATGAGTAAATTAACATATGTAAGTGAAGCTCTAATAATAATAACTGACATTAATTGAGCACTTATGAGAGGTGCCTGCCATTGCTTTAGTTATGTTAATTAAATTATGTGATTTAATTTTCTAAACTTCTCAAAGAGCAATGCTTGTTGCACTCATTTCCTAGGTGAGGAAACTGCCTCTTAGGGATTAAAACCAATTCTATAATTTGACAAGATTTGAAAGCCGTGAAATGCACAGCCCCCTAGAAGCACTACATAAACTCCGGCATCTTGTTTATCAACTACTACCTGTGGATCAAAAAGTCGTTGCTTCTGTGTACGCTGTCTGTCCTGGAAACCTGATACCTTTCAACTATACTACATCCTGTTATTATCATCACACAGTTTAAGATGGGCTCCATCTCACCTGCTCTGTACTTTTCCACCTTATTTTTAATATATTTTATTAATTTATTCATATTACATCTCAATGGTTATTCCATCCCTTGTATCCTCCCATTCCTCCCTCCCTCCCATTCTCCCCTTACTTCCATCCCCTATGACTGTGACTGAGGGGGACTCCTCCCCCTGTATTTGCTTAAAGGGTATCAAGTCTCTTCTTGGTAGCCTGCTATCCTTCCTCTGAGTGCCACCAGGTCTCCCCTTCCAGGGGACGTGGTCAAATATGGGGCACCAGAGTTAGTGTGAAAGTCAGTCCTCACTCTCCACTCAACTGTGGAGACTGTCCTGTCCATTGGCTAAATCTGGGTAGGGGTTTGAAGTTTACTGCCTGTATTGTCCTTGGCTGGTGCCATAGTTTAAGCAGGACCCCTGGGCCCAAATCTGCCTATCATAATGTTCTTCTTGTATGTTTCTAGGACCCTCTGGATCTTTCTACTTTGCCATTCTCCTATGCTTCTCCCATCTAGAGTCCCTATTTTTAAAACCCTATATGTGTAGACAATTCATCCTTGTAATATTCATGCCTAGTGTTTAATTGTTCCCAGCAACCCTTGGACCACAGCTATCTTGCTGTCTTGGAGTCACACTCCGGGCATCAGAGCTTGCAAGGCAACCTATTAATATTTACTCTCCAGATCTAACTACTTGCTAGAACCTTAAGTGGGTTTTCATTATTATAATTAGTGCTATAAGCCTTGCACTAGCCCTCTTTAAAATGGATTAAAAAAGCAGCATCACCAGCATTACTTATTCATCATGGGCATATCTTTCAATATTCAATATTTATTTCTACTACAAAGTACGTTCTTTCATTAAAGACACTTCTGTTCCCCTTGATAATCCTTGTATCCTATCTATAAAAGCTGTTCATTTTTCAGCTAATTTAAAAAATATGAGCCTACATTTAACAAATCCGACCATATGATTACTTTCATTTAGATGGACGGTGACCCTGAGAGTGGCCATGTATCTTGGCGTATCTGAATTATAAGACTCATATATGGTTCACTGTAATTCCACAATCAGGGCTCAAACTCAGGAATCCTGACTTAAGAACCTACACTGAGGTCATTGCTCACACTGACCAACCCTCACTTGCTCTTCAATAATATTAAGCTGTGCTGGACTCAAATTTTTCCATACTGTGTCAGTTGTCCCTAGCCATAGAAATTAGAATTCTCCTAATTCTGTCACTAATCTTTCAAAATATCAAAGTACTATTTAAAAAAAAGGCAACAGATGTTTTCTCACATCTTGTTCTATTACAGTCCATGAAAGCAAATAGGGTGAGTTAAGCTGTTTCTGAGGCATTTTTCTGGCCTGTTTTCTCCCCTCTCTGCCACTGTTCCAAATCTTAACTCCACACAACTTCCTTCACAAAGTCACACAGAGCTACTCTTTCTGTACGCTGTCCTCATTTGTGTTTTGACTAAATGGTAGAATTCCCTGAATGTAATTCTTTCCATTGTTGATATTGTACTGCCGTCTAATTTTTTGTGACTTGAAATCTGTGAAACACTGTGACGTGTTCTTGAAATGCATTACCAAGAGACTCCTAAAACCTCTAATGGGAATTAGTAGACTGTTTCACTAAGGCTGGGCTTACACTGAACATGCAAAGTTTCAACAAACCGGAACATCAATGCACAGCTAAGCCACACTCTTTAAAGCAATGCTGAAACTGCTTTTTTGTCTTTTCTTTATTTCTCTATTGTTCTACCCAAACATTTTCCCATGCAGATAATTCTTCCATGTTTTGTCAAGCACTTCTTTTAAGTTATGAGTATGTAGATATGAATAGATGCAGGCAAGAATGATAAGATATAACAGCAAATCCAGAAAAGATAACACACAATCTAAAAAGATTAGCTTTCTATGAGGAGTACCTTAGTAGGCTATCGGTTGCTCAAGAAACCATAGAAATAGAATATTTATTTGGAGTCATGTAAGGAGGGACAGGGCATGGAAATGGGTTTCCTGGTGGTCTTGAATCCTAAAGTCTTCAGTAAGGAACAAGCTTCAAAGTCCCAGTACCATGATTTCATATTGATGTTCATAGGCAAGACTGAGAACATGAAAAAAAGTTGAGATGTTACAGACCTGAGGTTAATTTCTAGCTAACTAGGAATGGAGTATGTGTCTTATCTGCCTGTAGTTATCTTAGGGATCATTAGAAATGTTGGCATGAGTCTTGAGGAGCCTGATATAAAAAACACATTCTTTCTCTCTCTCTCTCTCTCTCTCTCTCTCTCTCTCTCTCTCTCTCTCTCTCTCTCTCTCTCTCACACACACACACACACACACACACACACACACACACACAAACAGAGAGAGAGAGAGAGAGAGAGAGAGAGAGAGAGAAACGTTAACTTATGACCTCTCAATGTTTTCTTAGTGTTTTTACAAAGTCCAAACGTCCAATATATTTACTTTAAAATTCTCAGCATAAGACTTTCAGGATAAAAATCAATGTCCTTTTAATAATCTAAGACATGACATTATCAAGAAAGAGCCTATTTGAATAGAAAATAGCTTTAGATGACTAGGGAATCATGAAGGAATTAGCTACCAATAAGAATGGAATGCTTGCTAAAGCCAATAAACAATAAAAAATTGCTATTGTGATTCACAATTTCCTTTAAGAAATAAAAATAAAAAGGATAATGCCGAAAAGTGCAAAACGTTAAAGGAATTGAGAACTCACTGGACTAAAGGAGACAGAAGCTGAATAATGTTTCCTGGAATTCATAATTGCCAGGAGTGTAACACAGAGGATTGGGATGTCACGTGTACAATCATGCATTCATTTACAGAAGTCATATGGTTTGGACCCATTTTCAGATCATATGTCTATATTAAAAAGAAGATGATTAAGACAACAAAAATCTTATAAAACATAAAGAGAAGTTCATGGAAATACAAACTGTTCAAGATTAAAAATAATTGGAATGTCATGGGAATGCTGGCCAAATGAAAAAATAAAGTAGCCAAGTCTTTTCAGAACATGTTTTGAAAAATGATGACAGTGAAAAGTTGAACAGCCTAGGAGAAAATGTGCATTCATATCAAGGTGGAAACTATTCTGCTTTCATTACTTCAAGTCCAAGTTAATAACAGTGAATATAAAACTAGAAATAGGCTCCCCCAAAATGGCAGAGGTCCATTTTATCCACTTTCAAGATCTCTGAGTAGATAAATAAGATATCTTTAATAACAGAAAAGGAAGTAGTTTTACTGCCTGGCCTACATATTTAGGGGGAAAGAAAGTAATGAGCTTGATTTTAATAAAAGGCAGATGCTTTCAGAAACTGCAACTTCCCTTTAGTTATATTTAAACTCTTACCCACCTCACTCCCACAAAAAAATTTCACACATTCCTTGCTGGCTTGGGGAGATTTTGCTGGAAGTAAGATTTGCTGTTAATGAATGAAAAAGCTAGAGACCTAGAGTAACATGGTCCATTATCTGCCAAGAAGACCATTTTGTGTTAAAAAAAAGTCTATGAGGTTTTGAAGAGGTATTTGATCTCCTTAGAAACCATGATGCATCTGAAATACCTTGGAATATCTGCCTATTTTCCAGAATTTCTATCAATAACATCTTTTTTTTTTTTAATTTTCTAGCAAGCCAGGAACAATAAGTAACTGAGACAAAGATGTGAAAGGGTTTGGGTGCATCCCTTACTCCCCTAGATGAGCCACCTCAGGATGTTTAGATACTGGCAATTATAGGAAAGGACTATTTTGTTGTGGCAAGTTATTTTGTTGCTCTCTCCGCTCACTTCCTCAGATATAAACAGTGAGATAATGTTAGCAGATCTAGGTTTCTTCTGCTTAAGACAGGGGTGAATACCAGATACCAATTTACCACTCACTCTTCTAGTGTTCAAGGCAGACATTATTAATCAATCAATCATAGCACTTTTCTCAGAACTGGCTATGTGACAAAAGAAGAAGAAACATACTTACTTTCCTTCTCCAAGAACTGAAATTTTGACAGAGTTGTCAAAGACAGTGTGGTACCATTTACAGCCTAGGTAGATCATCTAGTCTATTAGGTCTGTACGTAATTAAGGTATGTACATCAAAGCTATATAAATACCTTTGGATTTCACTACTACCCATCAGACCATGATGAATGCATTTTATTTCAGTGACACCACATTCCCCTTTTTGTTCCAATGACTAACTTTTTGGAACAGATTGTGCACTTCTTAGTAATGGCACTTTGTTATGAGTTGTTAATTAATGACATAGTTAATGAGCAGGCATATGTATTAACAGAAGTGCAATTATTTCAGAGAAGTATTTTTAAATTAGGTAATAAAATTTAGGAGCATATATTAACAAGCATTTTATCTGAAGTAAAGATAAATATTTCTGATTAACTGTTGTTTAAATATAAGTACAATATATCATATACACCAATCTCAAGTAGATATGCCTAAGATACTATCCAACAGCACCTGAGCAGTTAGTTTATAACTTGATAATTTGGTCTTGCATGACAAATATTTTCATTCAAGTAGGGGATCAACCATGATGGAAAGGAGCACAAGAGGTCTGTTATATTCTCCTGCATGGGTTCCTTGAGTGCTGTGAGAGAACCAACAAGCTGGTGCTCCACCAACACTCACAGCCAGTCCTGATGCAATCTGTATGTAGTGGCTACAGATTAAATTGGCAAAGATCTTAACAGAAAGGAACTTCAGTCTCAGACAGGCTAAGGAAAATGTCTCTAAACCTTCGCCTGAGAAAATGTACCAATTGGTTCCCAGGTTACTCTCTACTGGACTTATTTGTGTCTTGGATTTTTAATTCATTTAGGTAGGTAGTAGTGCTTCATAGTTGGCCAGTTCACTGATTAACTGTCTTCATTTGCATTTTTTCAATTATAGGTAAGTAAACCTCAGGGACTCCCATGAAGGCTTAATTACAGTCAACAAATTTTCTAAATATGGCTTAGAGCCATTTTTTTTCTCTACCAGTAAAGGCTGAATTATTTTTGCTCAACCCAAAACAAGGGATCCTTCTACAGTTGAGATGCTCTACCTCATGGAAAATTAGAAGCAATTATGCCTTAGGCACAGAGGAATTATCCCATCTTTTCTTAACCTTCTTCTTCCATCTAACTCCCTACATCATCCCACCCTCAGGATATCATGTCCTAGTGAACTCTAAATTGTTCGCGTCCATATGACAGAAGACTCATGAAGAAATAAAACCATCAAGTGAACAACCTGTGACATTTCAGAAAAACACTATGGCATGGAGTCTTGGACAGTACCTCAAACAGTGTCTTCCTTTGTGTCATCACATGAGTATACTGAATGTTCATTGCTAAGTGTGTCATCAGCATGATTTACCATGCAAACCTGATGTCTTATAGCTAGCTACTGTTCAAAGGACCATGTATTCATTTGTCTTCCCTATGGAGAGCATCACGTCTTCACTATCCATTTTTCCAACTGCCTTATTACCCACATGTCATGATGATGAGGAAATATAAGAGAAAATCTCCTCCAATAGCAATGTTTTCCTTGGTTGTGATAGAATCCTATTTCAAGGTCCAATGGGATGGATCACTAACTACATCTTTTTTTTTTAGATATTAAATGTTTTTACTTGTTCTTTGAAAATTTCACACATGTAAATAATGTATATTTCTCACACACTCCCCATGCTTCCATGCATTTTAATAAGTTTATTTGTTTGTTTGTTTACTTTATATCCCATTTGTAGTCCCATTCCTCCACACTTTCCCGTCCCACCCTCCCTTCCTTTCTCCCACCCCTTCCCCTATTCCATAGAAAAGGGGAGCCCCCTTCCCATTCACCCCAGCTCATCAAGCTGTATCAGGACTGAGTGTGTCTTTTCATTTTTTCTTGTTTGTTTGTGGAAACAGGGTTTCTCTGTGTAATCCTGTCTGCCCTGGAACTCACTCTGTAGACCAGTGTACTGGCTGCTCTTACTACAAAATCTTAAATACTACATGAAGCTCTACTTGAAAGTCTTGATCTTTATAATACACACGGATGTTTACTGCAGCATTGTTTGAGTAGAAAAAAGGTGAGTATCTATTGACACACTAACTAGATAATCCATGTGTCCATTCATGTGACTAGTTAGTTACAATATAAATTTAAATTCTATGTATATGGAAAGATAGTCATGGTAAAGTTTTAAGTAAAAACAATTTCCTACTGACAACAAAACAGTATAATCTAGTGTTTTCCTAGATTACTAAGTGCAAAATGTGAAAAATACCCTGAGTTGAAGAACTTAGAATGTGCCAGATCCTCAGATCTATCTTCAGCTCTTCTTACTACTGTGACATTCCATTATCTTTTGATAACTATTTTAGTTTTTCTATCTACTACTCTTTCAGCTCCTATCTTCCACTTGATAATATGGGTGCTTATTTTATTTTGCTTTTACTGACACTGTCTTAAGTTTAACTTACTATAATTAGCAGAATCGTATACTTTTCATGGATAATACATAGAAAAAGTTCAGAAAAAGAGAACAGAAAACATGGAAATATCTGTGTACATTTATAACTATTAAATCATTCAGAATATAAGATGAATCAAAAGTCAGTACAAAAAAATTGAGGATCTTCAGTAAAATGGTAATGCTCCAAATATCTAGCAATATTTAGGCCTTGGTAGTAGTTTAAAGATGGCTGTACTGTGAAGAGGTGAGAAGTCAATCTAGCTAAGAAATCCACATTTACAAATCTAATTTGGGAAACTTTAAAGGAAATAATCAATATACAATATATTTTGTAACTACTTAACACTCTAGTAATTCAATCTATACTTATTTGTTATTACAAATTATAATAGTAACATCTTCTAAAAAATAGAAAAAGTTAATATCTTAATTCACTCCTCAGCTTATTAAGATTAATGCTCTCATACCTAATAACTAAATCCCAATCAATGAAAATCATTTCCATAAAAACACAAAACACTGAGTTCCTCAGCTCTCTCCTAAACTGATATATTTTGCTACAAAGTAGATGACACAAATGTATAACTGTTCATCTTTACATCTTGAACCATTGCCCCTAGCACCAGTTATCTCCACCTGATACCAACTTTCTCTCAGCATTACTTCAAGGAGCTTGATAATCTCTTAAAATTAACTCTCATGAAGATATTTCTACCACTACTTTCTACTGGCAGCACTTATTATATTAAGCAAATAAAGTAGGAAAGAGAAACCAAGACGAAGTATGAAAACTTTTTTAAATCCAAGATTGTTAAAGTAACAATTGGGAAGTTTCATCTTTAGTACTTATCACAAGGTAATTGGTCTGCACTGTCCTTAGTACCCTTATTAAATGTGAACAGTTCACTCGAGTTCCCATCTGTTATGGGCATAGTCTCAGACTTCTGCTCTATGCTCTGTAGGCCTTCTGTCTATTCAGGTAGTATCATAGAGCAGTAAGTATCTGCTGAATTCATGTCAGCTGTTTTAGCTGCAACTAACAAAGGAATTGTTATGAGTGGTTTTGCTTTTATAAGTATCAGTGATCCAAAGGCACCTTTGGTCTGGAATTACTAATACATTTTTTTTCAATAATAAAACAACTTAAGTTTTAAATTGTGCACCATTCTTTATATTATGATGACAATCTTGCACCATTTATTTTCTCAACACATGAATCAAACTTTTGTCCAATGTCTTTCCAATAATCACTTTACCATATAGAGCTCCCTATGCCCATGGTTTTATCCACTTGGGATATCTCTGCTGTCTTTAAATGGGACTACTTCTATATATTAATTATCATTTTTCACCAGTATCATAATTATCTTCTTACATAATTCATGAGTAATGATCTTTTGCATAAAATACCAAAAACCTGAAGTGGAATGCTAGACACATCTATAGCTATATAAAATAATTCAGTAAATTAACCAAAATTTTCAAATCTTTTTAAGACAAAGAGAAAATTCCATAATTCAAGTGCTCATAAGAGGCTCTCAGTATAATTCATGGTTTAAACTCAGTAATTTTAATTAAATTAGGTTTATATTTGAGCAGCTGATCCATAGCTTTATTATAATTGAGCCCATTTTTCTGTCTATTATGAATAGACACAGAAAAGGTTCCTACAAACATGTGACTTTATCCTGGTCACTGACTTTTCTACTGTGAACTGTCACCCCAACCACTTCCATGTGAATATATATATATATATATATATATATATCTGCTGTAAGTTTGAATATGTGCTTCATCTTGACTTGGAATCAGATTTGGTGGGGTTGCAAAAATGAATTCAGCTCATTTATATATGTATTATACTTCAAAGTCTTGAGCTATCTTTTCAAAGATTCTTTGGTATTTAAAGAATAATTCAAACTTTCACAGACCGTTTATTATTGAGTTTTCTCTGTCTTCTAAAGAGAGTAGGAGCTCTATGAATCACTCTACCCCTACCCAAGACCCACTCCTCCCAGAGACCGTTCCCTCTCAGTCATCAGGAGAAGCCCTTCCTTTCCTCATACCAATTAGATAAAAAACTGAGGCTTCTGCTGCATGGTGTTTTCTCTCATGTAGCATCTCATTCACCATCATCTCCTCTCCTCACAACTTTAATACACTTGCTACTTGACCCCCATCTTACCTTCTGTCCTCTGATCATTCACCCTAGCAAGTTCCTCAGACATTATTTCTAGTTTTTTTTCCATATTCTTCCCTAGCCATCTCCTGCTCCCAACTCCTTATACACTTCATTACTCAAACAAAAGCCAGAACTCTTCTCGAATGATCTCAGCCTGTCACTACTGCCTGTGCCCCCTCCTCCCACCCTGTGGCTCTCTATCTCAAGTTTCCATCAAATTCAAATATTGGTATCATGGTGAAAAATAAAATATAAATAGCATCTAAGTTTCAACACACACACTCACACACACATAAACACACACACACACATACACACACGTGGCCTCAATCTGTTGTCTTCTTTTCCTTATAAATATTTTCTATACTCTTGCAATCCAATCCATATTTTATCTTATTCACATTTCCTCACCCATCTGCTATTTTCCAAACACCTCCAACAGGGCTGTATTGAATTGTTGTGACATTACAGGTTTGGAAATAGAAATGGAAAGACACACATGAATTTAAAACACAATTAGTAGCCTTGTATGCTTTCCTTCTTCCCACTCATCCTCCCATGGAAGTACAGACAAAGACATTAGTCTATCTAAAGAGTAGAAAGGGTACATAATTGATGAAGTACATGAACCAAATTGCAATATATATTGATTATATGACCTCTTCCATCACTATACTTTGAGTGGATTTAAAAACCAGCATTCTTGATCATCAGATATTTTTATAAGTAAAAGTATACTTTATTGAGAGGGCTAACATTGACAAGGCACTGACTGAGGTGTGGTTGCCAGACATCATGTTAGCACTATATAATTTCTCTCGTATCTTCAAAACAAGTACATGTGATCACCCCTTATCTACATATGAGGAAACTGAAATAGAGAAAAATTAACATTTTGTGGTGGGTATTATTTTACTGTGATACAGTCTTCTTTGAAGAGGGGAGCCACTCTACGGTTCTCCTACTCTACTCTCTAGCATTCTAAATATAGTAATACTAAGCTTAGACTTAAGACATCCTGTGAGATATTCTAACTGCTCACAAGCATGAGTCATTTAATAAGAAGCCATCAGGGTCACATAAGACGAAGCCAAAGTACACAAATATTTTGCCATCATGAGTCACTGAATCTGTGCAGGACAGAGGAGTAGGGACATCATCCTATGGATCTGATTTTCCTTCCAGCAACTACAACCTCCCCCCTCCTCCAATAAAGCCTCTTAATAGTCAAGGAAAACTTGATTAATGACAGCATCTAATTTTTGTCTTCTAAATTTTTCACAAATACCACTTCCTGTATACCAACAAAAACAACTATGAAGAGAAATGATTTTAAATTTTCACAACTTCAGATTTCTACTTAGTTTTTAAATTTATTTCTATGAGGAAATAAAATTACCCAGTAAGAAATATAACCATTATTATTATTACAGAACCTGACATGTGATATTCCCTATATTACTTCCACTATGCTCTGCAGAACACAGACTCTTCTGACCTGTGTCTACATATAATAAATTTACTGCCTATAAAAGCATGGTCAATCATTAACTGCTATAAGTCTCTAACTCTTTAAGTTAATCACAATGTTTTTAAAAGGTTATTATGAAGTCTTAGAAAGAACAGAAAAAAAAAAACCATAAAATACCCTTTTAAAGTTTTAAAGGAGTGTGTGACTATAAGTGATTATTGTTTTTTTATTATGTAATCTCTTCTAAGTTTTGGAACAGCTCAGTACCACTGGCACAAGAAACCTTAATGGTAGTAGGTATTCCAACAAATGACTCAAATAACTGGGCATCATCCTTACTGGAAAGATATGAAAAACAAAAAAATTGTCTAGAGATGGTGAGTGTCAACCTTGGCCCTGATTGTGTGGTGGCCTAGTTACAATCTCAAATGTTCATTTTGTAGGATGCTCAGAAAATACTGTCTTCACAGGAAATCACACAGAAATGTGTTTTAAAGGGTGAAGCAGAGATGGGCAAATTGTAAGAATAAATTAAAGGGAGTCACACCTGTCTCATGAGCTAGCAGATTATCTATTAATCTGTCTTTCATGACTCTATCTGAGTTCTGCTACATTTCATGCTCCATTCAGATGAAGAATTATTTGTGGAGGTTTTTTTGTTTTTGTTTTTGTTTGTTTGTTTTTTTGTACACCACAGCTATACAGGTCTTTTCACCAGAGCTACTATTCTGGATCCTAAAATGTAGGTAACTTCTTGCCCCTTATTGGTATGTTCTCCATGATGGCTCTCAACACATGATGCACATTAAAAGTAGGTGTAACTGATACTGGGATTCCCAGTGATAGATCTTTAGTGGAGGCTTTACTGTAAACTGGAGTATGAGATATGCCTACTAGAAAGTGAAATTTTGATGTGTATTTCTTCTTGCTGGTTTATGGGCTTTGATGTATTTCTCCAATTTGGGATATGGTCCATAACCCAAGCTATTAGTTTTTTCCTTAACTAACCTTAATTTGTTATTATAATTTTTTATTAAAAAAGTAATACTGACTTTAGTTTCCCCTTCTTGTCAGTAGGGGAATCAAACTTAAAGGAACTTACAAAACAAAAGACAATCATCTGAGATTTAACTGTTGCCCTTTGTCCTTGTGAATGATGCATTTAGCATTGTACCACAGATCCAAATGCCTTTAACTAAGAGAAGATATAAAGGACATCTAAGGTAGTTCTGTTTAGAAGCTGGGATGCTTCCTCATATAGGGGCTTGCCCTAGTTTGAAAACCTTCTAGTCCTGCTTTCCTGCAGTGAATGCACTTTAGTGAAAATGTAGCAAAAAACACCTGAGGGTTCCCTTCCATCTAAAACTGGAAATATTTTTGGTCCAACAAAGGACCTCAATGGATGGACAACATATTGCCTGAATCCTCTGAAAAGAAACTGAGCTACATAAGAAACTTTCATAAATCACAGATTAAAAGGAACAAAATCCTCAAAAGACAGGAAATGCATAATAGCATTGCCAAAAATCAAAGAAAAATATATCAGTTTCTGTTAAAAATAAGTTTGAAACCTATGAAATTGGAAAACTTATAAGAGGAAACACTACTTTAATTTTAAGATGACAACAACTGTTAACCAAGGAATGAAGAAAAACAGTAAAGGTTTTGTGGGATGATTTTGGCATAGGCAGGATGCTGCATTATACTACATTTAATTTTGACATGAATATTTCCCCAAGGCACAGGACTCTTCTTGGACTTCCTATGAGCCTAGCCTTGACAAAGTTAAATTGCCTATATATGTACTACAAGACCTAAGGCCCTCTTATTTTTCCCAAGAGACAACAAGTGTCAAGGCAATGGCTTGGTAAATCACTGTTAGTACATTACAAGGAGTGCCTGTTGTATCTGGGGTTAAATCTGCAAGAGCACTCTGACTTTATTATAATTCTTAACTATGAAACTTAGCAAGTCCATGAAAATAAACATCATGGCTTCAAGGCTCATCTGGAACAAACTATATATTATAGAATTTGCTGATTACAAATGTCTCAAAAAGAACACCATTGAGAAATTTGAATTTCAACATGATAACTATCCTGATGTGCAAGACATTCGAAACTGGGACAGAGGGGAGGGCATCCTATTGGGACTCTAAATGAGAGACGCATGGGAGAATAGCAAAATAAAGGGATACAGAGGGTCCTAGAAATCTACAAGTAGAACAATATGATAGGCAGATTTGGGCCCAGGGGTCCCGCTCAAACTAAGGCACCAGCCAAGGACAATACAGGAGGTAAACTTTAAACCCCTTCCCAGATCTAGCCAATGGTCAGAATGTTCTCCACAGTTGAGTGGAGAGTGTGATATGACTTTCTCACGTACTCTGGTGCCTCACATTTGACCATGTCCCCTGGAATGAGGGAGACCTGGTGGCACTCAGAGGAAGGACAGCTGGTAGCCAAGAAGAGACTTGATACCCTATGAGAATATACAGGGGGAGGTAATCCCCCTCAGGAACAGTCATAGGGGAGGGGAATAATGGGAAAATGGGGGGGGGGAGGAATGGGAGGATACAAGGGATGGGATAACCATTGAGATGTAACAAGAATAAATTAATAAAAATAAATAAAAGAAAAGAAAAGAAAAGAAAAATAGTATTTTAGGAAGGAACATAGCCTATCATTTTCCACTTTCTTTCCATTTTAAACATATATTTACTTTTCCCCACATATCAAGATTTCAAAGTGTACAGAATGAACTAAGTGCAACAAAAATTCTATTGTTTTCCCAGTACTTAAAAAACTAAATAAGTTACCTGTACCAAAGAATTAAAGATAGAAACTCTCAAGTTTTTAAATGTCAAGAACACAATGGAATTGTTTTAATCTCCTCATTCATACAAAGTAATAAATTTAAGCCATTTTACTCTGATTGAAACTTATTTTCCCTATTCTCATTGAATCACTTCATTGTCTTTGGGAACAGAAAGTCCTGGATTTGTAAGTTAGGGGGATATGGTACACCTAAGAAGGAGATAAAATAGTGATGGGCAAATGACAACTCTGATGGGTCCTTAACAGTCTTTCTTTTAGTAAAGTACCCTCCAAGGCCTGGTGTGAGGCTAACACCTTCTACCCTTCCAAAGGAAAGAATACAAAAGCCTCCACCTCAAAGAGAGTATGTATTCTGAACAAAATGTCTAGATGGAAACTGGTCATAACCTATGGTTCTCTTCGGACTCAATGTCATTGACCCCAACACATTCAAGTATCACTGAGTAGGAATGAGTAGTCGCTGTAGAAAACTGATGGCATGAGTTTAGAGATGGTGTTAAAATCTCTAAAATGGTAAACCACAACAGGCCTTACAGCACTGAGTTCTCTGCACTAAAGATTTAGCAAAGTGGGGAAAAAAAGATTCTACCTATTTAGGAGTCTCAGACTGCCTTTATATCCTGGGAGGATCTTATGTAAGCCTATGAGATCGTCCTCTCTCTTCTTTCTAGATTCCAAATCCATTCATATCATCTCAAGCACCCACATAAACATAAACATCTTGCACAACTTTGGAGATACATAACCACTTAGTTTTGTTCTTCATTAACTTTTCATGTTGGAACATGACAAGCAATAAGCAAGATCATCTCTCATATCTTTAAAGTCCACATTCTTCCTTTACATTTATCACTTACTAATTCTTTAGACATGCTAACCATCATTCTTGTAACATTTTTCATACATTTATTTTATTACACATGTATAAAACAAACCACATACTGTAGGGAGAATCATGTGACAATCATGAGAATAATGAGTTCTATATATGTTACATTCATAGTGAATTGGCCACAAACAGAATCTGCCTAAAAATGGGCAACCTAGATGCAGGCAGAATCAACGGCAGCAATCCGCCAGTCAGGGTCCTCAATAGTTCCTGCCTTGCAAAAAAGTCTGGCAGAGATATTACTAGGTCAGAAAGCTGAAGATGAGGCTCCAATGTTATAAAGTGTATTGAGTGACTGGTCAGGCAGTAAACTATCTTATAACATTTTTTGTCATGCTTAGCCAAAGTTTAAATGGACTATCTGATGAACAGTTTTGTATTCCTGCTTCAATTTGAATGTGAAACTTCCCCCCCCCCCCGCCTCTACTCACCCCTGGCTTGTTTAGCTGTCACAATCTTAAGGGAACTGACCTAATTGGTGGTTTGATCCCTTGATGGATTTATCATATGGTAGAATTATTGGGAAGTGACAAGCAGTAGGAAGGTAGGGTCTAGATGGAAGGAAGTCTCTAGGGGCTGGTTGCAGAGGCTGTGTCTTTATCTTAAGGTGAGCAACCTTTGCTCCATGCTTCCACTGATATAATCTTCTGCTTCCACCTTGGTCCAGAAACCCAGAATCAAAGTTGCAGCAATGAAAGCCTAGCTAATAAAGTTACCTTTAACTCTGAGTTCCTTAAATACTTCACTCCTAATGTTCAATTTTTTTTTTTTTGCTCTGAAACTTCTTCCAAGAACAGAAAGATGAGTCAGTGTGTTACTTTGCAGATTTTGAAACAGAGGTGTGAAAGTGAATCACCTGATGTGTTTAAGAAGTTGGTAGATAATTAGATATTCCAAGATTCTACCCTATCATCTTTATTCAAGAAGCCTGCAGTTTAACCTGGGTTTTGCATTTTCATGCTCTCCTCCTACCCCTACTCCTTAATGAATTTTTCATGCAGATGTTATGGTCATTTAAAATATAAGAAAAAAGAAAAAGGAACACTGACTGAATAACAGTAGAATAAGAAAACACTTTCTATCTTTCTCTGACATTTTCAGGTACCATCAGCCTAAAATGTACATATACATGAATAATATAATTTGTCTGGTTTTCTCTTATATTATACTTCTCCTTCTCTCTGGAAAACGCATTCCATGACAGAGAGAGAGAGAGAGAGAGAGAGAGAGAGAGAGAGAGAGAGAGAGAGAGAGAGAGAGTGCAATATATATAGCAATATATGTATATGTGCATTCACACACAAGCATACGTATATATGCATATATGATGTCTAATTTGGACTCTTGCCCTTTCTGCATGAATGTTCAAATTATCTTGTTTCTTGTTCCTTCAGGGAGATTATTATAATGTATCATTGTTACTTGTTTTATATATCTGTCTTCCTTGATAATTTTATCTATGTATTTTTAGTACAACTAACAGTACACATCATCTTACATATTCAGTGTGTGTTCATTTACAGATCTGATTATCTCTAAGATAATCTAAAATGATGGTTGCTTGGACATGATGAAAGAGCAATGTCAACTTTTTGTAGATCAAGCAGTTCTAATATCAAGACCTTCTTTTTTATCTTTTATTTAATTAATCTATTCAGATTACAACTTAATTGTTATCCCATCACTTGTATCCTCCCATTCCTCCCTCCTTCCTGCTTTCACCCTATTCCCCTCCCCTAGGTCTATGACTGAGGGGGACCTCCTCCCCCACTATATGGTCATAGGCTATCAAGTCTCATCTTGGTATCCTGCTTATTCTTTCTTTGAGTGCCACCAGGCCTCCCCACCTAGGAAAGGTGGTCAAATATGGAGCACCAGAGTTCATGACAAGTCAGTCCCCGCTCTCCACATAACTGTGGAGAATGTCCTGTCTATGGGTAGATCAGAGGAGGGGTTCAATGTTTAATACTTGTATTGTCCTTGGTTACCGCAATACTTTGAGCAGACCCCCCTGGGCGCCAATCCACCTGTCATGATGTTCTTTTTGTAGGTTTCTAGGACACACTGGATCCTTCTATTTCCCCCATCTCACTAAAGAAATCACTATATTCTTTATAGATCTATAATATCTTAGAAAAGTAACTCAACTTTCATTTGAACTTTTTATCAACAATTAGTTCTAAATTTTATTTTTGCTTTGGAAAACGGCTTTGATCATTAAACTTCAGTGTTCGCAAACAGTCAAGTTTAGCCCGTGGGAAAAAATGATTTCCTGAGATAATAAAATGTAGAAGGTAATTTTGGTATCACATTAAGAAACTGAAAAGCATTTCACAGAATGATGTGCGCCAAATCCTTATTTAGTTACGAAGTCCCGAGAATTTGAGAAAGGGGCTAGGGTGCAAGGTAGTTCTATTCATGGAAAGCATGTCTGTTGGAAAGGTCAAAACAGGATCTTGGGAGGATTTGGATGACAAGAAAATGATGCAGCATACAGTTCTTGTTTGTCCATATGCATAAGTCAGACCTAAATCAATGACCTCTTCCTAAGCGTATTAGCGAAGAGACTTACATAATGACATGCGATTTTACGTAGTACTTAAACTTTATTAATTGTGGCTTTTCTAGGGCAAAGAATCTGACATGATTTTTCCTTCATACATAGAATGCTTTTCTTGCCTTCCTAAACAAGGCTTATTACAGATGCTTGTGGACATTTCCGTCAACTTCTCGTACTTCTAAACCTGCCAAAGATATCCCTAGGAAAAAAATTATCCCTTTCCATTCTCACTAGAGAACCAGCTAGCCTTAGAGCTTACTGTCTTCCACTGATGTGGTTAGTGATGGCCACATGACATTCTATACAACTGAGGAAATAGCTATCTGCTTTTATCTTCATAGAAAACAACTGTGGTTTAAAGTTTACCGCCTGTATTGTCCTTGGCTGGTGCCATAGTCTTAGCGGGACCCCTGGGCCCAAATCTGCCTATCATAATGTTCTACTTGTAGGTTTCTAGGACCCTCTGGATCCTTCTACTTTGCTATTCTCCCATGCTTCTCTCATTTATTTTGATACCCTATGAGCATATACAGGGGGAGGAAATCCCCCTCAGGAACAGTCATAGGGAAGGGGAATAATGGGAAAATGGCAGGGAGGGAAGAATGGGAGGATACAAGGGATGGGATAACCATTGAGATGTAACAAGAATAAATTAATAAAAAAAATAAAAAAAAACAACTGTGGGATTCTTAATCGCTCTAACGCAACAGAGTGCAGTGTAAACTAAACACGATTAAGTCAGAAAGGATTCAGGAAAAGTCTAAGACATTGAAAGTATAAATCTTGAGTGACTTTTTGAGGTAAAACACATTTGAACACAGCATATCCTAAGGTTCATTAACATGTGTGTGTGTGTTTATATCTGAAAGACCTGTGTTCTTCTCTTGCATATTCAAGCACAACAACACAAATATAAGTTGCCCTTCCAAAACTACTAAGGCTAAGGACCTCTTATTCTCACAAAGTCATTCCATCATACTTTATCCTATGGGTTTGTCATTCCTACCCAAACAAGTTTACAGTCTAAAGGCAGTTTCTGAGATACCAAATTCTTGAAATTTATATCATTCATGGAAGCTAAAATATTTTTACTGGATAAACTAAACTAAGTACTTAGCTTAGGAGATCCTGGAGATATTGCTTGCTTTACCTTATTTACTTATGTACTTAATTACTAAGCATTTACTGTGTTAATTTCTAAGTTGTCACTCGATGAATGTTTAGAGTTCCCAAGAATTAGATGTTCCCCCAGAACCAGATGAACTCTTTTATCGCTCATAATTGTTCATAGCTTAGTAACTACCAATTCTATACTCATCAGTACTTATCCATAACATTATATATATATTTCTAAAATATTTCATAAGTAACCTTGAACTTCAGAGTCTTCAATTAGATAATTTCTATCATCTAGTAGACACGCATATTTTAATCCCAAACAATTTTATAAATAAAAAAATCATAAAAGTACTGAGTTCTAAACAAGCCACTCTTTCAAAACAGCACAGCCACTTTTCATGGTACTATTATTCCTCACATTTCAGTTCATTCAGAACTAAGTGGGTTATAGAGAAGAAGTTGATTAAATGATGGTTACATGCAAAAGAACATGGACTATTCATAAATAGTATTAACCAAAAACACTACACCAGGTGGAGGATATATTTTAAAATCAATTTTGAATAAACATTTTTAAGGAATGAATATATGTCCAACATAAAAATTGTATTTTTCTCAACTACTTAGTCCTCTTTTCAGCTACCATTTGTTCAAAAATCATAAAAATACAAGAATTTTGAGTATATATATATACATGAGGCTGTATACTTTATAGATAAGAAAAGAATATTACCCCAAAATCCATATTATTGACATAGGACAACCATAACCAGTCAATGACAGGAAAAAGATCAATATATCGATTATGTATCTTAATAAAATAAGCTGTTGTTACAATACACCATCTCCTTTAGAGTATACATGTGCATTTCTAAACTATTTTAATACATACAAAATATACTAAAAACACTGAACACCGCTATAGATGGAACATGCACATGAAAATCAACAAGTGCATGCATGACACATTCCATGATAAACTCTCTGGGTCTCCACAAGCATACAACACAACCACTCTCAACTCACGAAGTTAAAGATGTTTGTGCTCCGAGAGTTTGTAAACATTGCCATTTCTTACCTGGCAGCTGTGTGAGGGGTTGATAAAAGACATTAACAACTTGAGCTATGAGTACACATCACATTTTTCTAACACTGAAAAAATTGTTCCTACCTGGGATTTAGGGATATAATGCTTTTAATGAGAGATTTGATGGGAATAACTAAACATGTAAGAATTTAGCATTCTCATGTGCATAGCAATATTCACTTGAATGCTGATGATTATCACCCAAATCTTCCAATTGGCCAACATGACTCAATTTTTCTTCATCAAGTCTAAAAGGTCTAAAACTATCATCAGTCTTTTAGACTTGACATACAAGAAGGAAATTAACTCTAGAAACACCAACCCCACATGTCTCAAGTTCTTGGTACCAGTCCAGTGCTTACAAAAATATAAAGGTCTACAAATCTGCTACAATACAGTACAGGTTCTACATAAAACACAAAACAGAAACTATTAGTGAGAATTATGTCTTTTCAAGGTTGTGGATATGGCTCAGTGATAGAGTGCTTGCTGAGCATACAAAAAGCCCTGGGATCAATTCCTAGCACCATATAACTTGGTGTGAGTGTGTGTTTCTATAATCCCAACACTCAGGATATAATGGATCAGAAATTCAAGGTTATACTTAGCTATATAACAGTATTGAAATCACCCTAAGATATATGAGACCTTGTTTCATAACACAAAGCAAAAGAAAAATTATCTCCACTCAAATTCCTCCATTTCTCACCACCAACATGCATAAACAAATGCCTAATAAAGGCCCTATACATTGAAAAACATAAATCATAGCCTCTTTATATATTTTAAACAGCATAACTAAATCTGTCCATATTATTCCAAGAGGGCCTCATATTCTGATGTGAAAGAAGAAAGAAAGAAAGAAAGAAAGTTAGTTTAGTCCTTCCATATCCTTTAAAAGGTGTAACTGCATTTATGAGCCCCCCTTTGCCCTCTCAGACAAAAGCTTCCAGCTCCAGCATTTTAATAAGTACCCAGGAGAGAACAAGCAAAGAATCCAGAGAAAGGCTCACTCCATTTTATCTTTTCTCTCTAAATAGTAAGG
Organism: Acomys russatus; assembly: GCF_903995435.1. Lineage (NCBI taxonomy): Eukaryota > Metazoa > Chordata > Mammalia > Rodentia > Muridae > Acomys > Acomys russatus. The sequence goes on from NC_067149.1 coordinate 6,142,496, forward strand.
CATATAAAGAGCTAATCAGCAACAGAAACACAAAGAATGACAGTTTTCTACAAGTCTTAACCACCAAGTGACCTCATAGAACAGCAGTGTTATGACACTCAACAGCAGCAATAACATGCAGAAAAGAAGTATATTTGGTAGTGACCCCTTAAAACTGGCACGCCATAAAACTTGAAGGAATAGTGACTTTTTTCATTTAAACAAACAAACAAAAAAAGCAATTTTGTCATGGCATTAGGAGGCTTTTTGTTTGTTTGTTTGTTTGTTTTTCATCTAAATCAAGAATGTTGAAAAACATTTTATTTACATTTTTATTACTATGATTTTAGAAGTTCAGAGTAATTCTCTGGGCCAATGCCAATAAAAGACATTTCTTAGCCTTGAAATTTTCTTTCTTTTTTCTTTTTTTTTTTAAGTGTATCCTCTTGACTAGCTGTCTTCAGGGAGTACAGAGTGATTGCAGGGTGGATTCATTACATATTACACACTTGCAGTTACTTTCTGTTCCAACAGGAAGACTGAAAAACAATGACAGCACCATGTATGTTTCAAAAGTTAGCACCACAGCTGAAAATCAGCTCTGCTTTGAGATTCCTAAACCTTGTCAAAAAACAAATAGGGCCTTTGCCCAAAGTTGATTAAGCAAAGAAGTTTTCAACTTGCATATGTTCATTTGCCTGGAATTCTAGCCCACCCCACCCCCACACACTTCAGAATTAGTAATTACAGCAAGAGATATATTATAAAGTGAAGTTACTTACCATGGAGGAGTCACTGCTTCCACTCCCGATTGGAGTTCCCTCAGCACAGGTTGGGAGGTGGGTAGAAAGTTGACTAGCCCTGCCCCCATCTATGACATCACAATCTACCTCATAAAAGGTAGTGAAAGTGCTCTGAACTCCTGTCTGATTTCCGAGAGATACAGAAAAGAGAAAGTGAGAGAGAGAGCAAGAGAAAAAAAATATCCCGTATCCTACTTGGGAGGGAATTGGGGAAATGGAAGAGGGAACAATGGGAATTACCTAGGAGAAAGAGGTTATGAAGGAATTAGGTGCTGAAAGAGATATGTGCTGGCCATCTTGACATTAAACAGCCAGGTCATTCAGACTCCTCTTTAGGTATCCAACAGATAAAGGGGCCATCTGGGAGAAGGATGAAGAAGCACCCTTTCATGCCCAGAACTGTCAGGGATAGTAACATGGCCTCAAAAGGAATGACTTCTCTAAAGCATTTGAGCATTGCCAAGAGAGAAAACAAGGGCTGTCTGTAGCTCTTAAAGCCTGGGACAAAATGTGGAGGTGCCAGCTGTCTTTCTTAGTGGTTCCAATGTCCTGCTATGTGAGCTTGGCTGAGGTCTTAACTGCTGTACATAACCCAGCATGTTGTATAAAAGGCATACTTACCTCACTCCTTGGAGGACACTCACTTTGTTCTAACTGCAACTTTTTACTATTGATTTGGAAACCCAATGTTGGGTTCTGTAAGTGGCATGATTGAAAAGATAAGCCAATAATCAATGCTCATGTCTACCTTTAGAATTGATTCTTAAATGCTCTCCCTATTTTTCTTTCTGGTTGTTTGGTTTGGGTTTTCTGTTTTTAGAGAAAAATTTATTCATATCAATTAAACAATAATATTCCCTGGGCATATAAGGCCCCTTTTCAAAACTTCATGAAAATCAAGGTAAAATTCTTATAGTCCCCAAGCCCCTTGTACTTTCTTGCTCAGATGTTAAGTTCATATGACATAGAGGCTAACTGCTTGACCAAATATTATTGAAGTAAACAATTCCAGTCTTATAGACAGACCTTTTATATCTGTGTCCAGTTTTATCTTAGTCAAAATATAGCATTTTGTGTAAGTGATAGCTTAGAAATATAGGAACCTGAAATGCTGCCATGTTATGAAGTAGGAACTGTGTTAAAGCATATAGGTGGTACTGAAGAACAGTTCCTGTTTCATATAGAAGCCAGTGATGTGTCTGTCTAGGGCAATGGTTCTCAATCTGTGGGTCTTAATGCTCTTTAAGGGTCAAATGTCACATATCTTGCATATCAGATATTTATTATTCATAACAATAGCAAGATCACAGTTATGAAATAACAATCAAATAATTTATGGTTGTGTGGTCACTACAATATAAGAAATTATATTAAAGGGTCACAGCATTAAGAAAGTTGAGAACCAAAATGTATCAGCAAAAAGTACAATTCAAAATAATAACCTCGGGATTACCAAAACCTGTATATGCAGATAAACAAAATAACAACTGGGTGCAGTTTTAACCACAAAAATTAGTATATTCAAATTAGTAATAGATTTAGCAACACCCCCAGATTCCAAACTAATGTTGGAGAGCTTTAAAATATGTCTTTAAAGAATTCAAGAGGACACCAAAGAAAAAATGTCAAGCGTATATGCAGAAGAGAAGTCTTCCATATGTGATAGCCTCCCTGAGTTAGGGAAAGCAAGAATACTCTACATGTATTGTCCTTGTATTGTATTTCTATTTTATATAATTCTTTGGATAAATTAAAATTCAGCACACAATATCATTTATTCATGAGATCTTGAAACTAATGGCCTTATGAAACTTTACTTTCAGTTTTTACATATTGAATCATTGATTAGTTGGCTTATCTTACCTATATTTATTAATTTGTAATGTGCCATTGGTTTTAGATAATAAGCATTGCCTGATTTTCTCTATTGAGAATATAGTCAATTATGAATGTTATTTTCAAAAGTGATTCTTAAATCTTAGAAATTTGAGTCATCTCACATGTTTCAGAAATCTAAAGATCATAAAAATTAATGATGCAATTGCTCATTTTCCAATAAACATCTTAAGATTTTGAATATGCAATAAAGAAGTTACAATTCTACACCATTACAATAAAAGAACAAAAATTGAGTTAAGTGGTTTTTAAATCTGGAAATAGAACATACTGAAGTTGGACCATAATCTGTAAGTATCTTTTATTGGCTGCCTATTGATAATTAGTAAATGGAAAATGTATTCAGGAACCCAATGCAAAACTAGGCTGCATCAAAAAGATGCACAGTAATACGCTGTGCTGACATTTCAGGTGAATTTGATGTGACTGATTGTGAAAATGCCTGTTGTGATGATATTAGTTAAAACAAGATAACTTTATTTGATGCAGGATGCAATCCAAGGGTGTAGTCTCATGACAATGTGTATAGAATCCAAGTTTGACTTCAACTAAAAATTTGTTGCATGTTTTCCATGATATTAAAACAAATGGATGGGGAATATCTTCAAGATAAGACATAAAGTGATTTTATGATGCCAGGCATGAGTCCTGTAATTACAGTTACTATGTTCATCTGACAAAAGACATATAAGATGGCTTTTAGTTTATTTGAATTCATGAATACAATCTAAGTTCTAATACAGGAGAGTTCAGAGAGAACACTAGAATGATAGAGGTGTTTTTAAAGAATGATCTACATATGCCTTTGAAAACTAGCTGGACATGAAAAACAGGCCAGGGCCACAAAGCTTGGCCACCCTATTATTATAAAGGAAAATTATCTTTAAAAAAAAAAAAAGAATTCTGAATAGACAATCAGAGGCATGTTTGAATCAGTTCCTAGATAAAGCCATAATTGCTTGATGTGTTTGTTTTATGGTACTATCTTATGTATGGAAATTAGAAAAGAGAAGAATAGATAGTCTTTAAAAATGAGCCTGACTGGAATCTCTCCAAGAGAGTCACTTCCAGTGACAAAATAAGTTTGCCAAGGAAAATGGACGAATGTGGTTAAGACATAGGTCACACGGATTTGACAGAACATCTCACCCCAGTTCCAGTCAACTTCATTATCAGCAACGTATCTGCATAGATGAAGGTATTCAAAGAAAAGTAATAAAACAAGATACGGCCTTGATGATGGAAGACTAAAAGTCTAAATGAAGAAAACTTGCCTTCTAGAAAGTAGGATTAAGAAGAAATATTTGAAATGCATTTATTTCCTAAAAGGAAAGTGACTGTTCAAGATTAGAGTAAGATGATGTGTTCTGAAGCAGTTTAGGAAATCTGAAATAAGAAAGCTCCATATTGCCCATCCAGAAGCCTTTCCTATTTATAAGATACATGGACCATAATGTGTCACATATTTCTCTTCTAAGGGCTGAGATGAAAGCCATATTTCATAAATCACTTAAATTAGGCTGCGGAAAGCTCTTGACAAAATAATCTATAGGGACAGACAACAGTAAGTGAGACATACTTTCATTTTCAGAATGCACTAAACCAAGGGAAGAGTGGAAACACAGAAGTAATCATCAGAAGATGCCCTACCATTCTAACAGAATCCCAAACAGCTCAGAAACCTGAGAAACCTCATAGGAAAAGTACAGACTACATAGTCTAATAAAAACGCAATAGATAGAAAATATCCTCCACAGTAATTGTTTGCAAGTAGAGACCAAGAAACTTGGAATGACTTGACTCAACTCATGCCGTCCACTATAGATCATGAAGCAAAAGTGTAAGAGAATCAATTGATGCTGAATTCAAGGTATCTGAACCTAATCTATGTGGATAAGATTAACTGCAGTTCTTTAGACTCCTGATCATTAGTCTGTCACTGGAATTTAGGATTACACTAAACACATGTTACATATGAAAACCATCCCATCTACAAGTTCATATACATCACTACCAGTAGTCACACTGATCATGAGAAGCTTTGAAATTTTCCCTTCAAAATGAGGCACCCCAGGAATACTTTGGAATAGAAATCACAAGGACTTGCACAAACACTGATCCTGCTAAGAAAATACTGTTTTCACAACTTTACAAGATCTACCACTGAAAGGAGACCCTCCTGTTAGCATTTCTTTGTTCTTGGGCTTCTTTGGTAATGGAGAAATATACACAAAATCAACAATGGAATCACCAAATCATCTCTCGTATATGGCTTAATATTGGGTGTCTCAGTTTTGTCTATTTAATATTTATTGCAACTTTTAAAAATATTTTATGTTTCCTTCCATATCATTCCTTCAGTCTAGATGTTTTGTTGGGGACAAATCAAAGTACAAGTGAGAGGAAAAACTACTATAGATTAGCAAATGAAGTATAGACTAGTTATAAATATAAATTAATTGTAACTGTGTCTAACACTGAAAAATTGTGTAATACAGGATAACCATGACTATATTTATATGTAGTTTATTTCTTGAACTCTTTGAGCTCTCTATTATTTGGTTCATGGTCAGGGAACACATTAAAATGTTCTTACATATTCAAAACTGTCCAAAGGTTCCCTTACAATGCTTATCTAAGCATTATTCAAAACATTTTTGTGCTAAACACCAAAACCCAGAGCCCTGAGTTTCCTAGGAAAATGCAATTCCACCAGTTAAACTGTCAAGTCCTAATTAAAACTATTATAAATATTTACAATAATAAAAATTTTGGTATAGAACCTTCTTAAAAGCTATCACATGTAAAACAGCCCTCAAGATTGGAGTATTTCTTATATTAACACTTGATAAGGCAGTGCTATTTCCAAAGACTAAGTTTCACAGACATTGCAAAATATAGCCAATTACTTCCCTTCATTCGACTAATTACATGTATACAGTTTCTAAGGTTTTGCAAGATACTATTGTTAATTAGTTGCCAAATAATTTTCAGAATATCAACTGAAATCTAAAGCATTAGTTGATAATAGATTAAGGTGTTAATTATTTGCTTTGCTTTTTTTAATTAGAGGCTCTAACAACTTGAAAAATATCTAGTTCTCAAAGGATTAAGCAGTGATGTTGATAATTCTGTCACCAGTACACTCTGTTTAACACCCTTAACCCTGTAGAATCTCATAAACAATAATGTCTTTGTAATAATTACTTGTAATTGTCAATTTGATATGATCTAATGTCATTTGGAAGCTGGGCTTCTGGTCATGAGAGTGGGCATTTTTTAAAAATTTTTGCCAATTGACACACAAAGACCCATTTAGATTATATATGGACCATATCCAGGACAGGGGATCCAGCATGGCATAACTTAAGAAAGTGAACAGTGTCATACATTTTTATCCTGTTTTCCTAGTGTAGATACATGCTGACCATCTTATTCAAGCTCCTGTTGCCTTGATTTTCCCAACATGAAGGTCTATCCTCTTGATTTGTGATGTATAATAAATCTCTTCAATTTAATTTTTTTGTCTAGGTATTTAATCCCAACAACAGAAAATGAAAATCATATAAAGTCCTCAACGTAAAATAAGGGTAACTCATTAGCCCTGCACAAGTTTACATGATGCCAACAAATGAATATTGTGAGGATATAAAATATAGCTCAGTCATGAACATGACCAGGTAAAACAGGGCACTTACTTGCTCATGTTCTGGCTTTCCCTGAGGGAATGTGTCTTTTCCTTCTTTTCAATTAAGGGCATTAAAATGTAGTCCTTTGTCTATGTAAAATAATTCAGGATGACCACCTCTACTGGTTTCACTCCATAAGTGAATAATTTCTTTCAATAGGCAGTGTAGTGGTTTGAATGAAAAAACTCCTAATAGTATTTGGACTCTGTACACAGTTGGTAGTATTGTTTCGAGAAGTAATGGAACCTTGTCACTATTATTACATCACTGGTAGAAGCGTTGAGGGTATGCCACCTCACCCCCACTTCCTGGTTTTTCATCCCACAACCTGACAATATGCCTGCTGACATCATAGACTCTCACCCTCATGTTGTTTTAGGCCTTTGTATTTTATTACAGAAACAAAGAAGTAAATGAGAAAAAAATTGAAATGAGCCTATAGGTAACTTGAGAGTGCCATCGCAGAGCATATAACTAAAGAGCCTCTTCTTACGCTGGATCAGTATCCAGTCATCCTTAACTCAAGGATGCTTGAATTTAGACAATATACAGGGAAAGCAGTAGTCCAGATCTCTATAATACTCAACACCTATGGTGAGCTTTTAGTTTTATATTAAAAATTTAATTCTCTATTTCTTCAAAAACATAAGGTTGAAAAAGACTTTTACTATTTTTAATTAAAAAAAAAATGTATGTTGGTCCTAGAGACGTTTTATAAAAGCAATACCTTGAATGAAATGGTATGAACATGACCACAAAATAGAATGGAGGAATCAGGATGAAAGTACACATTGCACTTTTGCTGTCATAATAGATTGGAGGAATCAGGATGAAAGTACACATTGCACTTTTGCTGTCATAATAGATTGGAGGTGAGGATTTGGGGAAAATTTTTACATCTGTGGCAACTCACCAATAAAATGTGTACTAAAAATTGTTTCCATTTTGTAGCTGATAATACCTATTTTATTTTCTTACTGTTTCACAGTACACACCAAAGCAGACTTACTATCTAGAATTATTCTCTCTATATATGGACACTGAGACTATTTGTAGATCAAGGAATGTAGGTCCTTTACACCTGAATACTTAATGACCCACTGGCTAGAAGATCAGAATAAAATTCTTCTGAATTGCTGTGAAGGTCTTAAAAGCATATGCTTTTGTTTAAAAGAAACAGATGCGTTCTAACTCCATGTAGAAATGGCTAGCAATTTAGATTTCCCCCATTAGTGTACCATTTGATCACTGGAGATAATCAAGAATCAACTATAGCTAGAATCAGAAGATATTTTAAAAACTCCAAAAAAGGAGATTCTTAAAATGTAAGTCTGCACAATTAAATGTAATGGTTGTTTCAAGGACTATTTCATCCCATTACAAAATACTAGCACTTTTTTTTTTATTATTAAAGAGATACAGTCTTACTCAAATAAAATGTCATCCCTTTCTCATACACATACACATTATATATATATACATATATATATATATATATATTACATTGTACCTTTTATTTTTTTTAAATTGCTTTATATCAGACCATGCATACCAGCCATTAGGCTCTTGCATAATGAGGGAAGAAAAAGGAAATATAAATTATATGTGGATTTATAAATATATGTAGAGAAGGAGCAAGGAGGCATATATGTATCTTTATTTCCATGCTATTGTCAGGACTGATTTTAAAATTATTAGTTACAGTATTTCAAAGAATAGTATTCATAGATCATAATTCATCTTGCATCTGAATTTTCTAAATGTATAATATAAAATATTAACAAAATAATGACTTTCAGCTAAGCTGGCAAGATGGTCATCAGGTAAACATGCTTACCACACAAATCTGATGAACTGAGTTCAATGCCTACAATCCACTTAAAGGTCAAAGAATAGAACTGACTGCACAAAATTAACCTCTGACCTCCTTGAATTTGCTGTGGTACACACCACCATCCCACACATAATAAAATCTTGCAATAGTTTTCTTTTTCTCTACACCTACAGATGAATGCAGCCCTCAGATTTCATCAGAGAAGGTTCCCTAGACTGTGGACTAACACAGAAACTCACAATTGATCAAAGAAAAGAGAAAAAATATCACTGGAGGGCTTAGCTACAAATGAAACATTGGTGGTACCACCTTCTTTCAAGGCTCAGGGCCCATCTTGGAATTGAATCTGTGCCTTATGGACATGGCAAGACCATTGCATTCATGAACTTAGCTGCTCTGGTTGCCTGTATAAGCCCTGTGCAACATCAAGCCAGTCAATATTCCTGCATGGAGAAGAAGGCACCTCAAGAGCCTTAACCCTAATTGAATATAGAGGAAGAATTTGTCTAAAGGAGTGGCCTCTGGCAAGTTGACTATACTCCAGTAGATGGCCCCACACCCATGCATGTGCAACACAAGGTGATCTCAGTGGGCTATTTTTTTAAAAAAGAAAAAGATGTAAGGTCCTGGGTCAACTTGGGTTTAGTTAGCACACACATAGTGGCTTACAAGTGAAACTCCAGTTCAAGTAGATCTGACACTGTCTTCTACCCTCCATAAGCAATAGGCAAGCAAGAGCTGTACAGACATACATATACATGTATATAAAATTATGTAAAATATAAATTGTATATGTTACTTTTTATGTCTTTTTTTGTTTGTTTTTTCAAGACAGGGTTTTTCTGTGTACCTCTCACTCTCCTAGAACTCCCTCTGTAGACAAATTTGGCCTCAAATTCAGAGATCTGTCTGCCTTTGTTTCCCAAGTGCTGAGATTAAAGGTGTTCACCACTGCTGCTCAGCTTGTTGGTGTTTTGTTTTGTTTTGTTTTGTTTTGTTTTGTTTTGTTTTGTTTTAAGAGGACAACAACTTAATGTGGAGGTCAAGGACTGATCTGTGAGGTGATAAGTGAAAGAGATGGCCAATATGATCAAAATACATTGTATGAAATTCTCAAATAAATAATGCTACACTGATTCATTTTATTTTACTGCAGTTCAGGTAATTATTCTGGCATGACCCACTGAATCAATTAAGCAGGACTCACATAGGCTTACAAAGACTTAAACAGCAAGCACAGTGTGGCCTGCATAGATCTGCACCAGGTCCTCTGCATCTGTTATGGCTGTTAGCTTGGTGGTTTTTATGAGATTCCTAACTGTGGGAGCCAGTGTATCTCTGACTCTTGACTGCTTTTGAGACTCTTTTCCTTCTACTGGGTTGCTTTGTCCAGCCTCAATAGGAGAACTTTTGCCTTTTAATTATTATATTTGTATTTGTCCTGTTGGACTGTTGTTGTTGTTGTTGTTTGTTTTGTTTTGTTTTGTTTGGATGCCTGCTCTTTTCTGAAGAGTAAACAGAGAGGGAGTGTATTTGGAGGAGATGGGTGGTGCAGAGGGTTAAGTTTCAAATCTGAGTCAAGCAGCTGAGGTGCCCACTTAACATATCAAATTGGACCTAGCCTTTGGTTCTCCTAGCACCCTTCAGTCCTTACCTGTTACTAGGTAAGGCTCACCTACCCTGACTTCTACCCTGAACTTTACTGCCCAGGGGCTGGGCTACCCTCCATCCAGAAGTTCTTCCCTATATAATCCGGACATTTTAGTTACCTCTCTTTCTGCCTCTCTTTTGTATCCTTTTGCAGCTTTGGCCTCGTCGCTGTTGAACTTGGTTCTCTTCTCTCCCTTCCTCCTCCCCTTTCCCCATATGGTTCAGGGTCATGACCACTCTGGATCCTCCCAGATGTGTCCGCCTCTGCCTATGCTCTCCCAAACATCTATAATAAACTTTCTCCTCCACCATACCTAGCAGCAGTCATATCCTTTCCTTTCCTTTTTATTTCTTTTCTTATTCATCTGTTGCATTTATCAACCTTAAAACACCTTCTTAGCCCCCAAAACATTTCATTGGAGAGAGGGGCTACAAAGGGTGGAGAAACTCTGGCTGGGATGCACTGTCTGAGAGAAACATTTATTTTCAATTAAAAAAAAAAGATTAATGAAAATAACATTTACATTTTTTAAAACTATGCCTCAGGAGCCTGAAGAGTTCACTCAGTTCTATCTCCAGCATCCTGTGAAAAGCCAGCATTTGGCCTTGTGCTTGTAGCCCAGCACAGGAGCATGCTGAGACAGGTGAATTTCTGAGGCTCAATTTTGGGCTAGCCAAATCAGTGAACTTCAACTTCACCGACAGACACTTTCTCAAAAAATAAAGGTGGAAAGTGACTGGGGGAAGAAACCCAGAGTTGACCTCTCCCCACATGCATATGCACACATGAGTATTAACACCCATATTGCACACTTGCACGACAATAACAGATACACATACCATTATACACACATCCACTTAAAAAGGACAAAACTACATGTTGGCTCAACTTTCCTCCGACAATGATATTATGTTGTCTTATTTAACAGACTTTTATCTATACTAAACTAGTTTGGTACACTGTCATAATATTTCTCCATCCCTCCTCCTTTTTCGTCTTGTTTTATGCTTCTTCTTTCCTGTTGTCTTTTATCCATTTCTTGAAAACTGACTTACAACTTTATGCAACACTAAATTCGACAAGGCTAGCACATACTCAAACTGGATAATCTCTTAAAACCACTTTTTTGCCATAATATTTTTATCATAGTGTGGACTTAAAACTTTGTGAATTATTTTATTTATAGCTGAGTTGAATTGATTGGCTTACAAACGCATCTACTACCTTGAAAATTGATAAGAACTCACCATTAGACAGTTCAGAGTTGTATAAGCCAACCTACACAATAGATCACCAACCAGAGAAGGAGTGCTTTGCAAACAGTCCTGGAATGGTGAGTCTCCAAAGACATATATATTGGACTACTTCATCCCTACAATTTCTGCCACGACTCAGTCGTTTTATACCTACTACCTCCCATAATTACTTGAGTTTTCCTTCACCATTTTAAGTCAAAATGAGGCATAGTAACAGGCACATTTTAGCTTATCCACATAGAATCACATAAAACACCCATAAACTGACATGGTACATACATGTGTGTTTTATTTTAACCTGTGTTCACTGTAGTAATATAAAAAAATGGCTTATATTTTATTTTCAAACCCCAGTCATTTTTCTTGGTAACTGCAGATAGTCTATTCAAATCTCTATTCATTTGGTAGAGACTTTGACTTCCTGTTTGTTTTCATATACTTCAAAGAAGTGGTCACATTAATGAGTTCAAGGATATGAGGAATCAAGCAAGAAGTTTTAAATATCTTCTTTCTTTGCTTACATGTGAAACTACATAGTGACCTCTACTAAAAAAAAAATCTAGCAACTTCATCCCATCGAGAACAAAGTAAATTGGCACACAACACTGGTATAATTTTCTTGGCAAAATAATTGAAAATTTCTGTGTATGGGGTCTCATATCCTTGACTTTCTGAAAGTAGAAGGCAGTCATTTGTGGCTATTTTGCACAATATGTATATTGCTTTTTAAACTTTTCTCCATTTTGCCTATCAGTGAAAAAGTATGAAGACTCATATGAAAGCAGAAGTGGGAAAGACAGCAGGCTACAGATGCAGATGTGGCACCACATAGCAGTCAAGCTTGAAAATAAAAATGATGAGGTGGCCCCAAGCAGGACCATAACTGAGAAGCATGACAGCCAATGTTCATAATGCACTTGATTCTGGATAATCAATGAGTTATATAGCATTCCTTTATAAGAAGCCTTCTCCCATGCAAGGATTTATGAACTTTGCCAGTAAGACTCAAGGAAGGAAACAGGCTTCTTGATGGTGTTCTCAATACCAAACACCTCTGCAAATGCCAACAGTGTGAGTGACTCAAAGCAATGATGGTTTGGACTACATCTACATAACAAAGGACAGTGGAAATGAAGCTCTAGGGCAGTGACAGACAATGGGTACTGAGAAGTTGATGGACATCAGCTCTGCCAGGGAAAATATTTGCCCAGATGAGGTTGATGGAGTTTGAGATCCACAAGGATACACTGAGCATCCATGTCAATCATAATAAGATTTGGAAAGTAACAAATGGAAGCACATGAGGCAAGCTGAACAAAAAGCACTCAGTTTCACAGGTGCTATCGACAAATGGATACGAAAGCAAAGTGGTATGAAAAACTGTACCATCACAGGTGAAGATCAGAAAGGAAGCAAGGGAGATGCAAAGCTTTGATCACTTCTTGGCGAGAGAGAATTGATCATCACCAGATAAACAGAAGGACACACTGCAAGACAGATAGCTCTAGGTTGTGGAAGAATGTTGAAGCAGGATCACTTTGGAAATGCAAAGAGGTGATTGTGCTTTGGGAAGAGGCACAAAATAGCCAACTGACTGAGCCCTAAGGTAGGACTGCATGGAACGGCCTTTCCAGGTAGGACCTCCATACCAGCCAGACCAGCTCTTTCCCCAGCTATATTTTCAGCAAGGCAAGCCACACAGGCATAGAAACACTTGGTATTGAAGATGGTTTATACTAATCCACATAGATTTGCAAAGCTGCAGAGTGTTGACTTTCCAAGATAACAGAAATGATTTCAGAAGGAGTTGAATTCATCATGTTGAAAGATTATGTTCCTGCTCAGTCTGCAGGTATCATGGCTACATCATGGGTAGCTGGGAAAAGAACTAAAGGTGGCATGGCCACGCTTTGAAACTGGAAAATAATTAAAATATATGACACCCTATGTTGAGAGAGAGGGGATGAGGGAGAAAAAGAAGCCAAGGTAAAGAGCATCAACACAAATATTTGGAATCTTGCCAAGAAATCCTGGTTCTTCTAACATTCCTTGAACTTTTTACTTCTATGTTTTGATGGAAATGGTTCAGATAATTATATTTTTATGAAAGGGGAAATATTAGGGTGATCTATTAAAGAATATATACTCATAACTGATAACTATGTAGGGTTTTGGCAACAGCACATCAACCTGTATTAAATTGAAACAACTGACTGGAAAGGGTTACTGATAACCTAGTATGCATTGGAACCTGATAAACGACTCATCATCTCTAATACGTGAACCTAGTCCACATTTAGAGAGGCTGGCTCCTGAACAAAGAATGAAAACTACCAGCACTAACAAAGGGGAAGGCAACTCACAATGAGTAAATATGCAAAAGCCCCCAATAATTAGAATAGTCACAGCTTGGCAATGAGTTTCCAGACTATGAAATTAGTTTTCTTGTAAAGAATGGAGATTTTTACAAGGCTAGTATAAACATGGGGTAATTGGAAAATCAAATTGCTCTTTGTGAGCAATTGTAAGGTCTGGAATAATGGTGATAACATTTTTTAAAGCTGTGAATCACTGTCATTCAGTATTTTCAGCAGTACTGTTGCCAAGAATGCTTGCCTTGGAAGTACAACAGTAGGAACATGACATTGTGAAGCCAAAATCTCAGCTTACCCCTGACACAATGAGCTCTCCTCCTAGATTCTGAACTTCTGCCTTCACTTTGCTGCAGATGTTAAGTTGGTGGCAATACAAGGCAATCCGCTGAAGGTAGGCTAATAAATCCTGCTTACATGCTGAATCAGGACACTATAAAGCAAAAAAAGTGGTATCAATTAGTTATTGCTCTTCAGTTGCTAACACTTATAGTTTAAAAGGCTTTCGTGTCACATACTTAATTACATTCACTTAACTCTGCTTTTCCATGATGTGGTGGAGAAATGCCACACTCAATGGTTTCAAGTGGTTAGCTCCACTTTGGTAGGATTTTACCCATGAACTCTCAGCTGCTATGGTTGCTTGTATAAGACATGCATAGTGACACATCAATAAACATGCCAACATGGGCTGGCAAATGCCTCACAAGGTTCTAACCTATAGTTGAGAAAATACAGTTAGTCCAGGGCTGCTGAGAGAAGGAGGCTCAGATTTCTTGGTCATCACCCATGCGGCAATAGTCAACCTACCACCATTTGCATATGGGCTAGACAAATTGAAGACAGCAAATTATATACATATATATATATATGAATATACATTGCAATAACAATAAATGGTGAGAACTAGTAGAAGAGTACATAAATTTGAGAAGAGTTGGGATACATGGGATGATGTGAAAGGTTGGGGGAAAGGGACATATCAACCCAAGCACATTAGACTCAAGTTTGAAATTTAAAAAAATATATTATATGTAACAATTACTCTTATAAAATGTAAAAGGTGGCTTGTAAAGATTTTCAAAATCTTATTGTTATATCTGCATTATCTGAGACTATTTTGTTAGATATTTTCTGAACTCTTAGGAAAATTACTATGCTATGGCTCTTCTCTTTCTTGTTCCTTTCCACTTCCTCAACAGAAAGAAACACAAATATAAAGGAATGCATGCCAGATGTCCAACACCCTTGTAACAATCTGTGCCAAATCACGGGGGTGGGGCATGTGAATTAGTCAGGCAGAATATCTGTTTTTTGGAGGACCCCAATTCACTAAGGCTAAACATTTTATGGCTTTTCCCTGCTTACCAAAAATGTTAGCAACATACTAAACTCTTCAAACAAGACAACCTGAAATGGATTGTAGCCCTTGTAAGAGGAGGATCTGATAAGCTATATTTGAAACTAGGTGGAAATTTCCTGTAAATGTAGCAACAGAGGCCTTCAACCAGAGGCAGCTCTCTTGGGAGATTACCTTGCATTGTAGTTTAAGTAGGTAGATACTCATCAAGTGCACATGGAGCTCAGCTACTTATTTCTGTAGATATTTCCAAATCTCTCTAAATCATTTCTGAGACCACCAAGCCAATGACTACTGAATAACTGAAATATATTGTTGTTGCCGTCAACTGTTCAGCCTGAGATATCCCCAGGTCATTGCTCTGGTTCAATTTGGTATTTATAAAGTTACACATATACATATATATGAACATACATATTTAATGAGCAATTATCAATTATAATATGTGTGTATTATGCACTCACATATGTATATATGTATGTATGACATAAGAACCAAAAGCTGAACTTGAAGCATCTTATTTAACATGAAAGTATGGGGCTAAGGTGTGTTTCAGCGGTACTGTATTCAGCTAGCAATGCATAAGGTTCAATCCTCAGCACCTTTCATAAAATAACAGTGAAGAAGTATGGGAAAAAGACTGACCTAAGAATTCTTTCAACAACACTGTGGAGCCATCTCTATGACATAACCGCTTACTAGGTAAAATAAATAGATACACAAATACATAAGTAAGTAAAGGAATTTACTTTACACACGTAACACCTACTACTGCAATATTTTTCTCTAAATGCATTTATCAAGAAAGCATCCCGCAGAGACTGTTTTTGGTTTTCTACAAGTACTTAATACTGTAATATTTATCCTACTCCCGAGACCCATATACTGGAAGGAATTAACTTTAAAATGATATCTCCCCAGAGGGCTGACAAAGCTTTCAGTACAAATACCTTGCAGCAAATTAAACCAAGAGTTCTATCTCAATGGAACAGTAATTAAAAATGCAGTGGTCCGTAAAACATTTATATTGCATGCATATCTCAAATCTTCATAAAAATATTTTCAGGCAAAATGAAAGCAACCAATCCAATCTTTGGTAATATTCTGTTCAATTATTTAAACTGAACTAGTTAAAACATATTTTTAAAGGACAGAACAAACCAATAGAAATTTCAAAACAACATCTATACCTGAAAAGAACCCTGAATTTAAAAAGGAAACACCCTGTTTAGATAAAAACATTAACAAAATGTTCCAGGTGCGATATAGATAATGACTGTAAATATAGCAGAAATATATGGGGATACTTTTAATCTGCTTTCTTAAAAAAATTATGGTTAATAGCATTCAAATGCTTTATCTCCTAATTTAAAAAATAAGCATTTATTCTCTCTCTCTCTCTCTCTCTCTCTCTCTCTCTCTCTCTCTCTCTCTCTCTCTCTCTCTCTCTCACCACCTTTTCTCACCGTGTGTGTCTCTGTGTGTTTGTGTATGTGTAAGAGTGTGAGTGTATTCATATATAATGTTTACTATCTATCAAAAGTGCTTTTAGAAATACCTCATGTTACATTGTCAGTAATTAAGTTCCTAAACTGTAGAAACAAAAACAGAAATCAAAACTGAGACTACAGGGCTTTACATACCTAAATATACTTAGAAATACTTTGAAACCTGGAACACTGAAGATGTAATGGAAGAAGCCTTTCAAATCCCACTCAATTTATGCACCCAGGGGGAAAAACACTTTCTAAGAAGTCTTATTGATCTCTCATGGCTTCACACATCACAATGTCCATCAACATTTGCAGACTAAGCCCCTTGTCTTTCTCTGGTTCGTGAGTATCTTTGTTTCGTGTATCCAGGTGGGTTTTCTGTCTTCTTTTTGTCTCATTTGAGCTCTCTAGAATATTGAGGACATTTTCCCAAAAGAAATTCACTTCAGTACTCTGTCAGCTGACACTTGATGCATCCCTGACATCAGCAACATCATGGTTTGGTTTTCAACTGCTACAAAGGAAGGTGAAATCTGCTAGGATAGCAGTGAGAATAACCTGAGGTTATGATAATAATGAGACTTCAAAACCAGGAAATGTCACAGAAACATCCCATTATGTTAGCCATCATGTATAGATACAAATAAAATGTGCATTTTTTAGCTCTTGTTATATATTCTGTACTAGTTGCTGAATCTTCTGTTTGGAATGTTTAGCCTTTTCAGGGCCAGTGTACTTATTGGTATTTTGATATTGAGGATGGGATGTTGGACAGAAAGTAAACAGAAGACCAACCCTCATGTTAAAAAAAAAATGAAGAAGGCTAGAGGAGGTGGGAAAAGGATGGAACTGAGATGACACAAGGGAGAGGCTACAATCAGGATGAAAAGTGAATAAACTAAAAATAAATTTAATTACAACAACACAAAAAAAAAAATGGGGAAAGAAATCTATAGCTAGGAACAGCAACTCAAAAATAAGGAGAATAGGAATATCCAAAGAGAAAACACCAGCCATCTGTTTTTCAAGATCTTCGAAAGGTACCAGCTTCAGCAGCACATTCATGTGGATAATGGAGATTCCATGTAATAAGAGTACATGTCATTCTTATTACAGAATCTTATTTTGTATTTTAAAGTATATTCTCTTTGAAGTAGTTCAGACTGTAAACTATTCTTAACTGTGGCTTGAAGGGATAATCAGTTATCTGGAAATGTCTACTGCCTAATGTACCCTTACAAGAAATGTTCAGCAGCAAGACACTTAAAGAAGAATTTGAACATTCTAGTTCAAGCCAGACCGAATAAAAATTGCTGAAATATAATAAAATATTCTTTTTTATTAATTTACTTTATGTCCCTATTGTAGCCCCCTTCCTCATCTACTCCCAATTCTGCCCTTCCTCTCTCTTATTCCCATTCTCATCCCCTAAGTCCTTAGAAAGGGGAGACCTCCTCCCCTACCTACCAACCGATCCCAGACTATCAGAAGTGCCTTCATTCTCTTCCTCGGTGGCCCTACAAGTCAGCCTCATTCAGTGGAAATTATCAAAGAGCAGGCAACAGAATTAATGCTGGAGACAGGCCCTAGTGCCCTTACTAGGTGACCTACATGGGGACTGAGCTGCCTATCAGCTACAGTTAATGAAGTAATCTATGTAAGAAAGACAAAGTTTCAACTACACATACTGGATTCCCATAAAAACACAGGTGAGGCTTCAGGGATTTCATTTTTCTGAGATTTATTTAAGTCTGGGTGAAAATATGGATGTAATCTAGATTGCCCATGGTCACAAGAATTAGTCTAATTTATAGAAGACCATAAATTTTCATAGATGACAGAGTATTATAATAAGATCAGTGTCAACTAATGGTACTCATGCTCTCTTTCTACGACATGGCTAGTATTATTTTTTGGTCAGTTTATTCTGTTTTTGTTTTTTTGTTCATTTTACACCCCAATTGTAGCCTCCTCCCTAGTTGCCTCTTGGTCCCATCCTCCATCCCTCCCCTCTCCCCTCTCCTCTAGAAATCAGAAAGGGGGAGCCTTTATCCCCTATCATCTGACCTCAGCCTATCAAGTCTCATCTAGACTGCCTGTATCCTCTACCTCTGTGGCCTGACAAGGCCACCCCACCAGGGGGAAGTGATCCTTAAGTGGGCATCAGAGTCCATGCCAGAGGTAGCTCCTACTCCCAATATTATGAGACCCAGAAGGTGACTGTGCCGCCCATATACTACATCTGACCAAAAGGTCTAGGTCTTCATCATGCATGGTCCTTGGTTGGTGAATCAGACTCTGCAGCACCCCACCCCTCCTGTGCCCAGCCTGAATTTGTTGGCTCCATTGCTTTCCTTGTGGAGCTTCTGTTTACTCCAGGTTCTTCTATCCTCCAACTCTTCCATAAGACATTTGGTGGTCTTTTGTGGGGGGGGGGCGGTCAACTTGACATAAGCTGAATCATTTGAGAACTCCCATTAAGGAAATATCAGCTGTAGGCCAATAGGCAAGTCTGCCTAGCACTTTCTTGATGAATGGTTGATGTGTGAGGTCCCAGCCCACTGGGCATTGCCATCTCTGGGCAGGTGGTCCTGGGGTATCTGCCTCATCTGTTTTTGCCTTCATTATTCTATATAATGAAGAAGGCTGGCTTAACCTGTCACTTCTCAAGCCTTTCATGCCTCTACTAAGTTAAGGCTACCTTTGCCAAAAGCTCAGCAGAGGTCAGTTTGTACAAATATTACAGGGTATCAAATGCACTTTGCAAGGCCCAGTATGGTGACACACGCCTTTAATCAATCATAGCACTAGGGAGGCAGAGGAGGTGAGTTCAAAGACAGCCTGATCTGCAAAGAGAGTCCAGGACAGCCAAAGCTATACAGAGAAACCTTTTCTTGAAAAACAAAACAAAACAATAACAACAAAAACAAAACAAAACAAAACAACAACAAAATGCACTTTGCAAAGGATTTTCATGGGATGCATAAAATTGGTCCAGAATGCTTGTATTAATTAATGTCAACTCTTCATTTTTAATTACCTGATCAGCCACAGCACGGGCTAATTTGTCCATTCGAGAGCCTGCTTCTGCAATCTTCTTGGCAGCATTAATGACATCAGATGTATTTTTCAATGGGCCTTTGCCTCTGTAAAAAACATACGCCACATAATTGAAATTGCATTCAATAACTGGTAACATCAACTCTACCATATCCTTGGTCCGATATTCTAGTTCTATACTTAATATGGTCTATCCCTGTTATTGAAATTTTCAGTATTGTCTAGCCTCATCCCAAACTCCAGATTGATAATCCACCATGTTTCTTTGTGTGTGTGTTGCAAGGGAAGGGAGGTGTTTCCGATTTCGTATACACATTCTCATTTATACTTCCACCATTTTTCAACAGTACTCAGTTAAGTGACCATCACAAGAGGAAGAGACCTCAGTCCCTAATGGTTTTCATGAGCCAGATGCTGTCATGAACAACACCTCACTGTGTGTGAGAAGCAGGTGGCCATGTTGCATTCCCAGACAGGAAGAGAGGAATGATGGATGTATTCTAAGGCACAGCACATTCTCTGCATTTCTCAGAATCCTGTGGCCAGGGGATGGGCCTTCAGGGAGTCAAGGTGGCCCTTCCCACATCAATTAATAAGATAAGCCCTCACAGACATTTCTAGAGACAAAGCTTAATCTAGAGAACACTTTACAGATATGCCCATAGACCAGTTTCCTATATGATTAGAGATGCTGCCAAGTTATCATTAAAAACAACCATCACACTCATCCATACAGGCTTCAAGTTCGAAAACAGAAACAGAGCCTAGACCAGCTACGTGAGGATGCATAGCCATCCATATTGTAGCCAGTACCTTCATAATACTTAACTCAAGTCTGGATGGCAGCTTGAGAAGCACTACTTTCTTGAACATAATGTACAAATTTCAGAAATTGTAGAGTTCCCAATGTCATGTACTTTGAGTTTCTGATAGTCACATGTGAATAACTGCCCTAAACACTATGATTATAAATGTCCTTATGTTTGCAGCACCCCAACATTTTCACATATGGTTTTCAATTAGGGGGACAATTAAACATTATATTACTCAATCAACTTGCCTGCTTAGTTTTAAATGCTGATTAATAGGGAGGGGAAATGTTGCTGCACCATGGATCTTTAAATAAAACGTAGCATATGAATTTCCACTTTCTTGGAAAGTAAGTAAAGACTAGGCTGAACATGTTCTTACTTTTTAGCAGGTTAGATTTTTTTTTTACTATTTTTCCTTGTGCATATTTAAAATTCACTGAATTTTTAAGGCACCAAGATTGCTTTCCTGTGTCATAAATGTAATGAGGCCCAGAGGAAAGCTACTTAAAAGAAATTTATTTTGACAACATATGGCTCTAAGAAGAAGTTGATGACCACAATTGTTTTGTAGTATTACAAAATGGAAGGTTTTAAATGGTTTCCATCAATTAAATGTTAAAAAAGTGTATTCTTTTCTTTTCTGTTTCACCCCAGTTCTCATTTTGGAATTTGTTTTTCTATATTAGTAGCTACAAATAACATAGATGAGGTTCATATTGAATCTCTGTTCATAGCATTGTTGAAGCACACATACAGAAGATTCTAAACTTAGGTATTTCAGTTAGGTGTCGTTTTATTAAATCTTCCAAAGAATACACTCACACATTTTCCCACTAGCCATTAAGATTTTTTGAGTGTGACTGAGATTCCACATGTGAATTTGTATAATATGGATGAGGTAAAGATTCTGTGACAATCTGAATCCTGTTTCCTAAGTACTTTCCTTTCCTTTGTGGTACTGTTTTTCCATTATTACTTAAAGGACAGCTTAAATAACTATCTCATCACTCTAAACTGTTGGAATATTATGTATTTCTCTGTAACTTTCAGACCATAGAAATTTTCTTGTGAAGTTTTACTCTGACATGATACTTGTTAGCCTTTGCCTTTCTCTAAGCAGAGTCATTAAGAGATCAGAGGTTGCTTCATTTTTCACTGTCAAGGAACTGTGTGCTTGCTTACTTCAAGAATTTTGAAGTGGAGCGGGCCTTAACTCTGATCCAAATAATTGTATGCCCTATTTGGCCTCTGTGGGCACTTGTATGTGTGTAGTATATACAAACTCACATTTACACACATCATAAACACAAATGCACTCATATATTTCATATATGTATATAATCCCAAAGGATCTCAGCAAATATCTTCTTATAAATTGTAAATTATAATTTAAAAACTGTCTAAAATGTTCTAAGCTAGCAAAGAGTATCTTTAGAGACACGGTATTTTCTTGAGGCTCAAATTATCATCTTGCATCTTACAACCAAAGTGAAAACACAGTTTAATTTTTAAAAATTCTACCAGTGACTACGGTTCACAGACTCATTAACACCATTCTGAAAAACAAATGTTTAGGACTCCACTGTCCACATTGGAGACTCAACTTGAACTACTGGAGTTAGATCTGTATCAGAAGGTCAGAAAGGATCATAAAATGAGCCAAATAAATATTTAGCATTTACACTCACTTTTGAGTGGAGCATTTGCACTCAGTGAAGAAAACTAAGGAAGACTGCCAATGATGGCTGTACTCAGAAAGAAGCAGGCTGGAAATCTAAGAATACCAATTTGCAAGAATACAAGGTCACATTTGTGGCTACTAACTATCAACCATCACGAATTAGAATTAAGAAAACAATGCAGGATTGGCACAGCTCAGGTGTTAGTGTCTGCCTAGTATAAGTAATGTTCTGGGTTCAACAATCACTCTAGAAAGAACTTTTTAAAAACTCATCTAAAATGGCTTCAAAAAGAACAAAGAAAGAATAAGCATAACTAAGGAGGGCATCAGATATATGTTCAGTGCTGTATAAAATATTGATGGAAGAAATTCAAGATGACACATGGAAAGTCATCGCACATCAAGAATTGAATCTACAGATTCACAGAAACCCATATTAACTGAACAAAATTAAATGTCCTAAGCTCCCCTGGAATTTTAAGTAGCTAAAACAATCTCACAAAAGAAGAAAAGCTGAAGGCCTCATAGTTCCTGACTTTAAAACCTTGCCATAAAAGTAGTAGGCAAAAGAGCAAAGTCCTGACTCAAAGACAGAAATATAGATAAATGAAGCAGAATTGAGTTCAACAAAAGGACCTCACACACACATGAACTAGTAGTTTTTCACAGGGTGCTAAGTCCATTTAATGAAGCAAAGAATATTTTCAATAAATGGTGCTACAGAAACTATATCCATCAGCAAAATGTTCAGCTTAGAACTGATCAGTCTGAAATGCAAAAATAAAGTACAAAACAATAAGAAAAAGAATATGTGAGAGCCCTCCATGACACTCGATCCCGCAGACATTGCTTGTCATAATAACAAAAGCACAACATCTGAAGAAAAAAATAAAATTGACTTTGAGTTTAAAACTTTTACCATCAAAGTATATTTTTAGTGGATATTGAAAATAAAACTCAAAATATAAGAAAAATATATATGAATCTTATTTTCCAAAAAGTAGTCAATATTCAGAATATATAAAAGACTAACAACAGAAATATTCAATAAAAAGGTGGTAAGAAATTTGAATATTTGACAAAGGAATATCAAGTACATGTTTTCATTCTATTTTAAGTGCTTAAAT
Organism: Acomys russatus; assembly: GCF_903995435.1. Classification (NCBI taxonomy): domain Eukaryota; kingdom Metazoa; phylum Chordata; class Mammalia; order Rodentia; family Muridae; genus Acomys; species Acomys russatus. The sequence goes on from NC_067149.1 coordinate 6,165,509, forward strand.
GTAATTCTTAGTTACTTGTTGAATATGTATAATATACATGTTCTGAAATTAAATAAATGGTATAATTTTAAAAAATAATATATGTTGTTTTGGGTTTTTTTGCGTATGCTTTTTCGTTGTCCTTTGGTGCCTCACATTTGACCATGTCCCCTGGAGGGGGAGACCTGGTAGCACTCAGAGGAAGGACAGCAAGTAGCCAAGAAGAGACTTGATACCCTATGAGAATATATAGGGGGACGTAATCCCCCTCAGGAACAGTCATAGGGGAGGGGAATAATGGGAAAATGGGGGGGGAGGAATGGGAGGATACAAGGGATGGGATAAACATTGAGATGTAACAAGAATAAATTAATAAAAAAAAAAAAAGTAAAATGTGAAAAAAAAAGAAAAAAGAAAAAAATTGTACACAATAAAAAAAAAATAATATAACTATATATGTAAAAAATTAAAAATATTTAATAAAAAATAAATAAAGTAAAAAGAGGTTTGATAAATATCTTTACAAGGAAGCCATATAATGGCTAATAAGAACTGAAAAACATACAATGTCACTGGTTACTAGAGAAATAAAAATCAAAACCACAAAGATATTTTACTTTATATCCATTAGGAGTATTCTTATTGAAAAAGAAAAGATACCTATGTTCACTATAAGGGAGTTAGAACCCTTGTCTATTGGTAGTACAAGTGTAAAATACAGAAACCACAGAAAGTTATTTGTTGATTGCTTGAAAAACTTAAAAATACCACAGGATATCCCAACTAAAGGGATACTTTCTTTGTGTCCTTAACAGCATTTTTCACAGTACCCCAAATAACAGGACCTAAATGCCAATTAATAGACAAGTAGAGAAACCAAATGTAGTGTATCTATTATAGTGGAATATTATTCAATCTTACAATGGAAAGACATTGTGTGTATGTGTGTGTGTGCACGCGTGCACGTGTGTGTGTGTGTGTGTGTGTGTGTGTGTGTGTGTGTGTGGCAACATGGATAAACCCTCAAAGCATTATTTTCTATAAAAACAGATCCAGTTGGAAAAGGACGAATATGAACCATGCCTCTCCTAGGGTATCTAGACTGGTTAAAGCCACATGGTCAGAAAGCTAGTTTTACAGGTTGATTGCAGGGCTGTCGGGAACAGGTGATGAGAACTTAGTAGATAATCCATACTGGATACCTGATTAAGGAAAAAGAAAATGTGTAGACCAGTGAAAATGAGGGTTACACAGCAGTGTACTTAATGTGGCCAAATTGTCTACTTAAACAAGTATTAAGAGAGCATACTTTATGATAAATATAACAATAAAAAAACATTTTAAATAGCCGTATGTGTCTAATGGCTACTGTGCTGGATAATACAAAGCTAAGTGAGTTGTAGTCACCTGCATAGCACTGATTCAAGATATAAATAACTGGAAAAGGAAAGCATAGACAAGAAAATTGGTCAAGAAAATTGACAAGACTTCCATTTTCGTCTTGTCACTATAAGGCAAATGCAACAGGGATGCTACCTAATAGTTATAGCTCCCTGTCTGAAAATGAGGGCTCACACCCTGGTGTTTCTGTACCTTAGTCATGTCTATAGTGGAAGGGGGCTTTGAGAAGGTATTTCATGGAATCTTATATCCCTAATGACAGGAGATGGTCTATTGTCTCACCTGGAACATGTTGTGAGTATTCTTAGAAATCAAATCCATTACTTCTTTACTATAGAGAATCTTGTAGCATCTTTCATTTAAGTACAGCTGATTCATGTATAAAAACCAATATTTGGAGTCTTTCTCTAGAAGTGGTCACTCCAAAAAGAGAGTCAAGCTGGGCAGACTATTACTTCGGTGCTGTGAGCTCCCATTTGCCAACTAATTTGCATTTATTTTGCAAAAAAACCCTGTGAGTCTTAATGTGCAATAGCTGTGTGTTGCTACATTGTGAACAAAGTGTTCAGTACTCTGAATTCTAATTCAGAATTAATCCAAGTTTAAAGGGCTTATTCTCTATAGAGTTTTTGATACCTCTAGTTCACTAATATTAAATGTAACTCTCTAGTGAGGAATTGCAATGAAGGTATTTGAAAATGTGTGAAATGATATAAGACTCTCTGGAACCACAGTTTCAAGAGAAGAAGAAGAAGAAGAAGAAGAAGAAGAAGAAGAAGAAGAAGAAGAAGAAGAAGAAGAAGAAGAAGAAGAAGAAGAAGAAGAAGAAGAAGAAGCTCTAAGAAATTTCCCCAGGATTATTAAGATGGCTCAGTGTATGAAAATATATGACGCTCAAAACAGAGGACCTGAATCCAGGCCCTAGAACACTCAGGGGAAGGAGTGAACTAACTGCCCAAAGATATCCTTTTCTGTTCACCAACATAACATGCACATGCCTACACACACACACACACACACACACACACACACACACACACACACACACTCACACACTCATACTCACACACATATACACTTACTCACACACACGAGCATTCACACTCACATACATATACTTGCCACAGCAGGTGAAATAATGATGAATAGGCATAGTGAAATAACTTACTGAATCCTGTGAATCATAAGAAGTCAGTAAAGACTTAGAAACGAGTTCAACTCTTATAGGTATACTGCTTAGTTGATGGACTTGAACTATGACCCAGAAACAGATGGCCAGGCATGAAGAAAGGCAGGAATGTAAAGAGCTTTATCCAGCCAAAATAGTTTTGGTGCAAGCAAGTCAGATAGTTGTCTCAATTGGCCAGTTGTGATATGAGAAAGAAAGAGGGCAGAATGATAGTGAAATACCAGCTACAACCACTGAGCTGAGGGAGCAAGCTCCTGAGATAGATCACAACAAATTTGGAACAATAGCTATTCTGTGAGCTATGAGTTCACTGAGCAGTATTTTAGAATTGAATATGATTTACACCCAGTGCCTACTTTTCTTCCTTTATATTGATTTTTAAATGAGTATTTTGCCCCTTGTTTTTCAGTTTAAGCTTGAGCTGAGGCTCTGTGTATGCATCTTGGTTGGGCTACTCAACACTGATACACAGTGCTTTCATTCTTTTTTTTTTTCACTTCTTTTTAATTTATTTTTATTTAATTAATTTATTCAGAATACATCTCAACTGCTTTCCCCTCGCTTGTATCCACCCATTCCTCCCTTCCTTCTGCTTTGACCCTATTCCCCTCCCCTTGGTCTGTGACTGAGGGGGCCTCCTCCCCCACTATATGGTCATAGGCTATCTATCAAATCTCATCTTGGTAGCCTGCTTATCCTTTCTCTGAGTGCCACTAGGCCTCCCCACCATGGAGAAGTGGTCAAATGTGGGGCACCACTTTGACATGGTGCTTTTCTTTGCAAAACGACATGAGAAGTCTGGATTTCCTGTGTGAGCAATGATACTTCAGCTTTTGCTTATAAAATGAATGTCAATAGCCAAGGGATGGGAAGGAGAGGGGAGTAAGACACAGTGGATCCCCTCTCCCTCATCATGTATGGTGCATGAGTAACCAGGATGCTCCTCTTGCATTTTAATAACAGTAGAATGGATTTCATATAAATGAGAAAATCTAAGCAATGAATTATCTGGTAATACAAATAAACAACACAATAATAAAATGAATGGTACTTGTGAGACCTACATGCCCTATTAAACACTTGAGTAGAGGAGTTAAGCTTTGGTTTCTAATCAACTCTATACAAACTTTAAATAATAGAAAACGGTACTTAGGAATGTTTAACTGTACAAAGCTACAATTACCACTTCTTGAAGTAGAAATGCAATTTCAGTAATAATAGTGAACAAGGCTGAAGGCAGTAAACTTGGGTGAGAGGTCACGAAGAAAGGCACCATCAAGAGCTGTTTTGCTCAGGATGAGAATGCACAGGTGGCAGAGAGAGCAAGCCTATCTTCCTGGCTACAGTGTCAGTTCATATGTTTCCATTGTTTTATTTTCATTACCTACACCCTTCTTCCACTTGTCTTCACAGAAGACCCCCCCCCCCACACACACACACAGTGAGCTCATCTAGCATTAGGAAAAAATGATACTTAATAGCAGGCTGGACACTTAATTATTCAGATCAGCACAAAAAATATATGAACTCTGAAGGAAATTGAACCAGCTTTCTTTTCACTTTTAAAATGATGTTTTGACTAATAAAAAGAAGTCTGTGTTATTCAACATCATTGAACAAGACCCCCTAAATATATTCATCTTCCTTGACCACAGTTATACATATTACAAATTACAAAATGTTCTCCTGATCTAAACGAGCAACGTGGCTGGATTCATTATTCACTTCAAACTAATGAGATTATTTGTTCCACTGATGTTATTAATGGATTGCATAATATCCATCAGATAAAATACTAATAAAATGTTGAAAGCAAGCAAATGAAGTCATCACAGGCCTCAGGAAGCAATGACTGAGGCTGCCACCACTGTCTGATTTGTAGGCAATCAAGACTTAAATAATGGCTCGGACTTTCCCCCTGATATTATTTTGTGTGTGAGAAATACATTTGTGAGGCTGAAGGAGACTAACTAAATGTACAAACTTGAACTTTGAATGAATATGATGACATTTGAAGCTCTCGAAGGTCACACTCTTAACACTGAAATCATTTTGCTAGAATCAAAAACAATTTTGAAAGATTTGGAAAAGGAGCCAAGTAATGTCGTTAGTACATATTTGACAGAGGTAAAGGGTAAAGGGGATGACAGAGCCATGTTCTGTATTTTATTAAAACCTATAATCAATTCTTGCCTTTCGTTATTAGACGAGGCTAACAATCATTAAAAATGTTGTTACCCATTATGTGATATCCTGACATTGCTATATGTCTTGCAAGATTTTATCAGACCATGTTCAACCACTAAGGCATCATTATATATTCTAAAAAATACATTAAGTTAATGGTTTGTTTATTTTCTTTTGAAAAATATGTGTGTGCATGCCTCTATATATTTATGCATATGGTGTGTCATAATGCTAGTTTATAACGTAGCAATAATTTTGGCTCACATTCTACCATAATGTAGAATCAGATACAATAATCTAAGGTTACATAATTTTGAGAGGAAAATTAAAATCAATCCTGGGGCTAGGAACACAGCTGAGTAGATTAAACATTTGTTGTACAAAGTTGAATACAAGGGTTCAGATCCCCAGGAAGTCACCCACATAATGCCAGATGAGACAGGGTACATCTGTAATCCCTGTCTACATGTCTAAGGCAAGAAAGGAGGCAGAAACAGGATAATCCCTATGAGCTGACTCACAGGCCTGCCAACTGGGCTAAAACAAAGAACAACCATGTGTTTGGCAGCACAGTTCCTCCTTGTGCTGTACTCGGATTAAATCCTCTCCTGAGAAGCTGGTAGACATTAGTCCACCCTCTCACAAAAAGTGTTAAGGACTTGCTTCACACCACCTCATCTTCTCACTCAGAATTGAGGGATCTTTCCCCTATGATGTTTTTCTGCATCTGATTACTGTTTACATAGTCCAGAAGGGCAGAGGGAGCTGTCACCGGCCTCTTAAGAAGACACCAAAGGCAGTGACAGAAGCACCCATGACTTATAATGAAGCAAAGGCTCCTGTCACAGTGTTGGCTGCCTTCTGACCTATGGGAAGGGTTGCTCAGAGGCATAATAAACAATGTTCATACAATATTTAAATTCCCTTTAAGCATTCTGTCATCTTCAGCTGTTGAGCATAACTCCTAGTACATAATGTGAAATGTGAGCCAAAATTAGTGCTAAATCATGTGGTGTTAGAATACATGAAACAAATACATGCACATACAGGCAGGTGCATATTTTTCCAATGGGAAATTAACAGAACATTTGCTTTATCTTCAGAGTAATATTTAAACATATATAAAAATAGTACAAAACACAATGGAGTCACCCAACCCCTGGAGTGTGATATTATAAGTCTCTTATAACACGTAATTAAAACAATGCTAATTATGAAAAAAGTATCTGTTCTCCTCCACCAAACAGGAGATCATGTTGACTTGTAAGTGAACATTAATAAGAGCCCAACCTTGTTTTGATATAGCACTTTATCATTTCAACAAGTCTTCCCATGATAATCTGTAGTGTTACCTATGTGGGTTTAGCAAGACTATAGTCATCTTCCTTTCTCTGGGCCTCACCTTGTGAAGTCTGTCATCTCCATCATGATCATACACATCTGCTTGGCCAACACAATGATGTCATTGCCGCTGTCATCCCACTTGGCCACTTCAGCATCCAGCTTGCTTTTTTCTTGGTGGAAAATCTCCACCTGCTCAGCTATTTTCGCTTTCTCCTCCTGCGGAAGTTGCGCCATGATGGCCTGTATGGATTACAGGTGAGAACCATGACTAAAGGTGACAAACTAATTACAAGCTACATGCTGACCCTGCTTCTTGTGAATGGCGGAGTCAGACTGCCAAGGCTTATAGGATGTCCCTTTGTTTTAGAGGATGCATGTCTTCTCCATCCCCAGATCAAGAGAACAGGCTGGCCAGGTCCTACAGTCCCCTGCCCGACTCCCTTATATAAAGGATCCAGAGAGATCTGAGTGCAGACACACTGACAGGAGCAGAACTTCCCTGTCTTTTTGATGGCATATGTTTGTTCAAAAGATTGGAGAGTGTGATACGACTTTCTCACATACTCTGGTGCCTCACATTTGACCATGTCCCCTGGAGGGGGAGACCTGGTGGCACTCAGAGGAAGGACAGCAAGTAGCCAAGAAGAGACTTGATACCCTATGAGAATATATAGGGGGACGTAATCCCCCTCAGGAACAGTCATAGGGGAGGGGAATAATGGGAAAATGGGGGGGGGGGGAGGAATGGGAGGATACAAGGGATGGGATAAACATTGAGATGTAACAAGAATAAATTAATAAAAAAAAAAAATATAACACAATTTAAAAAAAAAAAAAAAAAAAAAAAAAAAAGAATCTATTCTTAACAGTTTTTATATTTGGTTCAGGAAACTTTTACCAGATGAAAGAATGCACCTCTTTCAACACTGAAAGCTATTCAGAGAAGGAAAAAAGAAAATAAAAGCCTTCTGTTGCTGGGAAGAAGAGGAATTTTAAACAATATTTAAGCATCCAGTTAGAATGGGGTGGAAAGACTTGTTATGAGTCATACAAACAACAACAAAATTATCCCTTATTAGGGCATTATGGGAATGGCATCCTTCATCTTATCCTTCTTTGCCCATCTTCCTGAATGACCACAGATGCTTGCAGAGCCTTTGAATACATGTGGACATTGAAATAGTAGGAAGTCCTATTCATGAGGCTTACAGAGGAAGCATTTAGATTTGGAAGAACGTCCCTAATCCAAAACTCCAAACTGCTCAGAAAATTGTTGAGTGTAACCTCAATGCTCAGTGTGTTTCAAATGTTAGAGCATTTCAACTCTCAGATTTTCAGAGATTATTAGGGATGTTCAAACTGAGGAAAATTAGGAAGCAAAGGTTGATTGGCAGAAGTTGACAGGTAACAGAATGTAGAAATGAGCAAAGGAGTCTTCTTGTTCTTCAGACACTTCATTTGCAAAGTTGTCAATTCTCTCAAATATATTTGTAAGCCCCAAATCAATACTTGAAACACTTGTAAATGATGCAAGAAACAGAAAAGTCTGAGTCACCACCACTGTGTGCATCCAAGATGATGCTGAACAAAGCTATCCTCTGCCTTGGAGGAGCTCTTCTACTGTAAGCAAGTGTCCATTTTTTTTTTTTTTAGTTTATTTAGTACTACATTTTCATATCTTTGTGCTGCTTGCAATGGTGCTTCTACCATACAAAATAGTTCCTAAGCATGATGTTAAATGTCCCTAAGCACAAGAAGGTTATGATGTATCTTATGGATAAAATACATGAGCTAGGTAAGCTATGTTAAGTCAGGCATCGGTGGTGTTTGCCTTGTGTTCAGGGTCATTGAATCAACAACGTAGGGTATTTGCACAGAAACACCCTTGAAACATGTTACCGTGTTGATCAGCTGAAGACAACATTGAAATTTACATCTCTTAGCAACCTATCCCTGTATCTCTTCTACAAGCAAGTATTAGGCAATTGTTTATTTAAATATTCATGAGTGATTTATAGAACATAATCACTGGAAGTAAGAGTCAAACTTGTTTGTTAAACACCATTTTTGTAGCACGTTCCAAGTGAAATGTTTATCTTCACTTCATGACATTCTCCCATGACCACCTGCAAAAATGGTTTGTGGACGTAGCTTTTAGTCAGTGTTTTATCACAATAACAGAAATAAAACTAGAAGCCAATGCTATGTTATTGTGCACATTATCCTGGCATTACTCCTGTCATTAGATTGCTTTCTACCTACCCTTTTTACAGTAGAAAGAATGGATATGCTAGTACCAGAGCCTGTGTGACTATGGATGAATAGAAGGCACATATAATTCCTTGCAAAGATACATGTGGTGAAAATTATGTTTATCAAATAACGTAATCAATGTAACTTTCTAATATAATTGTCCACATTTAATAATGACAGTACCTAGGCCCAGAGAAGATAACCAAATCCCTAATATCATACGACTTAGGATTTGGGGAATAAGAACTCAAGCAAAGGTGGTAAGCCAATGACATTCTTTACCACATGCCAGCATATCATCAAGCAGCTACGTATAGTTTGTGTGAATGTTCCAGCCCAGTGCACACAGGTGGTTGAAAGTCCACCTTTGTCTACCAAGCCATGTACCCTCATGCTAAAGTTTCCCAGGTCAGAAAAATGTTAGCTTGTACTCATGGAAGCCCAGATGATGCACATTATTATGAAGTCATGCCCACTAACTTTCATGCATATATACATGGAGTTTTAGAGAGAATGGGTTTGTATGTGTATATAAGTTACAACTCATTTCAGTGCAGGTTCACATACAGTACACATCTCCATGTATGCTTAAAGTAGAAGCAAGATTGATAAAAATATGCTAGTTAAAATATTTAACATTCTATGTTTGGGGACATATAAAATACATCTATAAAATTTAAGAAGATTCATAAAATACAATAGAATCTGTCACAAACTCTTATTTGTAGTTCCATCTTAAAAAGAAGGTCCTGTATTTCTCATTTGCCTTTAACTGATAAAAATTACATATGTACTTTTTTTCTGAAGTAATCTTGATTCACTTGGCTTCTATAAACAAAAGAATGTTTTATGTAAGTAGCACAAGTCTTAGGAAACCAATATTAAAATTTTCACTGGGTTCATACACACACACACACACACACACACATACACATACACACACACACACACATACACACACACATACACACACACACATACACACACACATACACACACACACACATACACACACACACACACATACACACACATACACACACATATACACACACACATACACACACACATATATATATATATATATATAAACAAAAACCAATAGGGCCACTAGCAAATTGCACACTGTATGTACAGGGTCCAGGTGGAAAATATTGCACTTTAATTACCAAAACAGTGACTGTCAATGGACACGTGAATGAAGGGTGGACACTTTCCTATCAACAATAGCCTGTGAATCTCCATTTTTTAAAATTTAGCACTTAAATATTAGTGACCTTGGTTTTCTCTCTAATTTTTGTTTGTTTGATTTTTTTTTTTTTTTGAGAAGTTCCATAGCCCTGGCTGGCCTGGAACATATTCTGTAGACCAGAGATCTACATGCCTCTGCCTCCTGTGGGCTGGGCCTAAAAGTATGTGCAACTGTATCTGGCACTCGCTAATTTTTGTAGACAATTTGTTTTATTTTACTTGTAATTGTTTGTATGTATTTGTCTGAGTACAGTCTTTTACAAGTGCACATAAGTTCCTACAGATGTCAGAAGAAGATTTTGGATGAGCACCTCCCCCCATTCCAGAGTTACTGGAGGTAGTAGGCACCCAACATGGGTCCTGACCACTGAACTTTTGTCCTCTGGAAGTGTAGCAAGAGTTCTTAATTGATTAGCCATCTCCCCAGCTCTCTAGTCCCTGGTCTCTAATTTACCTTACTGCCCCAACCCTGATTCCCAGAAGTGTTTCCCAAAAGTAGAGCCCTTGACTTCATTCTCGAAGCAGGAGCTCAAGATCTCCTGACAAATTGCTTAAGTATCTTCTTGCTCAAAGCATCAATGTCACTCAAGAGAAGTCAGCAGAAATGATAGGCATTTTCTGAGGACATATTACAGAAGAATGACCAGCCACTTCAAAGCAGATTTGCAAGGGAGATGTTATATTGACTGGAGGAGGGCTTGACCTGCATAATGCACTTAATGGGGTGAGACTGGGGTGCAAGTGTCATTACGTTTGCCTCTGCTGTGTAGCTGTCGATGAGCTCAAGGCTTTTCTTGAATATTCTTTAAATGCTCTTGGCTTTAAAAAATTCATTATTGACCTTTTCTGAAACTGGAATTTAAAAAAAGGTTATCTATAAACAGTAGATCACAACTGCAAAATTTGCAAGTTAATCAAATTAAAATTCAACACATGACTTTTAATTAGGTCTTATCAATGTAACTCAGCAGTTTGAAATGTTAACACATTAAAGCCATTCTAGGTAAAAAAGAAAATAGAAGGCTGCCTATATTAAAACCAAATTCAATGTGAAATATATAATATATAATTGCTCATTCACTCAAACTAAGACAACATGGGAAAAATTATTTCCATGGTCAAAGGGAAAGGAGACAAATCACCTTTCCTGTTCCTGTGATGTGATCACCAGAGGCTCCTGCTAGTTTCTGTAGTCTTGATTCATACTAGGCAGTCACAGTTCCTCAGGATGTACAGTTGGCTGATTTGGAATCTAAACTAAGAACATCAGAGACCAGAATGTACAAGGACTCAAGCCATTGTCCCAGGTTCCCAGCCTTTGCTGCAGACAGCCAATCATTTATATTTTGTGATTAATAAAGTATTCCTATTGAGATCAAAGTGAGGGACACTGATATAAAAATAGCAGCCACTCAAAGGGACCAAAACTATTCTTCAATCTAAAGCTTTAGGTACATGGCCCAGTGACTACCTTTGAAATGCAAGGGTCCCTGGCCTGGCAAGGATTGCTTTCTTAGGCAAAGAACAGAACTTATTACAAGGGTTTTACATACAAGAGAATATATAAAAAGATTAAAATTCAACCTTATATTTCTCTTCACTTGTCACACTTAGACAATAAATGTAAATAGTTAAACAGTTGGGTTTTCTGACCTTCAGTCTTAGAGTGTGATTGAAAAACAGATATTTATTCTATTCATGCAAGCAAACCCTCCCACACTTCATCGGATGATCAGCTTTTAATGTTAAATCATCTGGTTAGGAAGCTACCAGAAGTACTACCATTTTCTTCACAGTGGAGCAATATGCAGAAACATAGGACAAAATCAGGAACATATTTTGTAATGATGTTCTTCTAATGTCACCATGACATAGAAATAGTGCATCACTATGGTAGTAAACTTTAATTATTAACCAGATGTACCTACATCACTTGGGAAGGCATTTCTCAATAAAGGACTGTGTAGGTTTTAGATCAAGTTGGACTGTGTGCATGTCTCATTGTATTCATTAAGATGGAAAGACCCAGTCTCAAGGTGGGAAGAATCTGGAACCTGGACTGGAAGAGTAGAGAAAGCTCGAGGGTCACTAAACATGCATACATTTACTTTCTCTGTGATCTCAACTGTGGGCATGACTAATTGCTTCAGTTTCTAGCCTTAACTATTCCTCGGAGTTTGGACTGTAATCTAGAATAGTGAGCTGTAAGAAACCTTTTTCCCTTTAAAGTTTCTTTTTGTCAGATATTGTATCACAACAACAAAAGTGAAACTAGGACAGAAATTGAACCAGGAGTAGAGTTGAAACCCACACTAGCATCATGAGTATGAGGCACGCAGGAATTAGGGAGTCACCTAAAGTTACACAGCTTTGCAAAGCTATGCTTAAAGTTAAGTTTTGCATATTCCCAAAGGGATAAATTCAATCTATAAGGTTAATAGTCAGAGAACTACGGGTGGTCTACTTACACTATGACAACATGTGACAAAACAGTTTTAAGATGTCATGTCAGGGGCTGGAGAGATGGGCCATCTTTTCAGAGCCCCTAGTTCACTTCCAATGGCACATGGCCATTCACAATCATCTGTACTGTATTCTCAAGGCAATAAAATATTCTCAAGGAATAAGGCACGCACATGGTACACAGACACGCATACCGACAACACACACACATATTTAAAATTTCTAAAAATTAAGACGTTGTGTCTAACATCATACAGCAAGATAACCTCTGTGTATTACCAGACTGCTATACCTACTCACATTCCTCCTCCCCCCACTCCCCCTCAAGGTGTTACAAACTGAAGCCTGGAGAGAATACTCAGTATTTAAGAGCACTCTTAGCACAAACATGCAGATCTGAGTCCATGTCTCCAGTATCAATGTAAAAACCAGGCATGGCCACATAATGCCCGAACCTACATGCCTGGGCAGAGTTAGCAAACAGACATAGAAGGATCACTAGGCCTTGCTGCCATCAACCTAGATGAGATAGTGGTTGGGAAGAAATAAAAGAAACACAGCAACCTCCAGGTTCAGTATCAGGCATGATATCATGGGAATAAAGTAGAGACTTAAAGCACAGGATGTTTGATGCCCTCCTCTGACATATGCAGTAAGTGTATGTGCCGGTACACATACACACATATAACCACACCTACCAACAGCCTTGTAAAGTGTTTTAAAAAGCAGTATAAAAGCCATGTAGAAGAAATTATATCCACTAATTCTAACATTTGAAAGCAATGTTGGCAGAAGGTGCTAAAACTTAATTATGCGGTTTATCCTCCTTTTTATGTTAACTTGCCATTTTCTGAATAAAAGCACAAAATAAGGCCATAATCAGGGAAGACTGTCTGCTTGGAAGACCTAACATCTCTGTCCAACACAAAGTTGGCTTACTTTGCAATTCTAAGCAGCTTGTCAAATGCTGGCTGTCCAAAGTTCAACCTTAGCCATTTGATATGCCCTCTTAGTCCCAACTTAGTGGGCATAATTCTGTCTCTGCTTGATGTTGACATCAGAAGTAAAGCTGTTGGCTACAAGTTGATCCAGCACACAGGACAGACCTCTGAGACAAATCATTAAATTCAAGATAAGAGTAACTGGTTCTTTCTTGGACCCTGATCATATTTAATTCTGAGAAAAGACATCAGAGTGAATAAATTATGATCAAGAGGAACCATCTAAATTTTGTTTCTCTCCATCATCACTGACTTGATGTCTAACATAAAAATAATGTGTGAAAGAGAAATATATGCAGAGTCTATTCTAGTTAAATGTGGATTATTCAGCCAATCTTCACAAGATGGTGATCTCAAAGCAAGATAAGGCTTATATTATGGGTCTTATTCTTTGAGGACACAACTCAGTGGAACCAGGGCAGAAGTCAGTCAATAAAATTAACTTGGAATTGATTAATGTTTGGATGAATTACTCAAACTTGTCCTTTGTCATTGACATAAAAATGCTGGTTTTACTTAATTTTAAAGATGAGTTGGCTTGATTAATTAGTTTGGTGGTATGCCAACACACTCAAAAGATTCTTGCTTAATGACCTTTCCATTTTTGAACGTTTCAGGCAAGATTGTAGAGTTTGTGGGGAATTTTCAACGAAGGCTCTATGCCCTTCCACACACTTTGATGTCACTTTTATGGTCAGAAGGGACCTTCTTTGCCAAAGGAGAATAATGATCTGAGCCAGACTTTATTGAGCATTTACTATATGCCAAGTGTTATACTATTATTCTGTAAAGATGAAGTAACACTCAAAAGAATACTGTCAAGGAAGTCTATGTCTACGGTTCACATCTGACAGATAATATATCTGAAAGTCAAAGAATTCAAGCAACATGTAGCTCTTAGAATAGCACAACACTCATGTTTGTAGATCAAGCCCCTAGTTGTGTCTGTTTTCTGTACTACATAATAGGACTGTTGTGTTTTCTGTACAATATTTGTCTTTCCGAATCTGACTTATTTTCCTTAATACGTATTCATTTTCTGACAAGTGACTTAATTTTCTTCTCTGTGGCTGAATAAGATCTCATCACATACATGTTTACATTGTATTTATCCATTTATCGGTTGAGAGACATTTAGGCTGATTCTGTAACTTGGCTATTGTACAGGCTGCTACGATTATTATGCATGTGGAAGCCTCTCTGTAGCATGTAGACTTAAGAGTCTTTGGGGTAAATGCTCAGGTGTGGCATGGTGACTCATATGGTGATTCTCGTTTTAGTTTTCTGAGACCCTCTATAATTTCCTTAGTGGCTGCACTAACTTATATTTCTCCAAGCTGTGTAGAATGGTCCCCTTTCCCCACATTCTTGCCAGAAATTGTTGTTGTTGCTGCTGCTGTTATTATTATTACTATTATTATTATCTGACTGAGGTGAGGCAGAATCTTAGTATGGTTTAAGTTTCCATTTATGTTTTGGCTCAAGATCTCTTATATTTGTCATATGTTTACTAGCCATATTCCTATTTTGAGATCTGTCTATGCTGATTATGTTTTCTTAAACAAATTTAACAGATAATTAGAATATAAAATTTTCAGTTATACTGAAATTTGAATTGGTTTACTCTATGAAAATATTTAAAAAGTAATCTTACTTCCCACTACCTGCATAGAATATTCACAACTATGCTTCAGGAAATACAGTTGACTTCCTTGGCTCAGCTCTGTGATGATCAGTATACCACTTATGCTATGAACCAGGTCACTGAGTATTCATCTATTTGACAGAGCTGTTATATTTTGTTGTATGATCCATGTCTTAAACTCAAAACTCATGAACATTTATGTAATGTCTTTCTACCACTTGGCAAAACACCTAGCCATTACAACAGGTAGGCATTAGGGAAAAATAATGATTTCTTTCTATGCAATACCCTTGAGTCAACATAGTATTCACTATGAAATCTACCCAAGGCTAGGGAGCTATTGTCAAGCCAGTAACATAGCAGAACTTTAATTCTCCATTTGTTGTTGCTTCTTGTGCTATTTCTGAGCTTGGGGATTGCACACAGCACAATGGTGGGTGCAATGCAACTTATGCATTAGATGCTCCATTGCCTATCGACTTACTGCCCTCAAGCCAAATATAATCTACCACACATGTTAGATTATGTAGTGGTTAGCTGCAGCTGCTATGCTCGATGAAGAGAGGATAGAGAGGGTTAAAAGGAATTGGTAGTTGCTACCACCATTAACAACATGAACTGCCACAGATCACCCAAGTAAAAGCCCAGATTTCTGATTCAAAGATATCTGAGCTCCCAGCACCCATAGTTCAGAAATTTCTTCCAGCTATTTGTTTGAGTTTCTCCCCTGGGCAGCTATCCAAAGTCAAGAATGTCCACGCACCCGTGCACTCTGTCCAGCAATGAGCTGGTCGTCCTCAGTCTGAACACTTGTCCGACTACGCACATCATAATCTTCTTGCTCAAAGTCAGAATCATCTTCTAGCTCTTCTGGAGTCTAAATAACAACAGAAAAGATAAAATTAGTTCACTTTTACCCACATATGCAAAGGCAAAACATCCCCAAAGAAAGAGTTTACAGCATTTTACATATGGCATGGATACCTTTATTGGTATCATTTTCAAAACCTTGGGAACCATACTGTCCTAAATTACCTACTTAGAAAATGTATTTTATTTATTTTCTCTGACAAATATAGCAAATCTTTGTTTGATTTTAATATGAGATGGCTTCTAATTAAAGCAAGAGTACAGTTATATAAAATCCAAGTCAATTTAGTAGACTAATTTGTAATGATTTTATTTTATTAAATAATTAAATAACAACATTTAGTAATTTAATAATAGAAATTAATTATCCTCACCAAAATTTATGGCATGGTTTTTCTATAATATCATTTTGTCTATTCTACTTCTACTTTTCTGAAAAGCAAAATGATTAGTGATCTCTATGCTAGTGACTAGACCCCATGAAACACTGGGTTTGCTCACTAAGTCGTGAGATAGAAAGACTATATTTCAGACTACATTCAACCTTCACTGAGTATATACCATTGTGTGTCCCTGAGCATACCATCTGACATCTCTGAATTTTGGTTCCTCTCTATATAAATTGTTTTTTTTTTCCACTGTGGCCACCGTGTGTGTGTGTGTTTGTGTCTGTGTGTGTGTGTGTGTGTATGTGAAAACTGATGTGACTCTGTAGAGATTATATAGTAGTAATAAATCTGCTTGCCATAATAATTACTTAGGATTTAAAATTAATTAATTAATTCAATAAAAAAATCTACAGGTCTCACTATGTAGCTCTAGCTGTCCTAGAAGTCAGTATGTAGACTAGGCTGGCCTTGAACTCACAGAGACCTACGTTTCCCTCCCCAGTGCTATGAATAAAGACATGTGCTAGTATACCCAGCTTCAACAAGAAATTTTTATTATGGAAGCTACCAATTACTACACAGCATTAATAAGTAAATAATTCTTTAACAGTGTCAATTCAGATTATACCAGTATAGTGAAGTAACAATTATTCCCTATCTACAACCAAAGAAAATTAGGTAGAAAAAAGTCCAATAACATAGCCTATGTCTTTGATTTAGAAACAGACTAGAATTTTGATCTAAACAATCAAGTTTATTTGACCCCCAACTTCAAAATCTTTGGGTTTTGTTATTTGTTTGTTCACATTATAAATTGGATAGGAACCTGAATGATAAATGGCATAAAGAGATTAGAGTTAGATTAAGATTGTAACAAATCATTAAAGTCTGCATTTGCAGTAGATTAAGAACACATCTATAAGCCAACCAATAAAAAAATCTTCCCTTTCTTATAAGCACAGAACATGTATTAAGGGCTTGCCACATTGTTTCTCTGTGTGCCACACAAACTCAAGAAAATCTCTTCACACTCCTTTGAAGTGTTTTATTTCTTTTTAAACTATTTTGTCAATAGGAGACTAAAGAATATAAGGCACTAAATTTTCTTGGCGCTTTCTAAATAGGCAGTCTGAAGCATGCGCTGGACACTCTCACATACTGCAAACTCTAAAATTACCCCTTCAGGAGGGCAGTGGTGGGACACCTCTGCTCACTGTCTTCTGCAAACTGTCTCTTAGGACGTAGCAGGAAGGTATCTTTTTTTCAATAGATACAAGTGTAGCAACGGTACTGGTGATGCTGATCCCCACTTCCTCCTATTGTGCTGATTTCCTTGGCATCCTTAGTCTGATTTGTCAGGTGTAGTTACTGATGTAGTCTTGAGATTGGTCAGACAGGCATAAAATGGGTTTTTTCATGCCAGTACTCCATTATGCCTGCTGATTTTCCAGGTTTGGGCATAGAAAATCTTGGTTTCTTTCTGTCTGGCACATCAACCTCATTAGCATTCACTCAGTCATCTACTTTATGCTCAATTTTGTTTCATAGCAATGTTAAAAGAATGGGAGAAAGAGGTTCTCAAGTAAGCATTCTGCCAATTAAAAGTGGGAGTGAGAGAGGCAGAACATGGTTTAAATATCTGGTTATATGTTTACTGTGGACAGAGGCAATTTTCTGTGATCATTTCTTGATTCTGGAGTGTACTGTGAAACAATTTCAGCAAGTTGGTAAATTCTGCTGACAGATGAGATGACAAGATTGCAAGCACTTTCATCAGTACTTCTTAAAAGGGAGAGAAAAATAAATGGAACACCTCTCTTCGGAGACAGATGCAGCAAACAACAAGGCCTGTAGGACTGTGTCCAAACTGCAGTGACATGGGCATTTATACAGCCTGTGAGTCAGTGACAAGCTTCACCTGGTGAAGTAAGGCTAATGACTCTGAGATTTATGGAAATGAGTATAGCCAGGAACCAAAATGAGAGAGAGAGAGAGAGAGAGAGAGAGAGAGAGAGAGAGAGAGAGAGAGAGAGAGAGAGAGAGAGAGAGAAATTAAAACAATAATAGCCTGAGGGACTGAGGAGATGGCTCAGTTGATAAAAATTTTTGCCAATCAAACAGGAGTGAATTTGGATGCTGGCATCCCCATATCCACTGATTGAGGATTGCTTCACAGAAGGGAATTCATACCTAGTACTGAAAACCTGGGCCAAAGGCCATGACTATCAATATTACAGGCCCTATGTGGAACCTACTGTTGTTTCCCTAAAATCTCAAGTCATTGAACTGTTTTTTTTTTCAGCACTTATATTTATATCCATAGACTTGTGATGCTTTTGATCACATCCAGAGATGCTCATTTTTGTAGCAATGGGGGCTAATCAAGACATCTATAACTGGTCAACCTCTGAGAATAAATGACTGTGAAGGCTAAGCTTCCAGTGAGACATCTCTACCAATGTTTCTCCATCCAAGGCTCAGGGAGCATCTAAGATGAGAAAATAGAAAGAATGTAAGAGCAGGAGGATAGGAGAAAGTGCTATTATATGCTGTCTTCTTGACCTGACATGGTTGTAGCATGCAGCTTTGGTTATCTACATGAGACCTGCACAAGATCAAGCATTAAAGGGGGAGGGTCCTCCAAGGCACACTGATAGTGAAGGAGGTACTGTCGCCTGGTAGCTGCTGAGGAAAGGGAGTCATTCATTTTTCTTCAGGAATGTCACAAATGGTAGGTACCCCATGGCCCAAGAGATGAACCCACATGCCCATATAGTCAGCTCTAATTAAAAGGAATGAGGGATGGTGATTATTGATGATGATGCTGATGATAGAGGACATGAAGCTTAGAGGGAAGGATGGTGGGGGACCTGGAGCATTGGAATGAGGTAGAAGTGGTATATCTATCTGATCAATAGCTCTTCAGGTGTGTTAGAATTTTTCAAATATATATATAAAAATATTTCCCTAAAATACCTGGATTTACCTAAAAAATCTATAACTCAAACACTGGGAAGATGAAGACAGGAGAATACCTAGTGCTTGCTGGCCAGCCAGTCTAGCCAAAATAGCAAGCTTTGAGTTCGGTGAGAAACTTTGTCTCAAAGAATATAAATAGAGTGAAGAAATAAACAAAAGAAGATAGCTGAGGCAGAACTGTGCTCAACAGGCATGTGTAGCCATATACACACCTACATGAATATACCACACACATAACTATACACACACACACACACACACACACACACACACACACACACACACACACACACACACCACAAAATGAAATAAAAAACCTTGATGTGGGCCCAGTTGTCCTGATTTTGTCTTCCACTCACTAGCTGCAAGTGTTTGGAAAGTCACTCAGTTTGTTGCTTTGGTGTCTCCTTAGTTATAAAATGAACATTAGAATGATATTTTTCCTGCTTCATTCATAGAACTTCTAAACACATATGTATATGAAAGTGCTTTGCCAATTATAAAAAGGACAAATACATAAATGATGTGATAATTAGTATACTAAATAAAACATAATACCTATTAGCTATAATAATAGTAATAGTAGTTATGATCATTTACCATATGCTATTAGAGAGCCAATAAATTTCAGGATTTAATTTCTATAACTTGATGAAATAAATTCAATGCCTATTTTATAAATGTATGAAGTATCTCAGAGTCTTTGTACTGGTTGAGAAAACAGTCTTAATGAGAAACGAACTAGTCCAGATTAAGTTGGAGATTGTTTCCATGGTTAACTTATATAGGAAAACCCATCTGATCATAGGTGGCACTATCCCCTAAGCAGAAGGCTCTGAACAGACAAAGCAAGCCAGTAAGCTAACGTGTATTTCTTTCTCTCTGCTAATAGCTTCAAATGTGAGTAGCTGTTTAAGTTCTTACTTTGATTTCCCTTCACTAATGGACTGTAGTGTGAAATTGTTATCCACTTAACCCTTTCTCCCCTAAATTGCATCTTGTCAGCATATTTTATCATAGCACCATAAATGTCACTAGAATATCCTTCAATAAAAACTTCTGAGATGTCCCCATTAGCAAACTGATAGAATAGGGGGAAAAGTTGAAGAACCCACAATCTTAATAGTAACAAACAATACAGGCAAATGGATAAATGTGAGATAGTTATTATGTCTCTTAAACAAAGTCAAACCCACAGCTGTTGCTGATATAAATAGTTCAGTGCATGCACAGTCTTCTAAGTGCTTTTCTTTTTTCTGTTGCAGGGGCCTCCACAAACTAAAGAAGACATGATGAAGTACAGATGATTAGGACATGGTCCCAAAGGAGTAAGAGGCATATTAGTAGATGCAGTCTCAAGACCAAGGCATTAGCATGTGTGTTTCGTTGAATGGAAACAAGAGACATGAGGATGATTAAGCTTCAACTTGTATTTTGAGGGAGGACTTTTGTAGAGAGCCAAAAATACCACCTTGGACATAGTCCCAGTTTCCTGTATCTACCACTATCTACCTATTGGGTTGTGAAAATATTATTTTTCTATACAATACTTTTAATTTTTTATCTTCCCCAGTCCATTTTCTAAGCCAGTAAGTAACATGCACTCATCATAGAGAGCGAAGGTCTCAGGAGTTCTCTAGAGACACATCAGTTGTCAGCTGCAGAGCTCCAATGCTTAGCGTTCACAACAGAAGACAAATGTGTATCTACTGAAGCCAACTGGTATGTCAATGGGTTTTGAAATGTTTTACTTAGACATATGAGAGAAATATATTAAGGATATATATGAAAATTTCACTGAAAGGAGAAAGGAAATATACACATTGACTGGCTATTTGGGGTGAGTTTTAAGAAATAACTACCCAATAGAGATCTATAGCACTAAAGTGGTATAGATCTAAAAAACAACTAACATTAGCCAATATAAAAACATAAATAAAACAATACAAAAGCAAAACAAAACAAGCAAAAACAATTTCTCCCTTGTTGGGTCTACTTGGCCATGGGTTATCATGAAAGCCTCCTAAGTAATCTTCCCATTGAGTACATTGAGAACCATGCTTTCCAGATTCTATTCGCACCAGCACTATCAGGGATGTCTCTTTCGTATCCGAGATAGACTATGTCAAGTCTTTATTCATAGCCTTCCAGTGACTCTCATATCTTCTGTGTGGTTCCTAGGCTTCCACACCTTCCCAACTTCACCAAACTCAAAGCCATCCTTCTGCAAAAAGTAGGCCCTGAATATGTTCTGGTTCTTTCTGACGTTGTCTCTATAAAACCTGTGCTCACCATGAGCTCTGTTTCCCATACCTTGCCTCTATTTCTGCCATGGTACTATAAATTGAATATATTTATTTATTCTATGTACACATAAGAAAGAAAATTTGTCCTTGTTTTCCTCTGTAGGGAGGAAGGATCTAACAGTATGGGACATTTCATAACCCCATAATAAGGACATAATGAATTATTTCTCATTGGCATTGTTAAAGAAACAAAGCTAAGATCCGCACAGGATTAGAATTAGCAGGACAAAATAAAACAAGATACATGAGCAGCTTTTCACCTTTTATTTGCTAGTTATGAGAAATATTTTTATTCTAACTGCTGAAAATTTAATATTGGTGACTTCTATGGAAAATTCTATATTATTAAACAACTTAAAGAAACCTTAGGATGATTAAAAGAAGGAATTGGGGGAATCTAAGTACTAGGTATATGAGTGTCTTTTACTTTACCCCTGTTTCCTTCATTTGCAGAGAACATAATTAGCTGATGACCCCAAAATTACAGCTAAAGTAAAAATTTTATAATCCACTGCTTCATAGAATCTTCATAGTCTACTTAATATTTTAATAGGGTCCCTAGTCTGAAAAATAATGAGAAATTTAAAACTCTAACAATTTTGTTTATTAAGCCGTTTGGCCCCAAAACTAATCCATTTGTATAGCCTAAATGACATTACACTATTTATTTAAATATTAGAATAAAAATAGACCTCACTGATTCTGAAGATGATGTTTTATCATATGGATAACTATATATAAAACTTCACAAACTTACGATGTTATCAGCATACATGTGACAAGCTAATGGTTAAACATTCAACTACCCCAGCTAATATTTCATATGCAATCTGAGAAACAGTTCCATACCACCCTCAAAAAAAAAATTCAAATATCTAACAAAACTCCAAAGCTCTTTGATACACAATATAGGAGAGCTACAGTGAACAACAGACCTTGATCAAACCTCAGCCCCAGGTCTTACTATTTCCTTGACCTGTCTTTGAAATCACCATACAATATATAATCAAAAGGAGGATGTCAATTACAAACGTTCCGTCTATTATGTAGAACAACTGTTCTATTATTTGATGTGTCACAACATCAAGGTACTTCCTAACCTATTACACTTAATTCCTAATAGCAAATCCTTATTCTTTTACTCATCTTAACTTCCAAGAGTAAATAAAACATATCTTAAGTGTATCTTCGATCCTCATGACCTGTAAATTTCCTCATTTGTGACTTTCTTTTCACCAACATTTATTTTTCATACTATCTCAAAAATTGATCATCTGTAGTCATTCCCAGACATGCCATCATGCAAGCTCAAACATGACAGGATTCTGTCTCTTTTCTGGCCACTCATACTATGAATAAGTGATCTTTCATAGCTTATTTAGTGCCACATTTTATGTGGTTTGGGCTAATGGTTTCTCTGTTTAAAATGGCAATCAAAGCAGTACTGAAAGCTTATCCAGTGTCCTCAAGGGTAGTGGTGAATTGAATGTTCCTAAATCATGTAGTCTGTAATGTGCCACACAGAAAAATACATGAATCTTATGTTAACCCTGGCTTTCCCCTAAAAATTACTAAGTACTAATGAACTGATGATTCAGAGTGAATAGTTAAACATAACTCCTATGGGTGAGAATACCTATGTGTGATGGTCTTCCTGGTTTGTGTATTTATTTTTCATATGCCTTTATGAAGATAATGAGAAAATTTCTACATAGCTGTATATCACTGGTGATATATTTCATTACAAAGGAAATGAATAACAGTCTCATGAAATAAGGGGAAAGACAGATGTGTGGTCTTGAAAAGTGAAGTTGGAACCTGAAAAAAACAAATTTGTCTACATCTGAGGGCTGTCTGGAGCTAGCCTGGAGCTCACAGATACCAACATCAGCATTAAATATGTATTGATTGCTGAAAGGCAAGGTGATGGAGAAATTGAACCATCATGGTCCGTCCTACAGTCATTACTTCTTAAATGGTTTTAGAAGACATTTCTTTATTTAGCAAAGTGTAATCTGCACATTGGGAAGCGGTTACACAGTCGTGTCAGCTGTCAGGAAAAGCCCTACCCCCATCATTCTTTCCCTGTACAATATAATTTTCTATGTCTTACAGATATAATAATTATATTAAAATGAAGACATGAAAGTACTTAAATATGAAAGGAACCATTTGGGTGCTGAGTGGATAAGGACTTTAAAAATAACAATTTATATCCACTGTACATTTCTCTTTTCCTAAATTTTAAGCAATTCTTCTTAAAGTGTAGAGATGGGGGAGATGACACTCCCTGTGATAATATGACATTTTATCTAAAATTGTGGACTTTTAGGGGCTCATGAGTGAAAGAATGAATGATGGCTATAAACCTGCTCAGCTCTCAGATAAATGGTTATCACAAAAATGTGAAGGCTAACAAAGCAGAAAAATGGCAAAAGAGGAAAAATGTCTTGAGGATTATAGTGGGGTTTAGTGCATAACAGTGGGCAAACATAACTCTCATGGTCTGTTACCTATTTCTCAAGGTGGCACAGAATGGGGAAATGACTTAAAAATCTCACTATCCTTTCCTTTCCTACTCTAATTCTCTTATCTTTTTTCACTCTGTCATCTTTCTAAAATCTTCTGAGTTGGGACAGGAACTCTCAGTCTTCCTCCCTCCCTTTCTCTCTCCCTTCCTCTTTTTCTCCCTCACTCCCCTCCTCTTTCCCTCCTTCTCTTCTTCAATATGTGCCAAACAATACAACCCAATGAGGGGAAAACAACAACAACAAAGACAGCTATCTTCTCCTAAATTTTACAGTCTAAGGAAGGCAATAGCCATAAAAAGGACTAGTGAGATAAATACTCTATACACAGAAAATCTGTTATAGATACTCAAAGAAGAGAGTCATTATTGTTCAAAATAAATACAGGGAAAGAATGGTTACCCAAGTCTTGAAAGATGGTCAGAGTGTCACAATTACAAAGTGGGTAAGTTAAAAGTATGAGAAATTCAAGACCCTAAGTCCAAACTTGAAATCTCTGTGTTTAAGTGTAATTACTATGACCTGATTGAGTTTTGTTAAATATTATGCTCTTTATAATTGCTTTCATAAGTCAGTTCCAGAGACAGCTGTGGAGGCTGTGGTTATGGAGTTTCTGCATACCTCCACTGCAGCTCTGTAAAGCAACTCGATGCTTTAAATGATGGCGGTACTGCATCACAGAATGATAACAGCGTGGATACATCTTACTAAGGAAAGCATTATAATTAATCTCATTTCCACTTTAAAAAAACTACTGTATTAATACACGAGTATGAACATATGCCTGCGGCACTACATGTATGCCACTTATGTGTAGTGTCTACAGAGACCAGAGAAAGAAATCAAATCACGTGACACTGGAGTTTATAGGCATGCGTGAACCACCCACTATGGGTCCTGGGAACTGAACTCGTGTCTTCTATGAGCACAGTAAGTGTTCTTAACCACTGAGCCGTCTGTCTAGCCTCCCATTTGCTAGTTTTTAGTATATGTGTTCAACTTTTAAAAAAATAAATGAATAAGTTTCTCATTAGGATTGTATTGGTCATTACTCCTTTGGGATAATACTGCAGAAGCTCATTTCTCAGCTTTAATTATAATTGTTACCCATTTGTTCTCAATTATTCTTCTTTGTGTGCAGTTTGTCTGAATGGGGAGCCCCATCGCTAATGAAATTTCTTGAACAGTACTGTATTAAGTGGTTGGTAAGGTGAAAAGCCAAAACCTAAAGTTGGATATTATACAGCAGATAAATTGTATGAAGTAAGCTGCAGGTCATAGGGATAGATTAATGCAAATTTTGGATAGAGAGAACAAGTTACAAGTGATACAGCATAAATTTAAAAACAACTACAATGTAGTTCTTCTAGGTTTACAGTATGGTTTACTATTTAGGCAATAGTTATGAAAATAATACGTACTTCACAAAAAATATGGAGAAAGAGAGATAATGAGGTAGATGATGGGAGGAACTCTCACACAAGACTATCCAGATTTATGCATAATAAACTCATCATGTTGCTGCTATATTAACACTACAAGGCTGAAAACGCTTCACTCCTTAAGACCTCATGATTCCCTGGTGATCCTGGTGCGAAGACAATGTCTACAAGGGACACAAATAGAATGTAGCCGGGGTTTTACCAAATCATATGAAACTTACAGAAAAATGAATGCCAGAAGTAGCCAGAACATATAATGTCAGGGCATTTACTACCACTAAGCTGGGTTTGTTGGCACTCCTTCATCCATGTACATGTTTTACTAAGTCCATTTGCACAGTATATGCAAAGAGTCAGACATCTTCATGGAGTAATTAATTAACTCATTAATTACTCTTCATTGAATAATTAAAAGAAGGAAGACATTGAACTTTTGGGGGACTCTAGAAGCTTTGTGCAATAAGAGGTCTCACATACCCTGATCATCAGCACAGCCTTTCTGATGTCCCGAACACCATCATATACCAGGCGTGAGGCATCGATGAACTCGTTCTCCTCGAATGGTTGAGGGACATTGGCACTCAGGGCTTCGATGGCAACCTCAACTTGTTCAGCAAACCGTGGCATCACTGGGTGAACAAATGAAATGGCAGTCGATAAAAAAAAAAAGTTTCACTTGTTGTCCATCACTCCAGTCCTAGTACAAATTTACTGGTTATGCATTTAGATCCAGTTTTGAATAGGTCTAATTTAGTCATCTGTGTCACTTACCTCAGCAGAAGGAAGCAAACTTCTTGCAAGGTTATTGTTCACAGAAAGAAATATATGACAGCCATCCAAGGTAGTGCAGGTTAGCAAATAGGCATAGATTTCTCCTTTATGGAAACCTCACTTGAGTCACTTTTGCTAGTTCCTTCTCACGAAAATTTGTCCAAATTTTCTTAATCCTCCTAAGCCTACTTTTTTGTCTATATGATAATTGGATTGAATATTATAATTTACACAAAACTATCAGTCTTAAACTTCCCTTAGGAAGTATTGATAAACATTTAATTAATCACCATGAGTATATATCAGGAAGTAAGAAATAGAGAGGCTGAAGCAAGCAGGATGCTCTGGAAGGACCATGTAAGAGAACAAAAAGTAAACACTATATCTCAGTAGAAAGACCTGTTGAAGAAAAGACCAATGGGCTCAAGGTAATTTGTTTTATTGTTTTATTTTGTCAATGTCACCATGGTATGGACAAAAAAAGATGCATATATAAATTCCTGATGTCAGCAGAAAGCAAGCTCCCTCAAAGATCTGAAATATTTCCACAGATTCTGGAAAAGAAAATGGTGCTGATTCTTTGACTCTTAAAAAAAAATCATCATTCAATTTTCTCAGCTGTTATCCTATAGCAACCCATTCCTACAGCAGACAAAAGCCAACAACACAGCTTAGTTTATTTACAAGGACAATAAAATAGAAATATCATTCATCTGTATTCATTTCTGTGTTTTCATGCCTGGTTCATCTTTATGCTCATTTTTGCCCTCTTGGATACTTTGACATTCATTGTAATCCCTGGTGTGAGAAACTCTGCTCAATTACTCTCTAGGATCAGAATACCCAAGATACATTATTCCTAGAGAAGTGACTTTCTACTAGAAAAAATCAAATGAATTTTTAGGGGAAGGAAAAATGGGGGCAGGGAGGAATAAGTATTCTTACAACAATAACTACCAAAACCAAAGTGTGAATTGGACAATTTTCCTTTCCCAGGTTAATCATGACGATTAGTGTCCTATACACCTGGGCTGCATCTACATTGAAAGAATTCTGTGGCTATTTAGCTGTATTGCTGTAACTATGAATTGAAATTGAAGTGATTGACATTCTAATTATGCTCATTTGGTTAATAAAAAATCGTGTCAGAATATCATACCACGCACCATAAATATATGTGATTATCCCATGTCAACAAAAAATTCTGAAGAAATTTATTCCTAGAACCTATACATAAACTTGGGCTCTTTCAGTAACCTCTTTGTGTTGAGAATCAACTTTTTTAGGAAACTGAAAAACGCAGATAATTGGAATTGACCTCTTTGAGTATGAATTTTTTTTGTATTTGACATTTAAAAATGATTGTTTTACTTAAATAAAATCATGAATTTCTTTCTTCAGCAGAAAGTTCTGAGTTACACTAATTCCACTTTATTTGACTGTTAAAATGGAATGTTCATGACTATCAGTGATTTTACAGATTCATTCACAGATGTATAAAATTCCCCCCCCCCCCACTGTCAGGATGATATGATTACTTAGTGGGGCCAGCCTGTTCCTGTTCTTTAGTTGGTGGTTTGGTCTCTGTGAGACACGATAGACCCAGGTTAGTGGACTCTGTAGGTCTTCTTTGAAAGTCCTTGAAGCCTCTGGTTCCCTCAATCACTCACACAACGAGAGCTCTGTCTAATGTTTGACTGTGGTCCCTGCATCTGTTTCCATCATCTGCTGGGTGAGGCCTCTCAGAGGAGCTATGTTAGGCTCCTGTCTGTAAGCATAGCAGAATAATATTAATAGTGTCAGGGATTGGTTCTCTCCCATGAGATGAATCTCAAATAGGACCAGTCCTTGGTTGACCATTCTCTCAGTCTTTGCTCCATCTTTGTCCCTGCCCATCTTGCAGACAGGACAAATTTTGGGTTCAATGTTTTATAGGTGGGTTGGTGTCCTTATCTCTTCACTAGAAGCCCTGCATGGCTGCAAGACTTGACTACTTCAGTCTCCATGTCGCCCACCGCTTGGAGTCTCAGCTAAATTGACCCATAGACTTCCTGAGACCTCCCCTAACCCAAGTCTCTGGCAAGTCCCAGAGATGTCCTAGGCCCTTGCATATATATAGTAGATGCACAGAAGAAGACAAGGAGGTCTTCATGTGGATTGCCCAACAACTGGAGAGGGGGCCATCTCTGAATCTAATGTCTCCATTTGGATCATATTTCCCTAACTGGGCTGCTTTGTTTGGTCTGAGTAGGAGAGGATATGCTTAGTCCTGCAGCAACTTAATGTTCCAGGATAGGTTGGTACCAGGAGGGAGTTGGGGAGGACTGTGCAATATGGGGGATTAGGAGGAAAGGAGTGGTGCTGCAATAAGGATGTAGAGTGAATAAGTAAAAAGAAAACAAAAAACTTTTAAAAAAAAAAAGACTACTTAGTAGGAAAAGTCAGCATCTATCAGGACTAACAAGACTTGGTTTTGATGCCTAGGACCTAGACAACTCTCTAACCTCCACCTATATACTGTAGGAGCTGCTTGTGCATGCGCGCACGTGTGTGTGTGTGTGTCTATGTACTTGTAAAAGTTTATCATTCTATTGTAAATCTGATTAAGAATAAGAACTGTTACATATAAATAGGATACATATTATAAATTAATAAGAAAATGCCAGAAATAATAAAAAATGATGAGGAAATTCACAGAAAATAATTCCATATTACTAACAAATGCACAGTTATATGGTAGACATCATTAAATGAAAAGACAGCAATAATGTATCTTTTCATACTTAGAATGGACAAGTAATTTCAAGGATGATAGCCCTATGAAAATGTGGACAGAGGAAAACCCATCTACTGTAGTTGGGACTGAAAATGAAAATACATCATCTTAGCCACCAATACCATGAAATATGGTGAAATGGGTCTTTTCACCCTCAAACAGGTAGTTGGGTAATAATCTAGGGGATGACCTAATATCCACTTCTTCAGAGATACTAATAGGGAAGGAGATGCTGATGGGGCAGGCTGATCATTCTTACCCTTGAGTGACAAGAAACCCTTTTGAGTCTCTGTGTTTGTGGCTGCAACTTTTAGGCAAAGTGCTCTAACACTTGAGAAGTGGAACTTATACAAAAGCTGAAATGGGGGGGGGCTGCTCTCACAGGATCTTGTTAACAGGCCACACCTCAGACTTATCCCGATGTTTCTAACAACACTTATTGTGATGTCAGGAGGAACAGCTGTGAGATGCTTGCTCTAAGTTCATGGGTACTATATCTGTGTAGCACAAATCAACCAGGACATGCAGTGCCTTAAAGTCCTGAAGTTAAAGCTTGTGTGAGAAAAGCAACCTGAAACATGATAATCATTTGTCAGATCAGAGACGCACAAAGAGTACACTGCATAATTTAAACATGCATGTACTTCTATGCTCCATACCTACTCTGAAGGGCTATATGTTGTCTTAAGTGCAGAGTTTCCTTTAAGGGGAAGAAGAGGGTCTCTGGTATATTAGCCTCTTTCATGCATTTTTGGATCTTTTTATTGTTCAGATGTTTATTTTATTTTATTTACTATTTTCTTCTTTCATTACTGCTTTTTTTTTACTATTTTATCCTTTCATTAATGCTTTTTAAATTAATTTATTTAGATTACATCTCAACTGTCATCCCTTCACTTGTATCCTCTAGTTCCTCCCTCCCTCCCTCTTTCACCATATTCCCCTCCCCTAGGTCTGCGACAGAAGGGGATCTCCTCCTCTACAATATGGCTCACAGCCTATCAAGTCTCATCCTGGTAGCTTGCTTATCTGTTCCCTGAGTGATACCAGGCCTCCTACCAAAGGAAAGTGGTCAAATACAGAGAACCAGAGTTCATGTATTCTTTACGTCATGTATCTTTTTGAATAATAAGGCTTGGAAAAATTCTATGTTATGGCCCACAACATCATACAAAGTAGTCTGATCAATGGTATTAAAGTCAGGAAACCACTGAAGAATTGTGAACAAACTGTTGTGCACCTTTCTATGTTAATAAATGTCAATTAGATGGATGAGTTAGATAGTGCCTGCTGCTTAGACACCTACCTCCACAAACTCATCTCTGTCTTCATAAATACAGTGTCTGCATCTAACAAATGCAAGGAAAATGAGTCTTTGTGGGAAGCAGGGCGTCTGTGCAAAGTTATTGTTAAGAAATAATGGAAGCAAGAAAATGAAGTGATGACAAGACTAATGGTAGCTCCCTTCATACCCAAGGAATAGGAGAAAATGTAAGGGTCTACTTTCTAAAACGTATTTCTTTTATATTTCAAGACACATCAGTTCCCTTTCCTCCCTTCAAACCCTTCCATACAACCATCCTTGCTCTTTTTCAAATTCAGGGCCTCTTCTTCATTGATTACACACACACACACACACACACACACACACACACACACACACACACACACACACCTCTATTACTAAATACAAAAGTAAAACTTAGAAATATCAGAAGCTATACTCATAAAGCATCTCACTAAATGTGTAAGACAGCTCCTGCTACCTAAATATGACCTAAGCAAGGACAACAACAAAAGGCATGCTAAAGTAGACTAAGGGAAAGACTACAAGTCCTCAACCCTACACAAAAAGCAAACCCTGAGAGTAGAAGAAATAGTTTTCCCAAGGGAAGAGCTCAGAAATTGGTTTTCTAACACAGAATGGTCTGCCCTGGAAGCATATGTATGAAGGAATACTGTAAAGTCACTAATTTAGATGAGGGATACTTGTTAGAAGGCTGATCTACTTGGACTAGTATAGAACAGGAAATCTCTCTTGTGAGACTTGGCTGGTAGCACACAGCAGTGAATGACCATGTTGCTAGCCCTAGCATAGAGAACGCAGAACTAGGCACACTTATGAAAATCAACTGTCCAAGAAGCAAATAGCTGGGGAGAGAGCAAGAACCACTTTCTTTGTGTTCCACTCCTAAGTTTATTCACATGGGGCCAGGCTGGTTGCTATTTCTCTGCAACACAGCTGTGCTCTTTGCATGGTTCTTCCCTCCTGCTTTGCTTTCTTCCTGTTTTACCTAAAGTCGTAAGGCAGAAAAGCAAGGACTTAATAGAACAATGATTCATGATGTCTGGACCTGAGTTTCTCTGTCTAACTATGAATTCTTCCAACATCCTGATAATGTATAAAACCTGTCCTCTGGAAAGAAAAAAAATATTGAGATAGAAAAAAAAAAGTCAGATGTGACAGACACTGGCTTCACTTTCTAACTAATTGGGACAAGGCTTAACACTGCCTTTGTGATTCTCACTTCAAGTATCAACCCAGTTGCTGACGTAGGTTTATATAATTAGAAGCATTTTTTTTCTTTGTGAATTGCACCAAAAAATGTAGACACCTCTTTGTAATTATTTATCATCATGCTGAACTGTTCTTAGTAGCTTATGCCTTGAAAGGGCGATCAAAATTAAAAGTAAACGTACATTCTAACCACACTTTCACATGCACATTGCATACTGGTCTGCAAAATGATGACCTTCTAAGAGGAATGGAATTGACGTTAATATTGCATATAAAAATCAAGGTCATATGATTCTAGTACTGGTTGAGGTCTAAACCATGGGTGAGGATGTTGGAAAGGAATCTCCCCATGAGGCTCCAGAGGTGAAGTTGGAAAGCACAGGGTGATTCCATTTACAGGAATGACAAGCTGTGCTGCAGTGAAAACAGACTGCTGACATCCACCAGGGAAAAGAACAAGGTTAACTGGACACAGGTGGAAAGCATAGACAGACTGGCCAGCATCTCTAAGGAAATAAGCAAATCTATGCTTCAACCTTGGACTTTCTAGTGATCCCCAATAATGCAAATGAATCTAAGTATCTGATACTTGAATACTGTTCACTTCCTCTTCTGATTCAGTCATACCACCTAGCCCTACACCCATCCAAATGTTGAAATTAGACTTAGTTATGTATGTTGCCAAAGAGGGCATGGCATAAGCACGTGGTGGGAAGTCATGCTGAAGTTCTGTCCATGACAATTACTTCTTTCAATTAAAAATGCATATTATTCCTCTCCCTGGTTAGATGGATGCCTTCTCAACCTTCAATCTCCAGTTTAACTGCCAAACTGAAACTTTCTTTAATCCTTGGACTTCTGAAAGCATACATGCACCCACTATTGTGGTAGTTGGTACACAGGTCCATTACTTTGCCTGAATATTCACTCTATTTTTCATGTTAAGCCTTTCTCACACTCTTGAAGCATCAGGAGAAGAAAGAGAATTCTAAGTAAGCAGTGGAGGGAAGAATTCATCTTCCTTCGGCATCTCTAAGACAAAACAAGCATCTCATGTTTCCCAATCATTTATGATTCTCATCATTGCATATTGATGCAGAACTTCCTCAAAGACTTTAGAGCCCATTGGCCAATTTAGTAGTGTTCAACCTGCTTTGGTGTGAGATCAATTCAGAAAGCTGGGCTTGGAATCTTTTCAGGATTAAGCTTCTTTGGGAGAAAATTCAAAAGACTCACAATTATTTCCTTGAACAATTAACTAAAACTGAACAGGCAAATCTATATACACAGGGTCATCTATGATGGTGGTAGTGTCAGGCCACACACTGGGAGTGCTTTATTTGGACAAATTTTATTATAAAATATAGAGATATTTGGTTTGGTGGTGTTTTGTTTCTTGAGTTCTTTATATATTTCAGATATTAGACCTTTGTTAGATGAAGGGTTGGTGAAGATCTTTTCTCAGTCTGTAGGCTGTCACTTTGTTCTGTTGACAGTGTCTCCTGCCTTGCAGAAGCTTCTCATCCTCATGAGGTCCCATTTATTAATTGTTGACCTTAAGGCCTGAGCTGTTGGTGTTCTGTTCAAGAAGTTGTCTCCTGTGCCAATGTGTTCCAGGCTCTTCCCCACTTTTTCCTCTAACCGATTTAATGTCTCTGGTTTTAAGTTGAGGTCTTTAATCCACTTGGACTTGAGTTTTGTGCATGGTGACAAATAGGGGTCTAGTTGCATTTTTCTACATGTAGGCATCCAGTCAAAATAACCCAACTGAGAAATGGGGCTCAGAACTAAACAGACAATTCTCAACAGAGGAATATCAAATGGCTGAGAAATGTTACCCTATGAGAATATACAGGGGGACGTAATCCCCCTCAGGAACAGTCATAGGGGAGGAGAATAATGGGAAAATGGGGGGGGGAGGAATGGGAGGATACAAGGGATGGGATAAACATTGAGATGTAACAAGAATAAATTAATTAAAAAAAAAAAAGAAATGCTTTGCCTCATTAGTCATCAAAGAAATGCAAAACAAAATGACACTGAGATTCCATCCTACACCCATCAGAATGGCTAAGATCAAAAACTCAAGTGACACCACATGTTGGCGAGGATGAGGAGAGAGAGGAACACTCCTTCATTGCTGGTGGGAATGCAAACTAGTAAAACCACTTTGGAAATCTATCTGGCACTTTCTCAGAAAAATGGGAATAGGGCTTCCTCAAGACCCAGCTATTCTACTTCTTGGAATATACCCAGAAAATGCTCTACCACACAACAGGGATATATGTTCAACCATGTTCATAGCTGTCTTATTCATAATCAGCAGAACATGGAAACAGCCTACCTGTCCCTCAGTAGAAGAATGGATAAAGAAACTGTGGTACATTTACACTATGGAATACTATTCAGCTATTAAAAACAAGGAATTCCCGAAATTTGTGGACAAATGGATTGAACTAGAAATTATCATATTAAGTGAGTTCACTCAGAAGCAAAAAGAGACAAATGATATATACTCACTTATATTGAGACACTAGCTTAAGGGGTATGTCTCATGAAAGACTTTACTTTCCAGGAAAGTGGGTCAGAGGGGAGGACAGCCTATTGTGACTTTAGGTGAGAGAAGTGTGGGAGAATGGGGAAATAGAAGGATCCAGAGGGTCCTGGAAACCTACAAGAAGAACATTATGATAGGCAGATCCGGGTCCTGGCGTCCTTCCTGCTCAAACTATGGCACCAGCCAAGGAAAATATAGGCAGTAAACTTCGAACCCCTACCCAGACATAGCTGATGGACAGGACATTCTCCACCATTGAGTGGTGAGTGAGGTCTGACTTTCATACAAAGGCTAGGGCCCATTTCTGACCACGTCCCCTTGATGGGGAGGCCTGCTGGCACTCAGAGGAAGGATAACAGGTCACCCAGAAGAGACTCGATACCCTATGAGCATATACAGTGGAAGGAGTCCCCCTCAGTCACAGACATAGGGGAGGGGAGTAGGGAGGAAGTAGGAGGGAGGGAGGAATGGGAGGATAGAAGGGATGGGCTAACAATAGAGTTGTAATATGAATAAATTAATAAAAATTTAAAAAAATAAAAATATAGAGGTAGACAAAGAAGCTATTCTAGAAACAGATCCACCTTGCTAAATCTTAGTAGGAAACAAGAAAATAAAACAGCATTTGTGCAAACCTAAAAAACAGTATATAAGGACCAGGTATATGCACCATGATGACAGATACTAACCATATTCATAGTTGGAAATAGCTAAAGTATTAGGCAGTACCAGAGTAAATGATTACAGTAAATATTAATCTGAAGAGACTTGTAGGGACCACTGAATATTTCCTCCAACACAGAACTGTTGATAGTGTTCAGGGAGATAAAACATCCATTCTCCAGAACAGTTTCTATTAGGTACTCACAAGGAAAAATTCAAATTGTCCACAATTACATTCTAGGAGAGGCTAAAACACGTAAGGTCTAAGGTTGCTTGAGGGAAAGTGCACCCAGTGTCCCCAGAGCTTAATTTATCTTTGATGGTTCTTCATATCTATGAAGCATATAGTAAGGAGTTGATCAGAGTCTGAAGTTTAAAGCCAATGCCTATGGAGAAGTATGAACCCAAAACAAAGCTGGGGCCTGTCAATAAATGCCCTTAACTCTAGTCAAAAGCAAAGATGCATCCTGGCTGTTACCCTGTGCCATTGGTCTGTTTAGTAAAGACCTTCATGCCCCTGTATCACTAGAGGCCTTTTAGAGGAAGGCCCAACTTCATCTGATGAAGAATATTTTCAAAACTCATGAGCTGAGAATTCTTTCAGAAATGTTGACACTAGAGTTTCACCTACTGCTGATTACCATCAGTTGACTAGATCCTTCCTTGTGAAAATTGTTTCATTTCTGCATGTACTTATAGACCCATGAGCTCCACTGAGTGTAGATGGACGCTTCCTGTAACAGTAGCTGGACTCTCAGAGTGCAAAAATACTTGAAGACTACAAGTTCTTGCAGCTTTTAGACCTCTGACTTCTAGGTATAAGTTTGCATACTCCAGTCAGTTTCGCCCTTCCTGATGGTTGGCTATGGAGGCTCTCCTATAATTTGGTATAATTAGTAATTAGTCTCTACACCAAAGAAAATAGATTTTTTTCTTGACAATGGTATTAGGATTTTCCCCCTTTGACATATACATTGTGACTTTTTAATTACATGTGAATTTTCTGTCTGCAAAATGTGTGTCTGTCCTCTTCTACTGAAAAACTTTCCCAATTACCTTAAGACAATCTTAGCCTTTCCTTACTCTGTTATCTAGCTTTGCTAGTTTTCATTCCCTTCTGAACAAAAACCAACATGCTCCATCTTTAGTTGATGTATCCTTTATGTTTTAGATTTTGAAGACCCAAAGAAATAAGATCCTTGTGCCTGAAACCGAATATGTTGCTAAATAGTCCAGTTACTCATCATTGAATCCCCCACTCATATGCACTCACCAATATCTGTGTGTAGTGAGGCATGATCTAAGAAGGCTCTCAACATCCCCCCTTTAATATTAACGTTTCTGTGCCTCAAACTGGGAAAATGGGCTACAGACAATAACACCTTTACAAGCAACAGAATACAACAAAGAAGATCCAACAGAACTTCTGAGATAAAATTAAACAAAGCAGTAAAATTCCATCTTGCTGCCCTTTCTTTCTCATTAGGGTGGTTATTTTGAATAAAGTCAATTGCTGTCTGGTAAGCTGAGGCATAGATATTTGTCAAATAGAACAAGATAGTTATCTGGGAAGAGGAACCACAATTGAGAAAAGTCCCTATCCTATTGCATATAACCAAGTCTGTAGGGCATTTTCTTGATTGCTAATTAACAGATGAGGGCCCACTCCAGTGGTGTCACCCTGGGCAGGTGGTCCTGGGCAGTGTAAGAAAGCAGACTGTGCAAGCCATTAGGAACAAGTCAGTAAGAACTGTTCCACCATGACTTCAGTTTTGGTTCCTGCCTCCAGGTTCCTGATCAGACTTCCTTCTAAGGTAGACTATGATGTGGAAGTGTACAAAAAAAATAAATCCTTTTCTCCATAGATTGTTTGGTCATGTCTTTTACCACAATATAAACTCTAATTAAGACATGAGCCAATATTGAATAGGCTACAATGGCAGAGGACTGAGAAAAGCCTTTGGTTAACAGGTTCAGAGCAGTGATGAACCAAGTGAAGCAAAAAATGACTTGTCAGTTTATAAACTGTCACAACATTGACAATACTGCGACTGCAGACTCATGAGAAATTCGGAGGGCCTAGCCCCCAACAAAGTTACTGTGAATCCCCAATTCACAGACACGATGACATCATTTTGCAGACACAAAACTGCAAAATCTGGGTGAATATATTGCACAGAAATAGCTGCACAATATACTATGCTTTGCCCAAAGGGAACTATTAGTAAGTAACAGCTAGCAGGACAGGTTACGATTTCTGTTAATTGCAGCAGCTACACTTAATCTAGATTCCTGGTGTATTTGTCTATTCTGGGGGCCTGGCCCCTACAAAGTTCCTGTGAAGCTCCAATTCACAGACACTATGATGTCATTTTGCAGACACAAAACTGCAAAACTTGGGTGATGTATGATTGTAAACAAACCTGGACTTCAGTTGGTGCCAAACTGAAATAATGGTGGCTGGCAAGAAAGATAAGAAACTGGAAAAGGGTGTTAAGGAAACTTCTTGTTCCCAGTACTGTAGTTAGGCCACTTAATAACTCCAGTTCCAGGGTATCTGGTGCCCCCCCTTTTTTGCCACTGTGGACACATGTACACATGTGAATACACACGTGCACACACACACACACACACACACACACCACATATAATAAAAAAATAAAACTTTTTAAAAATTGGAATATAACTACCTTTTTAAAATACGTTTAAAAAGGACATGAGCATGGTGGGTCACACCTGTAATCTGAGATACGTGCAAGACTGAACCAGATGGGTCACTTGAGCCTAGAAGTTCAAGACCAGCTTGTAAAAGAATGCCAAATATATGAGTAGAGTCCAGCACTGAGGGACTTCCCACAACTAGGATGTAGGTGTGCTGACTTCCAAGGCCTTAGCACAGAGAAGGTCA